>NC_072376.2:162182500-162532500 GCF_028885625.2 Pongo pygmaeus | reverse complement strand
TGTAAAAGTGTTCCTGTTTCTCCACATCCTCTCCAGCACCTGTTGTTTCCTGACTTTTTAATGATTGCCATTCTAACTGGTGTTTTTATCATAAAGGGATGCTGGATTTTGTCAAATGCTTTCTCAGCATCTATTGAAACAATCATATGATTTTTGTCTTTCATTCTGTTGGTATGATGTATCACATTTATTAATCTGTGTGTTTTGCCATCTTTGCATCCCTGGGATAAATCCCATTTAATCATGATTAATGATCCTTTTAATGTATTGTTGAATTTTGTTTGCTAGTATTTTTGGAGGATTTTTGTATCTATGGTCAAGATATTGGCCTGTAGTTTTCTTTGATTTTGTTCTGGCTTTGTCTGGTTTTGGTATCAGCATAATACTGGCCTTGTAGAATGAGTTTGGAAGTATTCCCTCCTCAATTTTTTTAAAAAGTAGTTTGAGTATGATTGGTATTAGCTGTTCTTTAAATGTTTGGTAGAATTCAACAGTGAAGCCATCAGGTCCTGGACTTTTGTTTGATGGGAGATTTTTAAATTACTGCTTCTATCTCAATACTAGTTGTTGGTCTATTCAGGTTTTTTATTTCTTCATGGTTCAATCTTCGTAGGTTGTATGTGTCTAGGAGTTTATCCATTTTTATAGGCTTTCCAATTAATTAGCATATAGTTGCTAATTATAATCTCTAATGATCCTTTGAATTTCTGTGGTATCAGTGGAATATCTCCTTTTTCATCTCTCATTTTATTTATTTGGGTCTTCTCTCTTTTTTTTTTTTCAGTCTGGCTAAACTTTTGTTCATTTTGTTTTCCTTTTAAGATACCATCTTTTTGGTTTTTGATCCTTCATGGTGTTGTTTTCATTTCATTTATGTCTGCTCTGATCTTTATATTTTTCTCTTCTATTAATTTCGGTTTTGGTTTGTTCTTGCTTTTCTTATTCTTTAAGATGCATCATTAGGTTATTTGACTGTTTTCTGCTTTTTTGATGTAGGCATTTATTGCTATAAATTTCATTCAGTGCTGCTTTTGCTGTATCCCATAGGTTTTGGTATGTTGTGTTTTCATTTTCATTTGTTTCCAGAAAGTTTTCAATTTGTTTCTTAATTTTTTAATTGACCCACTAGTCATTTGGGAATATATTAACTTCCATATGTTTCTACCATTTTCAAAGTTCTTCTTGTTATTGATTTCTATTTTATTCCATTGTAGTTAGAAAAGGTACTTCATATGATTTCAATGTTTTTAAACTTTTTGAGACCTGTTTTGTGGCATAACATATAGTTTATCCTTAAGAATATTCCATGTATTGAGGAGAAGAGTGTGTATTTTGCTGCTGTTGAATAAAATATTCCATAAATATCTATTTAGTTCATTTGGTCTATAGTGAAGGTTAAGTCTGATGTTTCTTAATTGATTTTCTGTCTAGATTATCTGTCTAATGCTGAAAATGGAGTGTTGATGTACTCAGCTATGATTATATTGGAGTCTATATTTGTCTTTAGTTCTGGTAAAATTTGCTTTATATTTCTGGGTGCTCCAGTGTTGGATGAATATAATTTGGAAATTGTTATATTCTCTTGCTGTATTGTCTCCTGTACCATTATATAATAACCTTCTTTTTTCCTTTTTGTCTTGAAATCTCTTTTATCTGATAAGTATAGTCATTCCTACTCTTTTTTTGGTTTCCACTGGCATGGAGTATTTTTTTTCCATTCCTTTATTTCAAGTCTATGTGTGTCTATAGGTGAAGTGACTTTTTTGTAGGCACCATATTGTTGGCTCTTGTTTTTTAAATCCATTCAGCCGCTCTATGTATTTTGATTGGAAAATTTAGTTCATTTATATTCAATGTTATTATTCATTGGTAAGGACTTACTACTGCCATTTTGTTATTTGTCTCCTTTTTCCCCTCCCTCCCTTCCTTCCTTCCTTCCATCCATCTTTGTTTGTGTAAAAGTGATTTTCATTGGTAGTATGTTTTAATTTCTTTTCTTAAAATGTTATGTATCTAAAGTAGGTTTTTGTTTTGTGGCTATCATAAGGTTTACAAATAACATCTTACAATCAATTATTTTAAACTGATGGCAACTTAACTATTATTACAAAGAAAACAAAGAGAAAACTAAAATACTCTATATTTTAACCTCATGCTTCCTATTTTTTGACTCTTTCTTACCTCTATTTATATCTTTTATATTATTTATCTCTTAAGTTGCAGTTATTATTTTTGTTATATTTGTCTTTTAGTTTTTCTACTAAAGATATGAGTGGTTTACACATCACAATTACATTGTTAGAGTATTCTGTGTTTGTGTACTTTTAGCAGTGAGTTGTATACCTTCAGGATGATTTCTTGTTGCTCACTAACCTCTTTTTTTTCTCGGGTTGAACAAACTCCCTTTAGTATTTCTTGTAAGACGGGTCTGGTGTCAGTGAAATCTCTCACCTTTTGTTTGTTTGGGAAAGTCTTTATTTATTTGTGTTTGAAGGATAATTTTACGGGATATAACATTCTAGTTGTGTTTTTCCTTCAGCACTTTGAGAATGTTATCCTACTGCCTCCTAGCCTCAGAAACCTGTTGTCAAGACTTGTCAGAGCTCCTTTATATGTGACTTGCTTTTTTTTCTTTTGCTGATTTAGGGTCCCTTCTTTATCCTTGACCTGTAAGACTTTGATTATTATATGCCTTGTGGTAGTCTTATTTGGGTTGAATCCGCTTGGTATTCTTTGAGCTTCTTGTACATGGATATTAATATTTTTCTCTGGATTTGGAAAGTTTTCTGTTATTATTTCTTTGAGCAAACTTTCTACTCTGATCTCTCTGTGTCTATATCATCTTTAAGGCCAGTAACTCTAAGATTTGCCCCTTTGAGACTATTTGCTAGATGTTGTATGTGTGCTTCATTGTACTTTTTTCTTTTTTCTCTTTTATGTACTTTGAAATAGCTTGTCTTTGAGTTCACTAATTATTTGTTCTGCTTGAGCAATTCTGCATTGAGGGACTGTAGTGCATTCTTCAGTTTGTCAATTGAATTTTTCAGCTCTAGAGTTTCTGCTTGATTTAAAAAATTATTTTAATCTCTTTGTTAAATTTATTTGATAGAATTCTAAATTCCTTCTATGTGTTATCTTGAAGTTCATCAAGCTTCCTCAAAACAGCTAGTTTGAATTCCCTGTCTAAAAGGTCACATATCTTCATCACTCCAGGATTGATCCTTGGTGCCTTATTTTGTCAGTTTGGTGAGGTCATGTTTTCCTGAATGTTCTTGATCCTTGTGGATGTTCACTGATGTCTATGCATTGACGAATTAGGTATTTATTTCAATCTTTGTGGTTTGGGCTTGTTTGTATCATACTTCTTGAGAGGGCCTTCTAGTAGTTTAAAGGGGACTGAGTGTTGTGACCTAAGGCTGTGGTCACTGCTGCTGTTTCAGTACTATGGTACACCAGTGTTCCTGGTAAACCCAGGAATATTGCAACTCTTGGGTTACCAGGCAAAGTCTCTCACTGTATTTCCTCTGTTTCCTCCAAACAGAAGGAGTCTCTCTCTGTACTGGGCTGCCTGGAGCTGGGGGAGGGGTGATGCTGGTACTCCCATGGCCATCACAAATGGCATTATGTAGGTTCCCAGCTGAAGCCTTGCAAACCGGCACAGAACTGGGTTTCACGCAAGGCCCACAGCAAATACTGCCTTGCTTCCTTTTTTGCTTATTCAAGGCTCAATGCCATTTTAGTTAGAAGGTGGTGAATCTTGCCAAGACTGGGTCTGTCGTATCAGAGCTGTGGATTCCCTTCTGACTGAGGGTGGGTTTAGAAACACCATACAGGAGCAAAGGCCTGGAATCAGGGGTTTCAAGTAATTTCTCTGGTACTTTATTTTACTGTGGCTGAGCTGGTATTCAAGTTGCAAGACAAAGTGCTCTGTACTCTTCCCTTGCCTTCCCCCAAGCAGAAATCTCTCTCTGAGCTTCACTGCCTGCAGTTGGGGGAGGGGTTATATAGGCATTGCATTCCCTTGGCTACTACAGCTGGTGTCATATTGAGTCACGTACACCCCAAGTTCACTGCCTCCAAGACCAGTGTAGCACCAGAATAAACGCCCATATTTTAATAGTAATGTTTTCTTGCAGCAATATTATCTGGGCCTAAAGTGTATTTTTACAACTATCATTTATTTTATTTTACTTAATGTTTCTTTTTAGATAATAACCCTACTATTGTCCTAGCTTAGAATATACTTATTGGGAGAATGTACTACATGCAAAATTTATTTAGCAGTAAATAGATCAAGATGTATATTCAACTATTCTCATAGAGTTTTGAAAGAAAGCACTCTTGGCAAATGCAAGATGTGAATTGTGATGTTACTTAGATATACCAACATGCCACTTCCTAGACCACATCACAGTTCCACCCACATAAAAGATTTTCAAATGTGGAGGTTTAGGTAAATAAGTGGTATAATTTGAAATGTGTATTTTTGAATGAATTTAATATTATAGAGAAAACTCTTAATACCTATTTTCAGTTTCCTTTATTATAAAAGGCCATTGACTTTTTGTTTTGGAGGCCACTTCACATTCTTTCTTTACTGTAGAAGCCAAAATATTCAACCCAATTCTCAATCATAATTGACCTTTTGCTCTGAGATATCCTTATGTGGGAAAGATATCTGAGGAGCACTAGGCCCATACACATTAGTAATACTGTTAACAATAGTTTTAGTTGTACAGTTGTGTCAACATAGGCATTGTTTGGTGAGATAAACAGATATGTGGTTGTGAAATCACACAAGTGAATATCTGGATGGGAGAATGAAAAGTTGAATGTAGAGAGCATTTGAGCAGATAGCAGATTAAGAAAATGAACAGACTGTGCCTGCCCTGGGGAATCCCTCCTCCCACCCCCCATCACCTCCTGGGAAGCTAGGTATGCTTGTTCTCTAGTAAAGGGAACATTAACTAAATTTCTTAAAAAGTAATGAAAGAGAACAAACTGTAAAAAGGCAGCCAAATAAGGCAAACATCTGTTACTGAACATGTCTCACTTGACTTCCTTTTAATGTTCTTAGGAATAAATTTATAAACTAGGGAAGGTTTAATACTAATTAGCTTGTTTTCATCAAACAAAATGCACCAGACATGAGTGTTGAATACAAATGAAAATTTCAATAGTAATAATAAGAAGACTTAGAAAGTGGTAGTAGCCAGGGTTATGGCCACAGGCTTTGGATATTGTGGCTGTTAATATTGTGTTGGTTTAAATTTGCAGTAATTTTTTTAAATGATCAGGTAAAATGTTTTAAAAGTCATGTATTCATTAAACAATAGATGGATCTTTAGTTATACACCTTTAGGCTGATGAGCTGTTAGAATGATCTGGAATAACAAATATAGAGCTACATAAAGGCAAAGTTTTATAACACATGCAGCAGCAGTGGTAATAGTTACAGCTTATATTAGTTGTGTAGATCTATAATCCTTTATTTGAAACTCTTGGGCCTACACATATGTAAGAATTCTGAAAATTTAAAATTTTAGAAAGGTAAGAAGATAAGTGGATTCACAATCAAACCAGTAATTACACTTGCTAATATTTGTAGCATATGCATATTCTCATTAAGTGGTAGATAGAGGCCACTATATAGGCCTTGTGTTGGTCAGCTTAGGTCAGGTTTTGCCACCCAAAATCAGGTGTTAAGTTTTACCTTTATATATATTATGAAAACTTTGTTGGTTTTCAGAGCTTTTTATACATTTCAGAGTCTTAGAATTGTAGACCTGCAGCAGTAGTACTAATAATAACAGTAGTGGTGGTAGTAGTTGGTGAAGGAGACTAGGAAAGATAAGGAGATGAGGATGCACATGTCACAGGTGTGCATATACACATAGTTCAAAAGCAGTGAAAAACACAGCTATAATATTAAGAAGAGGAAAAGGAGTAAAAATGCTGAATTTAGGATGTTGTCTACATTTTGCTGTAATTTTTTTTTTCTATATTGACAACAAAGACTCATACAGTCCTTAATTTCTGTTCTGAAATTGACTGTTTTTTTTTTTTTTTTTTTAAACTATTCCTCTTCTCTGAAATCAGTGGCCATTCTTATTTTGTCAGGGAATTTTCATGTTGATTTCTCTTTTTCTATTTTCTAACACCCTCTAACACTCATTAGAAGACCACTTTTTCGACCACAGGCAAGGCATGTTGCATTGGCTAGATGGAAGGATTGAGTCTACCACAGGGACACAAACCCAAAACTTTGACTCTTAGGGGATCCTAGTAATGAAGAATAGGTCATGAATGGTGAGACCTGGTTGGTAGTAATTAAGAGGCTACACCAAGTTGTTGTGTTAGGAAATTATCAAACAATTGATGCCATATCAATGATGAAAGATTATTTTAAGATACTTGAGTCCTCAGTGATTGATTCCTAATCTGATTCCAGTTTTACTCTTGAACCAAACATGTAAGATAACTTTTAACCTTTGCCTTTTAACATTTGTCTTTTATCATGTGTTAAGATTTTTTAAAATTATGCTTTCAATACATATATTTTGAAGAAAACTCAGATGAGCAAAATAAGGAGAAAATCAACCATAATTATTATAACAATATTTAATAGCCACTATTTTTTCAAATTAATCTTTCTATATAGATTAATATATTTCTTACCATGAAATAAATGACAGCAATATCCTATTTATGGAAATAACTTGTTTTTTGGTTATTTGGCAATTGAACAGAGCTTTGGCAACTTGTAGTACACTATATTTGTAGTTAAGTTTTTGTAGATTTAATATTTTACAATAAATTCCTTGCAGTGGAATTTTTGGTACCTTTCCTACTCCTACCTTTTTCCTTTGTCTTTTGTTATATATTGTTAAATTGCCCTCTAAATAGTGTTGGTTTTGAATTTTTTGGATTTTTATTGCTTCTTCTATTCTGAAACAAGAGTGCATAAAAAAGGACAAACTGATAACCAAAAAAAAAAATAGATAATCCTATATGAAAAGGGCTTAGCATAGTATTAGTGGGTTATAGTAAGGACTTACTATATTATAGCTATTATTAACTTTATTAAATATTTAAAAATTTATTACATTCTTTCATGAAGAATTTATGATACCCTATAAAAATCTATACAACATGAAATATTACATAAATAAAGACATCAGGGGTTATGGAAAAGAAAATAGAAAATAAGAATTTAAGATTTAGGTAAGTATACAGATTCAGAATTTGGTATATTAGATGTTTGTAATACAAAGGCCATAAATTTGGCCATAGACATTTTAACAATTAATAAAAGAGGATATAATTTTTGGTCACTTGATTCAGAGTATTTCCATAAAATAAATGCAAACAAACCAGAAATATGTGCCATGTAGATGATAATAAAGAGGATACTATGAAATAAATATAATGAATATAGTTATCTCACTATATGCATGGGGGATTGGTTCCAGTATCCAAATTAGTATTCGAGATTCTGAATTGATATTCAGTAGATACCAAATTCCAGTAATGTTCAAATTCCTTACGTAAAGTGGCATACTGTTTTTTGTATAACCTGTACAAGCCCTCCCCTGTACTTTACGTCATCTCTAGCTTACTTATAATGCATAATATGATGTAAATAGCATGTAAATAGTTTTTGTACTCTATTGTTTTTTGCTTGTATATTTTTATTGATGTATTCTAATTTCTTATTGTTTAGTAAAAAACGTATTTTTTTTCTTTTTCTTTTTTTTTTTTTTGGTCACCCAGGCTGGAGTGCAGTGGCGCGATCTTGGCTCACTGCAAGCTCTGCCTCCGGGGTTCACGTCATTCTCCCGCCTCAGCCTCCCAAGTAGCTCAGACTACAGGCGACCGCCACCATGCCTGGCTGATTTTGTTTTTGTATTTTTAGTAGAGATGGGGTTTCACCGTGTTAGCCAGGATGGTCTCGATCTTGGGATCTGCCCACCTTGGCCTCCCAAAGTGCTGGGATTACAGGCGTGAGCCATCGCGCCAGGCCATATAAAACATATTTCTATTCCACTGTTGGTTGAATCTGCAGATGCAGAACCAGATGAAGGGTTGACTGTAATGTACTAAAACATACACTTTCATAAAATGTAGTAGTATACTAAATATTGACCCTCATTTTATTTATAAGCCTGAAGTACAATTTGGTGAAAGCACTTTTTCAGGAGTGGGAGGGCTTAGAGGTGTCGGTTGTTGTGGCAGTGGTGTGGAAACAATATTATCCTAGAACAGCTGGCCGTACTTATCCATAGGTTCTGCAACTATGGATTCAACCAATTGCAGATCAAAAATATACATATTTTTAAATTGCATCTGTACTGAACATGTATAGCCTTTTCTTCTTGCCATTTCTCCCTAAACAGTAGCACAACTATTTTGTTTCATTGTGTCATTGTTTGTTTAAGTTCACCTACATGCTGACTTAGTTTCAATCAGAGATAGATTTGAAGGTATCTTGAGGAATGGAGGCATATATTTTTGGCCCTGTCTGCTCTATGTGTTGTCCATGGGTCAGTAGCCTTGTTACCACCTAGGAATTTGTTAGAAATGTAGAATCTTAGGCCCCAGCCCAATCTATTGAATCAGAAGATCTGTAGTGATTTATAAGCACTTTAAAGTTTGAGAAACACTGTTTTAAAAGATTCTCCATAAATTATTCATATTAAGTGAGCTTTTTATAAGTAGTGACAATGTGTACGAGGTAATTTTTTTCCTGATAAATACCTGAAGTGCAGAAATTCTATGAATTTAGTCATGGTGTGGGGTAGGAATGCATTTCTCTGTGAAAGTTGGGGAATGAGATAATACCCAATCAAAGATATTAGAAATACATTCTCAAATAATGAAATAGGACCACAGTTGATGTCAAAATTGTCCTAAAAAAATTTTCCAGGTATTTGGGTAATAGAACTTTCACCCAAATGGATTAATCTGGACAGTTTCAACAAACTGATATATTTATGTAAGCATATCCTCAGTCTCTAGGAATCAGATCCCTGGTGATTTATAAGCACATTAAAGTTTGAGAATCGCTGTTTTAGATAATTCTCCATCAAAGTCCTCCAAACAAGGAGTGATAGTCAAGTTGTAGTTGGGAGGCTAGGGCAGCCTTTGACCCCAATGCATTTGATAGGCAGCTGTAAATCCCATTAAGATTAATTCCCAGAGACTCCCTAGAAAATCACTGGGTCTTTTCTAAATAAATAAACAATGTAGAAAACAAAATTGCTGATGGCTAAGTAATTAAAAATCTAATGTGAATTCCATCATTATCTTTTTTCACTGTATTCTATTTTCATAGATTAAAAACTTCCTGCCTGTATCCCCAATTTAACTTTCTGAATTTTAGTATATTGAATTTGAATCCTATCTATCTCTTACTTGTGGAATCAAGGTAAGGATACTAAATTTTTCAATTTCCTCAGGAAAAGTGGGAATAAAACATCTGCTTTGCAGAGTCTTGGTGAAGATTGAAGATAATACACATAAAGCACAAAGCAGGCTCTAATTGTTAGATGTAACAATTTTTTATTAGTTCTGTGATGCAGCTCCAGGCCTGCCACGTAGAATATAAATCTCATAATAATAGCAAAACTCATCATTTAGAATGGATTTACATTCAAATTAGTCCTGAATAAATACACAAATAAAAAGTATTGAATTCAATTTTTAAAAATACTGTCCAATTTATAACTGAATTGTTTAGTAAAAATTAACTACTCAGGGGGCTCCCTTAAAATCTAAAGGTGGGAATCATGTTCAAAAGCAAATAATCAACTTGCATAGTTTTAAGTATCAACTTCAACATCAATATGAACACAAGTATATTAAAATGCCCCCAAATTATAAAATGGAAATTCATTTCTTCAGTCTGGCCTTTTAGATATAAAGTTTTAATTCCAGTTAATAAAAAATTAGTAGCAAGTATTACAGACTTGTACAATTTAAAACTTCAGAATAAAGTAATTAACACCTGGCAGCAGCTGTTCATTGCTTGGCATTCTTCAATCTTAGAGTTTCCAAAGCATACACAAACCACAGGAGAAATTTGGATCCATATAACCTTATAGGAAGTTGTCATATATCTGCCAAACCTATTATCACAGGGTGATATGCTCAATTTAAGCTCAAGGAATATTTCCACAATTTTATTAAAAATTTCCTATTGTTTTATATGTCAATCATTTAAAAGAATATATATATGTATACCTGCATGTGTGTGAAGGAATAATACTCAAAAAAAAGTCCCACAAAGCTTAAGGATTAGAACATTGTATGTCTTTTCTCTCTTCATATCCTGAGGAAACATCTCTTTAATTTTATGTTAATGATTCTCTTACATTTCCACACAATTTTAGCACATGTACACATTTTTCTAGTTAGTATCTTGTTTACTTTTGCTTGTTTATAACTTTGTGTCAATGTAATTATAATTTCTTCGCTTTCTTTTTTGCTCAACAATGTATTTTTGTGATCCATTCATCTTTATTGATGTGATTGTATAATCCCATGGTTCATTCATTTCTATCAATGCACAACATCCTATTGAATAAATATACTCTAATTTATTTATCCTTTCTATAGCTGAGAGATATTTTGCTTTTAAAAAAGGTACTTCTTATTGTGAATAAACCTGCTACAAGCATTCTTTTATATGTCTCCTGAAGCATAGGTGTCAGTTTCTGTAGGGCAAGCACTCCTAACATCAATATAAACCTGCATTCTGTTGCATCTGGGATGTCATTCATATGTGTATATATATATATGCCATCCAGTCTTGGGGGTGGATGGGCAAGGTCAGTGCAGTGGGAACTGTATAACTGATTATTGATTACCTGAATAATTGATTTCCACTAGCTATAAGCAGCTCCTCTATTTACTCCACCAACTCCTACAATCCCTAGCCATGGAATGGCTGTGCTGTCAAGTGAGCATAGGTTCAACTTTTCCAGGCAATAGCAAGCAGCTTTCCACTTCCAGAAGCGGTTTATGAGAGTCTCCATTGCTTCATATACTTGGAAACAATTAATATTGTCGAAGTTTTAACCTTCGCCAACTTGGCACTTATGAAGTTATATTTCGTTGTGATTTTTAATTTACATTTTCCTAATGACAAATAAAATTGAGAATTTTTATATGTTTCTGGGCCATTATTTATTTCTTCTTTGTGAACATCTCATGGTTGTGTTTTAAAAAACGTATTTAAATGCATTTCTTTCATTTCATTTTTGCTCTTTATTTGTTCTTTCCATTTTGTACTTGTTATTTGCCCAAGAAGAAGAAATAAAAATACTTCTCTTATTTTTTGAAATATCCTCTTGCGCTTTCATTTCTGCTAGCTTGGCATTTATATTTTTGTTTTTATTTTTTTATAAATGGTTAATCTGTAGATTTTAATGTATTTTACCTTAAACTCCCTACTTTCTTATTCCACACAACAATGGTAGATTGACTTAACTTCTAGAGTTTAGTTCTTTCTTTTTTAAAACCTCAAAAATTAGACACAATTATTTTGTTTCATTGTGTCATTGTTAAAGTTTATCTATATGCTTCCCAATTATTTTACTTGCCATTACATCTAGCATCACAGACCTCTTGGATAATTTTCCTTCTTGAACTACATCCTTTAGAAGTGCCATTAGTAAGGGTCAGTTGGCAAAATGCTTCAATTGATAATGTATTTTTTCTTCCTCTCAACCATACTTTCTTGGCATTTTGAAGTTATTCTTCTGTCTTCTGGCTACCATTGTTGCTGGGGGGAAAAAAAGATGTTTGTCAAGTTGTCTTTCTTTTGTAGGTAATCTGTCTATGTACTCTATTTCTAAGAACTTTTTTTTTTCTCATTCTGTTGTAAGTGTAGTTTATTTTGAACTATTCTCCATTTTTGTTGGGCTTCTTATATCTGAAAATCAATGTCTTTCAGTAATTATGAGAACAAAAACCCCAAACACAAAACTCTGCCACTGTATTTTCAAATACTATCTGTCTTCTATAGTTTCCGTATAAAACTCTAATTAAAAATTTTATGAATCTCTAGGTCGAGTGCAGTGGCTCACATCTGTAATCCCAGCACTTTGGGAAGCTGAGGCAGGCAGATCATTTGAGGTCACGAGTTAGAGACCAGCCTGGCTAACATGGCAAAACCCCATCTCTACTAAAAATACAAAGATTAGCTGGCCATGGTAGCGTGAGCGTGTAATCCCAGCTACTCAGGAGGCTGAGGCAGGAGAATTGCTTGAACCTGGGAGGCGGAGGTTGTAGTGAGCCGAGATCATACCACTGCACTCCAGCCTGGGCAACAGAGCGAGACTCTATCTCAAAAACAAAAAACAAAGAAAAAAAGCACAACAACAAGAAAAAACTTTATAAATCTCTAATCAGACATATGTGAGTCATTCAATTGTCATTGTCCTTACTCTTTTTCCTCTTTTAATATTTGCCGTCTCTTTCTGTCTCACTGCTGCAACCTAGGTGTTTTTTTATCCCTCATAGTTTATACTCTATATTATCAGTTCTCTTTTTATCTGTGTCTATTATTTTCTTTTGCTATTCACTGAGTTTCCAATTTTAAATATTATGTGTTTTATTTTTATAATGTCTATTGTTACTTTCCAAGTCTGCTCAGTCAATTTTAATAATTTTTTGTTTCTTCAGTATATTTCTCTAAACATGTAGAAATGGAATTTCATTCTTATTTTATAGTCTGTACATAATAATTACAGTATATTTAGTCTTTGAGGTTCTGAATATGTAGGTTCTGATTCCTTGATTGCTGCTTTCTCATTTTACTGAATTTCCTGATTTTGAGCTATTTTTTCTTGGTATTTTATTGTGAGAATTCTTAGAAGTGTGTGTTAAACTGCAATCTAAAAATGATTGACAAAATTGCTTTTACCTGGTGCTTTAGGGCACTACTAAGGTGAGACCACTTTTATTCTAAATTTTCGAACTTTTTTGGTGGCGGCCCAGAGTTGTACAGCATTACAGTAATCTGAATTGAATCTCTAAATCTAGGTAAATGGTATATTGTCATTAGAAATTCCCAGAGAACTTCTAGGAATTTTACCTCTTCACTCAGAGCCAAGGCCATAGTGTGTACATGGTCTCACAGTCTCTCTCTTTCTACAGGACAATTTAAAAATCTTGGTTTATGCCTTAAGTCTACTGCCCTTCCAAGACCTGGGTTTTATGAGTACTTTTCTTAGATTTGACTTTCCTTGGTACTCTGGGTTCCAGTGTTTACCTCTCAACTGAAGGGCATGCAGGTCATTAAAACCTAGACTCTAAGCTGTCAGAAATTGCCATACCATCCCCAAGGCAAAGACAAGCTTCTGAACTTATAAAACAGTAATTTCAACATTTCAGTGTTTGGCCAGAATGGAATTCCATTACTTTCCCATCAGCTCAGCCATGCATTAAACAACATCTTTTATTTTTATGTTTTTAGAATTTATTGTTGGATTATGTTGAGATCTGTTACTATGAACATATTCCTAGAAACAGCAATCCCCTTGTATCTTTTTTCAAATAGATTCCAACATTTACAGGGCCTTATATTGGGATGCAAAGTTCCCTATCCATTTCCCTCCTTCTCTTCAGCCTGTGTATTGCCTCCTACACTTAGCTTAAACACCTACATAAATGAGTAAATTTCTGTAGTTTTCATTTTTTGTGAAGGTTAAAGAAATTTTCTCTAGTGACTGGTAGATGAACAACATGTATTTTTCTGCGTCATCTTCTCCAGTCTTTCCTAATCTGAAAGTTGAATGGCTTTTTGAAGCCATGGCTATTACAGAGTGACCAGCATTATCTTTGGGATACCTTCACCTCCATAAAGAAATGTAAATAAAGGGAATACTACACTTAAGACCATCTTCCCAAGTGGAGGCTGGTCTGGCTCCATGAGAAGATTTTGCATAACTCCCATGGGTGGTTATATGGCTTCTAAACCATCCTGTGGTTTGTGTGCATTCCTGGAAGCTCTAAAATTCAAGAATGTAAGGAGATTGGCTTGTGAAAAATCTCAGACGGATGTGTTTGTTACCTTCTGATTCTGCATGTGTGCAAGTGATTGACGTTTTTTCTGTTTAAACCATAGTAGTAGCAGCATAAAGAATACAGCTCACCGCTATTTCACAGAAGGCACTAGGGACGTGACTGACTTCTTCAGGGCAAATGCTAGTGTTAATAGCCCAGCCTGGCAGAAAAAAACTCTTCAGTTTACTTCACATGTTTTAATATATAATTTGTAATTTTATATGTATTTGCAATTAATAATTTTCTCTTCACAGTACCTATTAAAAGAAACCTTTCGTATTACCTTGAGTGATGTGTTTATTAATGTTTCTGGTAGGGTCACAAGGCTGTTTAAAACCAAGAAAATCTCTTCCTACTTAGAAAATAAAGGGATGACGGAAGATCTACCAAGCAAATGGAAAACAAAAAAAAGCAGGGGTTGCAATCCTACTCTCTGATAAAACAGACTTTAAACCAACAAAGATCAAAAGAGACAAAGAAGGCCATTACATAATGGTAAAGGGATCAATTCAACAAGAAGAGCTAACTATCCTAAATATATATGCACCCAATACAAGAGCACCCAGATTCATAAAGCAAGTCCTTAGAGACCTACAAGAGACTTAGACTACCACACAATAATAATGGGAGACTTTAACACCCCACTGTCAACATTAGACAGATCAATGAGACAGAAAGTTAACAAGGATATCCAGAAATTGAACTCAGCTCTGCACCAAGTGGACCTAATAGACATCTACAGAACTCTCCACCCCAAATCAACAGAATATAAATTCTTCTCAGCATGACATCGCACTTATTTCAAAATTGACCACATAGTCGGAAGTAAAGCACTCCTCAGCAAATGTAAAAGAATAGAAATTACAACAAACTGTCTCTCAGACCACAGTGCAATCAAATTAGAACTCAGGATTAAGAAACTCACTCAAAACCGCTCAACTTCATGGCAACTGAACAACCTGCTCCTGAATGACTACTGGGTACATAATGAAAGGAAGGCAGAAATAAAGATGTTCTTTGAAACTAATGAGAACAAAGACACAACATACCAGAATCTCTGGGACACATTTAAAGCAGTGTGTAGAGGGAAATTTAAAGCACTAAATGCCCACAAGGGAAAGCAGGAAAGATCTAAAATTGACACCCTAACATCACAATTAAAAGAACTAGAGAAGCAAGAGCAAACACATTCAAAAGCTAGCAGAAGGCAAGAAATAACTAAGATCAGAGCAGAACTGAAGGAGATAGAGACACAAAAGCCCTTCAAAAAATCAATGAATCCAGGAGCTGGTTTTTTGAAAAGATGAACAAAATTGATAGACCGCTAGCAAGACTAATAAAGAAGAAAAGAGAGAAGAATGAAATAGACGCAATAAAAAATGATAAAGGAGGTATCACCACTGATCCCACAGAAATACAGACTGCCATCAGAGAATACTATAAACACCTCTATGCAAATAAACTAGAAAATCTAGAAGAAATGGATAAATTCCTCGACACATACACCCTCCCAAGACTAAACCAGAAAGAAGTTGAATCCCTGAATAGACCAATAACAGGCTCTGAAATTGAGGCAATAATTAATAGCCTACCAACCAAAAACAGTCCAGGACCACATGGATTCACAGCCAAATTCTACCAGAGGTACAAGGAGGAGCTGGTACCATTCCTTCTAAAACTATTCCAATCAATAGAAAAAGAGGGAATCCTCCCTAACTCATTTTATGAGGCCAGCATCATCCTGATACCAAAGCCTGGCATAGACACAACAAAACAAGAGAATTTTAGACCAATATCCCTGATGAACATTGATGCAAAAATCCTCAGTAAAATACTGACAAACCGAATCCAGCAGCACATCAAAAAGCTTATCCACCATGATCAAGTGGGCTTCATCCCTGGGATGCAAGGTTGGTTCAACATACGCAAGTCAATAAACGTAATCCATCATATAAACAGAACCAAAGACAAAAACCATATGATTATCTCAATAGATGCAGAAAAGGCCTTCGACAAAATTCAACAACGCTTCATGCTAAAAACTCTCAATAAACTAGGTATTGATGGGATGTATCTCAAAATAATAAGAGCTATCTATGACAAACCCACAGCCAATATCATACTGAATGGGCAAAAACTGGAAGCATTCCCTTTGAAAACTGGCACAAGACAGGGATGCCCTCTCTCACCACTCCTATTCAACATAGTGTTGGAAGTTCTGGCCAGGGGAATCAAGCAGGAGAAGGAAATAAAGGGTATTCAATTAGGAAAAGAGGAAGTCAAATTGTCCCTGTTTGCAGATGACATGATTGTATATTTAGAAAACCCCATCATCTCAGCCCAAAATCTCCTTAACCTGATAAGCAACTTCAGCAATGTCTCAGGATACAAAATGAATGTGCAAAAATCACAAGCATTCCTATACACCAATAACAGACAAATAGAGAGCCAAATCATGAGTGAACTCCCATTGACAATTGCTTCAAAGAGAATAAAATACCTAGGAATGCAACTTACAAGGGATGTGAAGGACCTCTTCAGGGAGAACTACAAACCACTGCTCAACGAAATAAAAGAGGACAGAAACAAATTCAAGAACATGCCATGCTTATGGGTAGGAAGAATCAGTATCATGAAAATGGCCACACTGCCCAAGGTAATTTATAGATTCAATGCCATCCCCGTCAAGCTACCAATGACTTTCTTCAAAGAATTGGAAAAAACTACTTTAAAGTTCATATGGAACCAGAAAAGAGCCTGCATAGCCAAGACAATCCTAAGACAAAAGGACAAAGCTGGAGACATCATGCTACCTGACTTCAAACTATACTACAAGGCTACAGTAACCAAAACAGCATGGTACTAGTACCAAAACAGAGATGTAGACCAATGGAACAGAACAGAGCCCTCAGAAATAATACCACACATCTACAACCATCTGATCTTTGACAAACCTGACAGAAACAAGCAATGGGGAAAGGATTCCCTGTTTAATAAATGGTGCTGGGAAAACTGGCTAGCCATATGTAGAAAGCTGAAACTGGATCCCTTCCTTACATGTTACACAAAAATTAATTCAAGATGGATTAAAGACTTAAATGTTAGACCTAAAACCATAAAAACCCTAGAAGAAAACCTAGGCAGTACCATTCAGGACATAGGCATGGGCAAGGACTTCGTGTCTAAAACACCAAAAGCAATGGCAACAAAAGCCAAAATTGACAAATGGGATCTAATTAAACTAAAGAGCTTTTGCACAGCAGAAGAAACTACCATCAGACTGAACAGGCAACCTACAGAATGGGAGAAAATTTTTGCAATCTACCCATCTGACAAAGGGCTAATATCCAGAATCTACAAAGAACTTAAACAAATTTACAAGAAAAAAAAATCAAACAACCCCATCAAAACGTGCGTGAAGGATATAAACAGACACTTCTTAAAAGAAGACATTTATGCAGCCAACAGATACATGAAAAAATGCTCATCATCACTGGCCATCAGAGAAATGCATATCAAAACCACTGTGAGATACCATCTCACACCAGTTAGAATGGCGGTCATTAAAAAGTCAGGAAACAGCAGGTGCTGGAGAGGATGTGGAGAAACAGGAACACTTTTACACTGTTGGTGGGACTGTAAACTAATTCAACCATGTGGAAGACGGTGTGGCGATTCCTCAAAGATCTAGAACTGGAAATACCATTTGACCCAGCTATCCCATTACTGGGTATATACGCAAAGGATTATAAATCATGCTGCTATAAAGACACATGCACACGTGTGTTTATTGCGGCACTATTCACAATAGCAAAGACTTGGAACCAAGCCAAATGTCCAACAATGATATACTGGATTAAGAAAATATGCCACATATACACCATGGAATACTATGCAGCCGTAAAAAGTGATGAGTTCATGTCCGTTGTAGGGACATGGATGAAGCTGGAAACCATCATTCTCAGGAAACTATCGCAAGGACAGAAAACCAAACACCACATGTTCTCACTCATAGGTGGGAATTGAACAATGAGAACACTTGGACACAGAGTGGGGAACATCACACACTGGGACCTGTCATGGGGTGGGAGGAGGGGGGAGGGATAGCATTAGGAGATATACCTAATGTAAATGACGAGTTAATGGGTACAGCACACCATCATGGCACATGTATACATATGTAACAAACCTGCACATTGTGCACATGTACCCTAGAACTTAAAGTATAAAAAAAATACCCTTTAACCACATTTGGGATTACTCCCAAGTGTTGGGGTATAGTTGGCCAATTATAAATTACATATTTTATAATTTTATGCTAATAGGAGTTAAATGAAATTTATCTATAAGATGCAGAAATTGAAGGCTAAATATTTATGGTTTATTAATGAAAGAATTTAATCATTAGACCATGAAGGAATTGTCAAAAGAAAAAAAAATCCCAATGAGATTTGAAAAGAGGAAGGGAATTGATGGATTATACAGGTGCTTTTTTAGAAAGAAGCCTCAGGTGTAAAAATATTGTGTAAATTATCAGAAGCTTGGTACCAGTTAAACTGTGGGATTTGAGAAAACATATGGGGAAAGGAGTATGAAAAGTAGTTTTCAATACATCTATTTAGGTTGTTACAAAAATTTGAAAATTTTACCAGGGGAGTTTAATAAATGACTTACATATTCAGCCAAGTGTTTAGAATGTGTTGGCCAAATGCATTGGCCTGGGAAGACCAGGTTTTTAAAGAAGGATGATAAAGCATTCTGCTATAAAGACACATGCACACATATGTTTATTGCAGCACTGTTCCCAATAGTAAAGACTTGGAACCAATCCAAATGCCCATCAATGATAGACTGAATAAAGAAGATGTGGCACATATACACCATGGAATACTATGCAGCCATAAAAAAGGATGAGTTCATGTGCTTTCCAGGGACATGGATGAAGTTGCAAACCATCATTCTCAACAAACTAACACAGGAACAGAAAACCAAACACCTCATGTTCTCACTCATAAGTGGGAGTTGAACAATGAGAACATGTGGAGACAAGGAGGGGAACATCACACACTGGGGCCTGTTGGCGGGTGGGGGGCTAGGGAGGGAGAGCATTAGGAGAAAAACCTAATGCACATGACGGGTTGATGGGTGCAGCAAACCACCATGGCATGTGTGTACCTATGTAACAAATCTGCACGTTCTGTACATTATCCCAGAACTTAAAGTATAATAATAAAAAAAGAAGTTGAAAGAAGCAGGTAGTGGCTGTGTAAAGAGGAGAGAAAGAATTTAAGAGAAAACAGAGGTGAAACATCAGGCATAATGGACTTGAGATGTGAATATATAAGTATGTAGAAGACTAAGACTTAGAAAAACACCAGACCCCTTGTAACAAAGGCGATATTTACTTTGCAAAAAGGAAAGCAAAAAAAAAAAAAAATCAATTGCTAATTATGTTAGGTAGAAAACATCAATGGAGGTTGCAAAGGCAGTGAAGTTGGAAGAGAGAAAATAGAGTCACAGAGGATATCTAAAGAAAGGAAATCCTCAGGAATGTTTGTCTGAGATTGTTTTACTTAGCAGCCTTCACATTTGCCACCCCTCATTATGGAGAATGTGCCAATTCAGTTAGTCTGGCCAAGAAGGAAAGACTTGAAAAAAAAATTAAGTTAGCAAGTGTAAACAGTAGTAGCACAGGAGGACACTGTGTCCCAATCCAAGTGTATTGTTTTGTGTAAAAGTATGAAATATCAAGATTAACAATTATTTTCTGGCCATTAGTATTTTTATAGCCATGAAAATGTGTCACAGAACATCTTGAGGGCGACATTTAAAATGTAGTTCCTGCTTCCTGCTTTATTATCATTTACATGTTGTACATATATTTTAAAAAGTACAGTATTATTCTTGAGGATTATTGTTTACTTTGAAAAAGGAAACATGATCAGGGAATTCTAAATGTAACAAATATTGAGAGATGATGCACAGCAATTTTCCAGGTTATTGTATTCCCGAAGAAAGGTCAATGTTAGTTCTTAAGAAATGAATCATGAAATGAAATTAACACTTACAAGTAAGATTGCATCTGAGATGGCAGCATAAGTCAGAATGAAGCTTAACTCAGTAAAAGAGATTTGTGATTTTTTAAAAATGTTTTAGAAATCAGTGCATGTCTTAATGCTGAGTATTTTTGCAAGATAAACACACTTTCTTCCACATTTTATCTTTACATTGGCTCTTTATATCTCCTGAGAGTTTATAGAAGAGACATTTTTGGCTTTAGTTGTCAATGACACCTTTGAAACTTAAAATTCAAAACTAAAATAAGCACTTTCCTTGTGGTATCATGAACACACCATATATCACTGACCAATAAATTTTTGTTACTGACTTCTTAGAGTGTCTGAGGGAGACAACAACACTAACAACTCAAAATCCCCTAACCATTTTACTCATTTATCAAGTTTACTTCAAATTCCTCTTCCCTATTTTCTAAAAGCTATTTTATACAAAAATTGTCCTGGAAGATTATAAAGTAGATATGCAAGCCACCAGTGCCTCTAGCTATCAATTTTACATTTGGACCACACTGAATGACCAGACAGGCAATGGCCCAGTTTTTCTGGGGTCTTGTAGAATTATCTTCCTCAGTTATTCTTCTTATCTTTGACTAACATTGAAGGATTATATAAGAAAAATCCATAAATTGTTGGAATTGATGCTGTTGAAGCTGGTACATTATACCAGGTTTATTTGAAAAACCTATGGAAGCAATTTTTCACTGAAAATAAGCTTGCTTTGTTACAGACATTGTGAATGTTAGAACTACTGTTTTATTTGTTACTGTGTGTATTAGTGTGTTAGGGTTACCATAAGAAAATACCACAGACTGGGTGACTTAAACAACATAAATTTATTTTCTTACAGTTCTGGGGGCTGGAAGTCCAAAATTAAGGTGTCTGTGGGGTTGGTTTCTCCTGATGTTTCTCTCCTTGGCTTGAAGATGGCCATCTTCTTATTGTGTCCTCACGTGGCCTTTTCTTGGGTATTTTTCCTCCTCTTATTTGAATTAGGCCCTGCCCTTTTGACCTCATTCAGCAATAGTTACTTCATTAAAAACCTTATCTTCAAATACAGTCACATTGAGGGGTTAGGGCTTTGACATATGGATTTAGGGGAAGCACAATTCAGTTCATAACACCTCAATAGTTAGGTTTTTGAGAGCCAAATTTCAAATATCACAAATTATCAGGGCATATTTGGCATTATTTTTCTACCCATAGTTTCCCTTTCACTGGATTTTATTTCCCTTTTGCATATGTACTGTATTTATTAAAAGGCATCTTAAATCTCTTTTGTAAGACAGAGGACAAATAAATAAATAAATAAAATTGTGATCTATAATATAGTTGTAAGGATATTTGCTCATTAAAATAACTAGTAGGAACTATGTTCCTAGGTGCTAAAAGGATCTGAAGGAGGTTCAACAGTCATACCCTTCTGAGTACACTAAAAAATGTATACAAATATGCAGATTTATAATATATATTATAATGAGTCTCCGTTTGATAATATAACAGAACATCAATGGAATTAAAATTTTATAGGTGATGACATTGTTTTTCTAGTTATGTCAACTCTTCTTTTCCTTGTTATAGAAAACGTTTAAAACCTTTATTAAAAAGGAGCGACAACCTATCAAGCCAGAACCAAAATCACAACCCAGGTATATCTTTTATATAATAGAAAAGTGTAAATTAATGCACTCATTTTTGTTGTTATCAATGTAATTGCTGACTTTAATAACTAGGTTTAAAGAAGTATAGGTTGTTGAAAGCTCAGGTTTTTAATACATATTTTTCAATGTGGCCTTTTAATTTGACGGAGGAAAGGAGAAAAATACATTTTTTTTGAGTGTTTTAGTAATCAGTTAGTAGACCCAGCTGAAGTTTTACTTTTCAGTATCTAGGAGAAAGCAGTGGAAACATTTAATTTGCCATAAATGACAGTAAATGCCGTAAATGACAGTAAATGACAATGTCGTAAATGACACTGCATATGTTTTAGCTATTTTTTTTTATTAGAAACTATGTACCACAATTCACTAGGGTTAAGCATGCATTTCAATGACTCTATTAAAAACTCTTAGATTGCTTTGCTACTTTGTATACTTTGTTGATAAACTGTTTTGAAAACATTGATTTTGTGAGACAGATTAGAGCGTGAGATTGAAAGAAGCAATTGTAGAAAGTTAACAATGAAGTTTCTGAAAAAGGCAGGTTTTATACTTGTGTTTTCTTATTCACTGGGAATATATTCATTTATTAATTATAAATGATTATAACCCCCCAAAAATAAAAAGAATATTTGAAGGCACTGGAGAGTAATGGCATGTGGACAGAAACTGGAGGGAAACTATTTGACTCTTGAAAGAAAGGAACTGCAATGGGTAAGATCCCCATTTATCTAGCTTTTCCAACGTCATGCAGTGTAAGATAGTGAGACCTTAGGCAGAAAACCTCAGTGTTAATGGTGTGAAATGTCAGAAGACAGAGTTTAGAGCTGCCAAAATGACTAAAAGTTGATTAGGAAGTTTCATAAAAGGAGAAAACCACAGAGAGAGGAGTCCCAATTCTGTGTACAAACTCTTCTAAAATTATGGGCTGACTCCTGAATTGTGCATGTGTAGAAAATACTTCAAGAAAGTGCATCCTAAAGTAACAGCTTGCATAGTTTTCAATTGCTTCATCTGTTTACATAGAAAGAAAAAAAATCTTTTTTTCTTTCTATGGATGTTGGAATTAGCAGATAATGGCTTTAAAGCAGTTACTATAAATGTTCAAAACTTAAAAACGGTGTTCATAATAACAGGAGATCACCAGTGCAGAAATAGAAGTTACACAAAAGAATCAAGTGAAAATTCTACATATAGCAGATTTTAACAAACCATTAATTAATTTGCCAAAAATGACAGTTATAGAAGACTATATCCAATAATGTAGAACATACATTATTTTTAAGGGCACATATAACAGGCTTTATAAAGATAAGAATAGAAAGCAATGAAATAGAAATTAGGGAAGCAATAAAGCAAATTAAGAAAGCATATTAATCTTTGGAAAGATTAATAAAATTTATGTGCTCTTTTTAAGACCAGTTTTTAAAAAAGAAGAGATAAAACACAAATTACCAATACCAGGAATGAAAGAGAGGGCATCATTATATATCCTGTAGACATTAGAATGATAATAAAATAATATGTAAATAACTTCTTGTCATTTGCATTTTATAGGAAGTAGTCTAATTTTTTGAAAACAGATAGCATACCAAAACTGACACAAGAAGAAATAGAAAATCTCAATGACCTGTGTCTACTAAAGAAATTGAATTTGTTTTCAAAAACCTTCCCACGGAGAGACTTCCTCTAAAGCAAATAAATTATAACAGTCACATATACATTATTTTGAAAATATTTGATGGTGTTCAAAGCAGTTTGTGTTCTTGCATAAGTCCTTTTCCTAGAAATATTCTTTACCTGGTTAATTTGATTGGGAAGCCTTTTTTCCTTACAAATGCTACTAAAATTACTCCAGCCATTTCAATGATAAAACATTGGACAGCCTCCAAGATGAGCATTTATTATAGTTATTTCCCTGGGGCCAGCCAGCCAGTCAGATAATCTGGACTCTAAACATTTTTCTGTATAGTCTACCCTCTGTAAGTTTTTCGGGGATGTCTTAAATATTTTAAAGAATGATGGCTGAAGGAATTTTAGACATCACTTGGTTCAATCCTTCTGTTTTCCAATTAGGAAAACTGGGATAAAAAAGATTTAGTGACTTCTTCAAGGTCCTGAAAGTAAAAAACAGAACTGTGACTAGAATGTAAATCTCACCTCACAGCATAGTGATATTCTTAGTCAGTTATGCTTCTTTTATACCATTTGTATCTTAAATTTTAATAGACTTTCTGATGATTACTTAAGAGAGGTAAATTGAAACTATACTTAATAAATTATTAAACTTGAGTGGCTTTAGCGATTTAAAAAATATTACCAGCATAGAATCAAAGAGAGAGAGAAATATAAAAGAGTGAAATTGAATGTGAAAATAAAGCAAAGTAGTGAACAATATAAAACTGTATATATGTATATATGTGAGACTTTATATATGTCTATATAAAATACACAAATGTACTTAATTGAAAATATTTAAGTAAATCAATATTAAGATTCTCTTCTTTATTTGAAATCCTGCACCATTTCTATCATAAAAATTCCATGAAACTTTAGAGTCCACATGTTGGATTTATAGCTTTGCCTAAAGAACTTTTCTTGTTACAGAGGAATTTCCCATATATTTTTCGGCTAGAGGTTTCCTTAGAGCCTGCATGAGGCACAGAATATTATAACCTTCCATCAGTCATCAGTCAACTTCAATAAAGTACTGGCCGATTTCTAAAGTACTTTTGTGTTTCAAGGGTAAAAATATGTCACACATATATTACTATTGCCAGGCTACAGTAAATATAAGAGAGTCTGTTTTCCCCCATCTCTTCTTAGTTATAGAAAAAAAGATGATGGAATTAATTTACACATACCCACAAGCTTTGCGGGAACCCTTTACAGTTGGCAAATAGGACTGGTTTATGTACCCACTCAGCAGTATTTTTTTAAAAGAGGCAGTCACTTGGCTGTTAAAGGTAGGAGTGGGGAAGTTAAGCAAACTAAAAATGCTGCAGCAGCACTTGGTCTGGAATTACTGCTAATGTGAACACTCACTCCTATTCTTGGTTGCCTTATATGGATAAATAGTGGTGGATAAGTCAGAGTCCTGGTTATTTCGCTTCTAATCTTCAATGATCACAAACCTAAAAAGCAAATTTCACATTCATTTGTCATTGTTGTTGTTGATTTTCCTGTTTTCTTCAACTGTAAACATTTCAATATTCAGAAAGGGAAGAAAAGATGGCTGTATAGTGCTTGGGTACGTTTGTTTGTACAAATATATGTACAAGTATATATAAGATTTTCCCTTAGAAGCATTATTAAACAGAGCTATAATGTTAAAATCTCACATATTTAGAATGAATTTACTGGGTTGAAAAGACTGCATAGTGAATATAGATACTTGATTTAATTTGGGGGTTCTTAAATATATTTGTGTATTTTTATGAGAAAAAGTTTATCTTTTTGCTATCATTTTATAATTCTGCTATATAAGTATTCATTTCATATACACCTATGCTCAACATTTATACTAAATTATTTTCATAGATGAAAACTTATAAAACAAAATTGCTTAATATCTGAATTTTTCTATTTCCTCAATATTTTAATTTAAATGACACATTTTCAAATTGTTAGAACTCCATAAGTTTCTGAAAGTTGTTAGAAATTCATAAGATTAAAATATGGTTGAGAAATTCTAAAACCATTTTTAAAGGAAAAGAAGTTTATGTTAAACATTTCAAAGAAAGCCAACAAATCTCAGGTCAATCAGAATTGCCAAAGGAACATTTTTGTGTTTTTTAAATAAAATATCTATTTTTTTAAAAAAATTAAATACCTCTAAACCAGATAGAAGTGATTCAAATAATTGTTGTTCTTAATTTTTAGTTTAAATAAATGTAATGTGTACATGAATGATAGTGTACACATTTATTTTTTATTTTTATAAAGTTAAAGATTATTTTGTGATGAAGTGGTATCTCATCTTTTCCTAGCATCATATTTTTCAACTACTTCTTTATTAATATATTTTCTCTTTTTAAATATAGTATCCTTAATATAAAGTATGAAAAATAGTTTATATTATTAGCTAAAGGGAAATAATGAATTGAGAGTTCATTCTCAATATCTAAGCAAAAACTGTGAACCAGAAGCTGTATAGATTATAATTCATTGTACTATTGTGATGACATTGTTCTTTTATTTTCCATAAGAAAAAATACTTTATATATAATGTTCCTTGAGGTCCACTTGAATTTGTTTAGTACCTCTAACCATATTGCAAAAGTCTACATTTTCCTTAAGATAACCTATCGCATTCCATGAATAAAACACTCTTTTGATTTTTTTTTGCAGTGAGCTGTTAATCCTTTGTAGATTAATATGACCTCAGTGATAAATTTTCCTTTTGTTGAACTTCGAAAACTCATAATTGTTTTTAAAAATGCTTGACTGATTTCCAGGTATAGAATATAACAATTGATGGGTCTTTAATTCATAGAGGAAAAACATTCTATTGTTGACTCATAATATTAAATTTGTGATTGTGATAAGTTCAGAGGCTGGTCATCAGCCTTTCATATTTTTAGTATTTAATTTGCTTTAATTATTGATATAAGTGTTAACATTTAAATTTACCATCTATGAGGTAAGTGTACTGTTTTGGAACTTTTGAGTTTTCCTTATTTTCAAAAAATCTTTAGAATTTCAAATATTATTATAGTTCATGTAAATATGTAGATGAAGAATAATTGTATTCTTCCTTCTTCCTATTTTGTAGCATACTGAAACTAAAATAATAATAAGATATGACACTAATATCTTTCTGAAAGGCAAATTGAATTACCAATTCTAAATATTTCCTTTTTTGATATAGTGGCATATGGTACATCAACTTACATATCTAAGTATAAATTTCACATTTCAGAGTCCAGATATTTATGTAGGTTCTTGAATGTTTCCCTTTTATCTTGAAAATTACTGTATTCTCTTTGTCACCATTTTTTTTTTTCCTGAAAGAAATCAAGTCCTCTTATTTTATCTCAAAACAATCTTACAATTTCCTACCTAAAAACCTTTCTTTGGTCTCTTCTGAAATTTTGTTACCTATGAATGGAAAGTTACCCTGCTTATCATTAGACATCTTTTGTCAATAGGTTCTTCTGGGTCAGTGCCTATCCTAAGCATTATTTGAAAATAAATGTATGGTGAATAACATTTCTCAGGTGACCTCTACTTGTGTGTTCTGTCTTTGCAGAATTATAGACTTTGAGAGTTTGAGGAAACTTAAAGATTTTCTACTAAAACTCTCTTTCCAAAGGACAAATCTCCTGTATAACACTGTACACACATAGACTCTATTTGCAAAATCCAGGGATTCATAATACCTCAATTCAAGTGTCATCCTATTTAATTCAAAGGACTTCTCTGATTTTCAGACAGTTGTCTGATTTAAGCTTAATACCTATCTCTCTTGAACTGGTATCCCTTGGTCTTCTAGAAGTCACCCCTCCTTACCAACTTTTTCTTTTCTGATTAAGCCCCTCAGCCTATTTCAACTATATATATATATGTCTACAACATCTTCATTGGATTGACTGACCCATCTAAATAGAAATTACAAGGGTGCAGGATCTGGTGGCTGTTTGTTCTTTGTATCGGTTTAGCATCTCAGGCTCAGATGACTCAAGGACTCAAGTAATGTCTTCAGGATGCATTGTCTTTTCTTTCATTTTTAATCTCTGCTTGGCTTTAATACCTCCTTCTATAGAATTTTTCTCCATGTGGCAAGGAAAATGAGTAGCTCCCAGGTATCTAATTCACTTCTCGATCTTACCAAAATGGCGGTGTTGTATTAGCACAAAAAATAAAAAACAAAAACAAAAGCAACAAACAATCCCCCACCAAACCTCCCCGCTCCAAAACAGAAAGCACCTCGCCCCTCCCCTTCTCCTCACATACACACACACACAGAAATATTCTGGCTGACTTCCCACCTTGGAAGACATGACCAGCCCTAGACAAATCATGGGAGAGTCCCATGACTGGAATGGGGAAGTGCAATTCTCCAAAGAATAGGAGGTGCCAGACAGAGGAAAGAAACAGATGCTCACTGTACTAAAAAATGTCCCCATTAAAATATGCTTCAGAAAGAACACAGTATTTCAAATGAAATTTTAGTAGCACAATGTAAAGTGGAACCCAACCCTAGACCCTGTAGATCAACTCATGAAACCCACCATGTCAGCTTTAGGGGTCAACTTCCCAAGGGCAATAACTCATACTGATTTGAGTTCCGAAAAAAAGACAAACCCCAAGAACTTTTCAGATATTCTAATGTGTTACCAATATATTCTTCCTTTCTCCTTCCTTCCTGTTCTTTCTCTACGTCTTTCTTTCTCTCTTCACCTATTATACAAGAAAAGTAGTCACTTTCAGGGATTCTGGGTATAGAAGGGAGATATACCTGGAGATCATTATAAAATAGTGTAATAACTACAATGAGGGAGGTAAGACACCTAACATCTTCAAGGTCATAGTGAAATTATTGTGCAGTCACACACACACACACAAATATATATATATATGTGTATATATGTATGTATATATATGTGTATATATATATATATGAATTGAAGTACTTTACAAGTAATTTTATTACATTTTGACTTAGCTTCTTGTCACATTTTCCTCACATAATTACTACATGTCATCTTTTCAGTAACCTCTCCACCTGCCATGATATACTATTTAAAATTGCGTATTCGATCTCTGCCAGAACTCCCCAACCACCAAATCCTACTTAATTTTTTACCATAGCACACATCATCTTCTAACATACTCTATTATTAACTTGGTTACTGTGATTACTTTTGATCTATTCTACTGGAATATAAGCTCAATAAGGACAGGGGAATTTTTTTTGTATTTTATTCAACAGGTTATCTTCAACATTAGAATAGCACCTTACACAAGTAATAAAATACATATGTAAATAAATAAATACTTGTTCAATTATTGAATCACCCTTTTAATATATTTTCTCTGCTTTATAATGAATTTTCTTTCTCTTCCATCTGTGTATAGTTCTCATCTCAAGTTAGAAATTAGAGACTGCTTCCTGGGCATCTTCACTAGAATATCCCGTAATAACTTTTCAAAATGGAAATAATTATGTGTTAGTTTTCCCGTCCTTTTCTACTGTGTTCTTTATTCCAGTTAGTAATGATGCAGTCTTCCTCCCATCACCCAAGACCACCCAATCAGCCTATAGTTCCCTACCTTGTTTACAAAGATTTTATGAGAAGCTTGAAAATTGCCTACCTGAAATTCAGACACATTAAAAGTTATTTCCTGGTCTAGCAATATAGTAAGAAAAAGCAAAATAGCTATACAATTAAATTAAAATAAAGAAAATGAGTTTAGCATGGCATGACTTATTCTTTTTGTATACATTCTGGCTCTTGGCACCACTGCTTCGTTTGTTAAGTCCTCACCCAACATCCAATTGATAACTGATAGACTCTGAGATTTAATTTACTGGCCTAGAGTTTACAATTTTTTATTCTTTTCTTTTTTAAAGTGAGGACATTTGCCATTCTCCAGAATTCTCACATCACTTTTATTCTCCAGCTTCTCAAAGATAGCAGATCAGCAGATGTCTATGGAAAATTATTCACCTGAGCCCAGAAAATTTAACTAATTAAAAGAAGTCTCAATTTTCTTTATGAGATCTTTTGTGGCTTGCATTTCAGTTCTCTCCTATCAGTATTTGTTCTATCATTTTTAGGCTGATGGTTATTCTTTTTGAGCATAGTAGAATCGAAATGGCCTGAAATACTGCATTTCAAATAAACTCTCAGGTGATACTGATCTGCTGGTGCTCAGACCACACTTTGAGCACCAAGTTAGAGAATATACTTAACTATGTCCAGTACTTACTTTCCTGGCTCTGTCAATTCCTAGGATGACTTAGTTCTTTCTGCTTTGATTAGCTAGTTAATAGAGCTATAGTTAATTACCTTGATGATATCTCAGTGTCATGATCTTGGGATAGGATGAAGTCTTCAAAAGCAGCTACTAGAGACTGCATCTCCTGAAAATGCTACCATCTCCAAACTCCCTTGTATACCTCCAAGTCAAGTGTTATTTAGCTGCACCTTAAGTCTTCTAGGCCTGTTTTCTTTAGGATTGCTTCTCAGTGGTATGAAGCAAAAATAAAGATAATCAAATTTAAGGCAAGCAATTGCCTCTTATGCAAAAGTCCTGCCCAAGAGAGCTGTAGGCTGAAGCAGGAGCACGGTCAGGCGGTGAACTGCTGGTAGTTCATGGCTCTGAATGTGTCCAGAGTCTAACACTGGCATTAGTCACAAGGCATCAGAATGTCAGCATCACTCATTTCCCAGTCTAGCCTAATTGGATGGAAAAAAACACTGCTCTGATAGGCAGAACAAAGAGGACACAAAATAACCAGTTACTGTCGGCTGGGATCTCTGGTAAACCTGAGTTAGAGCATATTGGCTTCAGGTACAGGCTGAATCGGGGCCTTCTGCTTTCTCCCCTGGAATAGAAAAGGCCTCATCTCTAGAGAAGTCAAGAGTGTACTTCCTCACTCGTAAGCATGGGATACACATAATTCCACTAGTTTCTGCTGAAGGGTGTAGCAGAGAGTAAGGAAACTGACTATAGGAAATCAGCAGCTGCGAAAGAGGAAAACTAGGCCTAGTTCAAGAGGAAGTTGTAGGTGTGACTCATGCATGTAATAAGAAGAAAATTGTCCAAGGAGGAGCAAGCAGAATAGAGAGACAGAACACACATAAGTTCTCTTCTTTAAAACATAGTAATCCTCCCTAATAGTGCTATGAGAATGAATGAAATCTCAGGCAGGGACAATCAGATTTGCAATTGCTTTTTCATGGAGGAACAAATTAAGAGGGTGAATAGAGAGGCAAAAGCAGGGGAAAGGGGGGCAAAGGATCCCATCTCTCTCTAATCCAGGTTACTTTCAGACTGTCCACAGTTCTACTTCTCTAACAGGCTTTGCCTATGATTGCCTGACCATCATTCTGTGTGTTCCCACTTGAGGGTCTCCCCAATCTTTTGGAAATGGTAGTCCCTGATATATACGTGGTTGGGAATAAAACATTGAGTATAATATTAGAAATTGTTTTTAGAATCACCTTAATTGTGGACATTTATTTATTTTCTGGAGCCCTATAATCTAAAGTCCCTATTCTAGGGATAAGGAATCTTATCTTTCACCCTTTTTTGAGCAGAGGTGAGAGAGATGGATGGGAGTAGGTAAAGTCAGCTCTTCTCCATGACTGACTAAAGTTTGGATTGGGAGCAGAAGTATCCCCAAGAGGAATAAATAACTGTGTTGGGATGAAGAGCAGAACAATTTACTATGTTCCATTTTTCATAGATAAAAATTGACACCTCTGGTCACTGTGCCACTGAAAAATCAGCCCTCATCACGCCTTTGGCATAAACACCCTAGTTATTTCAGTTGACTTCAATGGTAATATTTTTCAGTATCCTACCGGTAAAACATGTAGGTACAATAAAATGGAGTTTCCGACATGTTTAGGTTAAAGAGAGTTCCCTAAAATGCATTATATATTAACTTGATTTAAAAAATCAGAATCTAGAAGTCTTAGCCAGAGCAATCAGGCAAGAGAATATAAAGATATAAAAGGTATCCAAATAGCAAGAGAGGTCAAACTATCTCTCTTCATAGATGAAATGATTCTATACCTAGAAAACCCCATAGCCTCTGCCTAAAGGTTCCGTGATCTGATAAACTTCAGCAAAGTTTCAGGATACAAAATCAATGAACAAGTCAGTAGTATTTCTATTCACCAATGTCCAAGCTGACAGCCTAATCAGGAACACAATTCCATTCACAATAGCCACCAAAGGAATGAAATACCTACAAATACACCTAACCAGGGAGGTGAAAGATCTCTATAATGAGAATTACAAAACACTGCTGAAAGAAATCAAGGATGACCCAAACAAATGGAAAAACATGCTCATTTATAGGAAGAATCAGTATTGTTAAAATGGCCATACTGCCTGAAGCAATTTACAGATTTAATGCTAGTCCTATCAACTACCAATATCATTTTTCACATAATTAGAAAAAACTCTTTTAAAATTCATATAGAACCAAGAAAAGTGCCCAAATAGCCAAAGCAATCCTAAGCAAAATGAACAGAGCTAGAGGCATCACACTACTTGACTTCAAACTATACTATAAGGCTACAGTAACCAAAACAGTACAATACTGGTACAAAAACAGACATATAGACCAAGGAACAGGTTAGAAAACTCAGAAATAAAGCCGCGCACCTACAACCATCTGATCTTTGACAAAGCCAACAATAACAAGCAATGGGGAAAGGATTCCCTATTCATTAAATGGTGCTGGGATAATTAGCTAGCTATACGTAGGAGATTAAAACTGGATCATTCCTTTCATTATATACAAAAATCAACTCAAGATAGATTAAAGACTTAAATGTAAAACCTAAAAGTATAAAAAATTCTAGAAGAAAACCTAGGAAATACCATTTTGGATATCAGCCCTGGTAAAGATTTCATGACTAAGACTCCAAAAACAATTGCTGCAAAAACAGAAATTGGCAAAATTAAACTAAAGAGCTTCTGCACGCAAAAGAAATTATCAGCAGAGTAAACAGACAACCCACAGAATGGGAGAAAATGTTTGCAAACTATGCATCTGACAAAGATCTAATATCCAGAATCTATAAGGAACTTAAATCAACAAGCAAAAAACCCCATTAAAAAGTGGGCAAAGGATATGAACAGACATTTTCCCCAAAATAAGACATATATGTGGCCAATGAGCATATAAAAAATGCTTAACATGACTAATCAGTGGAGAAATGCAAACCAAACTTACAATGAGATACCATCTCACACCAGTAAGAATGGGTACTATTAAAAACTCAAAAAATAAGATACTGGTGAGGTTGTGGAGAAAAGGGAGCACTTATACATTGCTGGTGGGAATGTAAATTGGTTCAGGCACTGTGGGAAGCAGTTTGGAGATTTCTCAAAGAACTTAAACTATCATTCAACCTCGCAATCCCATTACTGGGTATATACCCAAAGGAATATAAATTGTTCTACCATGAAGACACATAAACATGTATGTTCATGGCAATGCTATTCACCATAGCAAAGACATGGAATCAACCTTAATGTCCATCAGTGGTGGACTAGATAAAGAAAATGCAGTACATGTACACCATAGAATACTATGCAGTCATAGAAAAGGACAAAATCCTATTCTTTGCGGCAACATGGGTGTAGCTGGAGGCCATTATCCTAAGCGGATTAATCCGGGAACAAAAAACCAAATACCATTTGGGTGATACGTGCACTAAAATCTCAAACCTCACCACTATACAATTCATCCATGTAACCAAAAACCACTTGTACCCTTAAAGCTACTGAAATAATAATAAAAAAGCAAATCAAGCTAAATATTGAGTACACACGGACACAAGGAAGGGAACAATAGACACAAGGACCTACTTCAGGGTGGAGAGTGGGAGGAGGGTGAGGATCAAAAAACTACTTTTTGGGTACTGTGCTTATTACTTGGGTGACAAAATAATCTGCACTTCAAAACTCCGTAACACAAAATACCATATACCCATAAAAAATCCTGCACGTGTACACCTTGAACCTGAAAAGTTGGAAAGAAAAAAATCAGAATTGATTAAATTTGAATAAAAACAGTATTTTTTCTGGTTTTGCTTTTCCATTATGTGAAATGATAATTCCAACTTAATTCATAATAAGCAGTGCTCCTGCAGAATGTTTATCTATGCCAGAAGGAAAGAAATAATTGTGTTTTTTGAACTGAATTTGGAATTTTAAAAGTCTCTATTTTGTTTTGAGGAAAATCTGTTGGAAAATTGAAACCAAGCAGTAATAACAATAAGACCCCTCTTTCCTTAGACATGATATCATGCGCCTGGAAAATGTCTTCTGCCTCCTGCGCCCATGCCTAATTCTCTTCTCCCATAGTGAGTGCCTTCAGCATTTTACTACCCGAAATGTTCTAACTAGGAATCTATATAGGTGGTAAAAATATCCTACCCAGAAATTCCAATTCTCTCAGAGATTTTAAATGGGTTATCAATCTCCATCCTTTGATATATCTAGTTAAACAGATTGCTGTGGACCTAGAAACAGTCAAAAATAGGAGGGCACTTGTTTTTTGGGGGTTGGCATGGAGTAGCATTTTGAGGAATGATTGGGGTACAAAAAGAACAGAAGGCACCCAAGAATTACATCTCCTTTAGGTACTTAAACTATTTTTAAAATTTGCCTGAATTAAAGTGACATTATCTTCCACTTCAGGGTGCATCTTATTTTAGAAAGTCCCAGGAATGCTGCTCTGATTTTTGAAGTGAACAGGTTTTACTAGCATGAAGTACTGAACCCTTGGGAACATGTAGAAATGGAATAGTAAAATAATAATGAGACAAAAGATGAATTTCACAAGCATGTATTACATCCCTCCTCTTAAAAATCTATGTCACCCATGTTGAATTTAATGCATTGTTTTCAAACTTAACAGAAATAATTTAGGGGTTTAAAGTAGGCCACAAACTTGTTCTACTCATTACCCAAGTTACTTTCAAATCCCACATTCAAAGCACAAGAGTATCACATGTTTCTACTTCAAGGCTGCACGTACAGGAAACGAAAGCCCTCGACACAGCTTGGTAGCAGCAGATCCAAATCAGAGTAAATTGTGTAAATTATAACTAAATTGCAAAGCATTTGGACAAAGCAGGCATGCTAGTCTAATCAGGAAAGCAGTGATATTTACTTTTCAATAATGCAGGTTGGAAGAGGAATTGGGGGAGGGAGGCATCACAGATCTCTTTTAATATATTTCTGAACTTGGCAACCTGATCTGGTTTTGTCACATATTTGCAGCTTAAAAAGTATTTGGCTTTTACAACAGCCAAAATAAGTATCCTTAATCACTTTCAACCTATGAACAGATGGGCAAATAGTGCTTTTATAAATGGAGCATACAAAATACTTCAATATCAGCCAAAACTAATTAGTAGCAATATCTGAACCAAACTCTAAAACTGATTTAGTGTTTAACATATATTATCGTATAAGCATTAGCAGTTGAAAGGAAATTCCCTGTTCAAATGTTTGCCAAGCTCAGGGTGTAATGTTCGGACATGATTAACTTACTAATTAACTTATCGTATCTTTTCTCACATGTAATCTTGCATAATGTTCTCTTATCTCTCTGAAAACTATTTGATTTGATGCTTTGAGCATAGATTTGTCAAACTTCAAATGAAAAAGTAAAAGGCAGCCAGTCAGCCCTGTTCTTTCTCTCATTCTTAGAGTGACATTAGTAGGAGGTGGCATGAAAACAAGTGGAGTGGTCTCTTCTGTGATGAAAACTTGTTTTGTATCTTGCCTTTAATGACTCACATTTTTATTTTCATGAGGATTTTTTAAGAGTTGTATGGAGACTCTTTAGTGGCTAAAAATGTCTGTAAAAATGACAATTTGCTCCATATCAAAATTCTATGGTAAAGAAAGATAAATTTAAAAATTACATTTGGAGGGTAAGCAAAGAATAATTTCTATTATTCTCTAACTCAGAGGAGGTCACTTAGTCTCCATATATCTGACAGTCACAATACATTTCTCATATCTCATCTACAACTCATATAAAGAATGAACATAAAGTCCGTGGCATAAAATTGAACATTTCTGTAATAGTCTGTCTGTATTTGTGATATGGCTGTATCTTTCAATACTCCTGAAACAAACAAATGAACAAAAACCTAAAGCCAGTTACCCAAGTCATCCTAACTATTGAGGATAGGCTATTGTCAATACCACCCTTTCTGTTGTCATGGCATAATTTTGTCCTCCTTTGATTTCATCACACAGAGGATCAACAGGGCTTGGAATTATGGCTGTGCTACTTATAAATTTATCATTTATAAAATCAGAATAATAATCATCCAACAAAACTATTTTTTTTTTAATTTTGATTTTTTTTTTTTGAGCCAGGGTCTCACTAGGTTGCCTGGGTTAGTTTCTCACTCCTGGGCTCAAGCAGTTCTCCTGTCTAAGCCACCTGACTTGCTGAGACTATAGGTGCACGTCACTGCCTCCATCCTTAACAATACTATTTTGAAGAGTGAAGGAGAAAGTATGTCTGAAATAAATGCTTAATAAAAGATTGTTACTACCACTACTGCTGATATTAATGGATTTAATTATTATACTTTTACTTTACGCAGTGAATGCTAGCCTATTTCAGGAACTGTGAACAAAATCGGAAAACAAGAAACAAATTATCATTTTTCTTTACAACCTAATGTTTTTTTTTACAACCCAGCATCTAATCAGGAATTTGCATCAGTTTTACTGAAGGAGTCAATGAAATAATCTTTGAAGGAAGGTCCTGAAGAGGAGTTCCCTGGAAATAATTGGCGTGATTCCTATCCATTCCTGATTTAGAAACACTGAGTTAATATAACCATTAATAATATTTGGCATGTTTTTGTAGTCTTTTATATATATGTATATAAATATATACATTTTTTAAAGTTACAATTATATAATGCATATTAATATCCTTATTCTTTTAATATCAATTTTTGGAATGACAAGCGTTTACTCAAATTATTACATAATCTTCAAAAGCAACACCTTTACGACCTCATAATAGTCTATTGATTGGCTCTAACACAATTTACTTAGATATTTGTTTCTAAATTTTTTCTATTATAAATGAAACTGGGGATGAATGTCTTCATGCATATAGCTTTTTTCATACTTAGGGGAAATTTCCAAAGAGGAAATTACTAGGTTGTATGCTCTTGATTCATATTGCCAAGTCAATCTATTTTCCAAGTAGATTACACAATTGAGAATAATGTTGGAAATGCATCTTGAACCAAACTTTCTCTGGAATTTTATAGATTCACAGGGTTTTCCTCCTAAATTTGGAAGTGAAAAATGGTGCCTTATTTCTATTTTAACTTAAAATAATTATTGAAACATTTTTCTGTATGTATGTTTCTAATTATTTTTTGCCAGGTGTGTGTTTTAACTAATCACAACAAAAAATTTATTTGAGAACATGATGAAACCTTCAAGGGACTCTGGTGGTGTGGTTCTCACAAAAATATGTTCAGAAATTATTATTCCAAAGTTAGGAAATATAATTCAGATGAAATACGGGATGTTCATTTTGGAAGGGAGATTTTATATATATACATATATATGTTTTAATAGAGATATAAAATTTGAAATTAAGTGAAAGATGCTTTTATGAAGACAGGGTTGGTTGCTGGAAACTAAAAGAAAAATGAGCCAGGCTTAGTGATGCATACCTGTAGTCCCAGCTACTTGGGAGATTGAGGCAGGAGAATCACTTGAGCTCAGGAGTTAGAGGTTGCAGTGAGCTGTGATTGCACCACTGCACTCCAGCCTTGGTGATAGAGCAAGACTCTGTTTCTAAAATAAAATAAAAATAAAAATATATTAATAAAAGGAAAATAAAAGAAAAAGATCAGCAATAGATATTGTTTTATCCAGAAAATAAGTACAAATCTGAAATAACGTGAAGGGAGCCAGTCCCTTTTGCTTGTCTGCACATTATTACCATTCTTAGAATGTGTTAGGTGGTCAAAAACTAAATGACTGACTAATGCTTTACCTTCCCATCCAGGGTCATCATATATATATCAGTGAGAGCTGTAAGTCATTCTTTGGTTATAGATTCAGTAATAACTTATATAAAGAAAGGGGGAGCCCTAGAGATTCTAATTATTTTGGAGATTAGTGCTAGACAGAATTACCTGTGTTTGTTTGTCACAGGGTAGCAGGTGCTTATTCCCCTCGATTGTAAGATATTATATACTATTTATGCGTTATGGAGGAAGCTAAGTTGTTTACTTTCTCATCCCTATCTTGTGATCAAGATGCATTCATAAAGCATGGTTGTGACTGCGTAAGTTTGTTCAGCAACTGTTTCTTTGGTTTACTCATTATGTATTTTTATTTACAGACAAAATTGTATGTATTGTGTACAACATGATGCTTCGAAGTATATATATGTTGCGGAATGACTAAATCGAGCTAATTAACATATGCATTACTTTACATAGTTATCATTTTTATGGTGTAAACACTTTATGTCCACGCTCTTAACATTTTTCAAGAATACAATATATTGTTAACTATAGTCACCATGTTGTACAATAGATCTCTTGGACTTATTCTGCCTATGTAAATATCATTTTATATCCTTTGGCCAACATCTCCCCAACACCTGCTCCCAAGTGTTCCAGCTCTTTTTGCCACCATTTTACTCTCTACTGTGAGATCAACATTTTAGATTCTACATATGAGTGAGGTCATGTGGTATTTGCCTTTCTGTATCTGGCTTATTTCACTTAGCACAATGTCCTCCAGGTACATCCATGTTGTCACAAATGATAGAATTTCCTTCTTTTTATGGCTGAATAGTATTCCATTGTGTATATATACTGCATCTTCTTTTTTCATTCATATGTTAACAAACACTTAGGTTGATTCCATATCTTGGCTATTGTGAATAATGGTGCAGTGAGCACGGTGGTGCAGATATCTCTGACAAACTGATTTCATTTCCTTTGGATGCGTACCCAGGAGTGGGATAGTTGGATTAAATGGTATTCTGTTTTAATTTTTTGAGGAAACTCTGTACTGTTTTCCATAAGGTTGTGCTAATTTACATTCCCACCGACAGTGTGCAGGGGTTCCCCGTTCTCTGTGTCCTCTCTAATACTTGCTGTCTTTTCTCTTTCTGATAGTAAATTCTAACATGTGTGAGGTGATAACTCATTATGCTTTTGTCTTTCCCTGATGATTAGTGATGTTGAGAATTTTTTCATACATGTTTTGACAATTTGTATGTCTTCTTTAGGGAAATCTCTATTTGAATGCTCTACCCATGTTCCAGCAACTTTTGATTCAATATCATTAACTTGGTGTTTTACTGAGTCAGTTTCATTGGTAAACATGGAATAAGGAATGGATTAAAACGTGGATGCTTTTATTGTTTCATTAGCAAAACTAGAATCATGATACTAACATATCAGTAACTTCTGTCTAGAAGACTGATAAATCCCCTGGTGTCATATTATATTCTTTCATAATGATTTTATGTAGCAGGATTTTTATTGCCCTTGTCAGTTTTTTCATTGAGGTTAGGAATTAGGAATCATCCAATTTTCTTCTTCCAGGTTTTACCTACATTACATATAATGGTAAAAACACCCGCTTTCTCTTTTTAATATCCTCAAGTTTCCCAATATGTGTTTTCCTGTAACATTACATTAGTTGGCAATCCCTAACCAACATAGAAAAGAGTGAGCTGGTTTTTTAGGAGGACCTAGTGGGCATCATTTTCACCTAAAGATTAAATCCACGTTCCTTAATAGGAGCCACCATACTAGTTTATTGACTTACCTTTAAATGTTTTATATTAAAATGGAAAATAGATTACAAACTTGATTTTTCAATTACATTATGATAGAAAAAAGTATCAATTCTTATTAAAACTTTGTAAATAAATACTTCTATAATGAACTCAGTAAAGGAATTTTGTATATATTTAACTATTGTTCTATATTGTTTTAAAGATAAAATAAATGAAAATGTATTCTTAATTTCCATAAACTTATTCACAATGATTTATTAACTTATTATATATATGAACATTTTCATTAAGACTTTTTTTCCCCTCAAGTTCTGAGGGGTTAGTTGAAACCATTTATATACTATTTAAAGGATATTTCATTCCAGTTTGTACTAGTAAAAGCAAACAAATTGAAGTTTATAAATTGATTCAAAGAAAAAGCTTTCTCATATTTTATTAGGAAATAAATATGAAACATAATTCAATCAGTGTATTCAATTCTAGATAATTAATTCTTATTTTGCTGATCTTGGTTTAAGCAGATTACCATGTGAAGTTTTCTGTTTCTGGATGAAAAAAAGTCCTGAAATCCTGAATCAGTTCTTCTGCTTAGTCTAACAGGTTCATGGTTATGATGTCAGTTTAAACTGATAAACCTGTACCCTTAGGTCTTTTACTGCTACTATAAACTGTTAAGAAAATGCATTGTTCATAAGGCTACCATTCTTTTGATGTTTCTTTCAAAAGATGAAATTTATAACCTGTAACTTGTAGCAGGGCTTTGGGCAGAAACTACCTGCTAATGATATGATTGATTTGTATAATATATGTTTAGCAAAAATTTGCTGTAATAATCAACAATCTCAGAGTGGAGAGGAATAGAGTCCTCTACTGAGGACATACATTTTTTTTTCATATGGATTTAGTCATTGATCACCTTGAAATAAGAACATATTGACAACAAGGACATTGACAAACCTCAAGGTTTTAAAAATTTCATCCCTAATGTCACGACTTGACAGATAATTTACCTCTGAAACAAAACCTTTGAAAAAATCAATTTGACAGTTATTGTGTTAGTCTTTGAGTATAAACCTAAGTATATGCATCAGTTATCTATTGCCACAATGGCATCACGAAACTTAGTGGCTTAAAACAACAGCTATTTATTATTTCTTGTGCAACAATAATGATGATCTGGTCCAGACCTGGGCTCATGCTAGTGGGTACAACTTCTCTCTTCCCCACGTGGCTTCTCATCCTTTAGAGACTTGCTGGCTTATTGTCATGTAGATGTAGGGTTCTGAAAGAATGAAACTGTGTAAAGTCTCTTAAAGCACATACTTAGAACTGGCACATTATCACTTCCATTGGATTCTATTGGCTAGACCGATTCACAAGACCAGCTCATAGTCCTAGAGTAGGTGAATAGACTCCACCTCTTGATGAGTAGGGCTGCACAATCACGTTGCAAAGGTATGGATTTAAGGAGGCTTTAATTGACCATCAATATACCATACTGTGCTTCTAATATGTTTATGTTAATGTAAAAATATGTATGTACACGCGTATTTTGAGATAGGGTCCCACTCTGTCACCCAGGCTGGAGTGCAATGGCACAATCATTGCTTACTGCAGCCTCGACTTCCTGGGTTTGGGCAATCCTCCCACCTCAGCCTCCCATGGTAGCATGTGCCACCATGCCTGCTAATTTTTCATAGTTGTTTTTGTAGAGACAGAGTTTCACCTTGTGGCTCAGGCTGGTCTTGAACTCCTGGATTCAAATAATCCACCTGCTGCAGCCTCCCTAAGTGGTGGGATAACAGGCATGGAGCCACTGTACCTGGCTTTATTAATATTTTATTTGTTATATATTCAACTTAGGCCAAAATTTTCCTTGATTAGTCACCTCTTTTTATATTTTGAGATTTGATAAACAGGACAGCCCTCAATACAGTATTGAATTAGATAAAAATATGGACCATTGTAACAAGGTCAAGGATCATGAGTCTTGTCAAGGAAAAGACATGACCCTGAAGTGGCAGTAGCCCATACCAAGCTGTATTTGGGCAGCACATGGATAGGTTTGCATGAGAGGTCTCTCCCAGCAAAGGCCTTCCAGAGGCTGTGACCTGCAGCCACTACCCAGAAGGAGTAGTGGTCTCCTGTGGGAGAGGGAAATCAGAGAGGGGACTTCCATGTCTAGATGATGACACTCAACCACAGGATGGAGAATCTCTGGGTCATTGAGCTCCAAAGAGCAGCAGCCACATGAGGTCTTTTATAGCCCCAGGATGTGCCTTATTGATGTCTAACAGATATTGGAAGCAATTTCATGGTGTAGGCAAAGCAAGTAGACTCTAAACGGCTAAAAATATGCTTATTTGGGCCATATTTAAAACAACTGAATGTCTAAGAATTTTGAATTTGGAGCTGGCAAGCTTTTGAGCCAATGGTCCTAATATGCAGAAGTAAACATAAGGGCCAACATATAGGAAACCTGGCTTTAAAAAAATAAAATTGTTATAACATTTGTATAACAACCACACAAGACATACCTTGTCATGTCTTGCAGCCCTCCTTTTATATAGTGAAGAAGAAAATCTTTGGTATGATCCTGAAGCCATCTGTGATACCCAAAAGATAGGTTAAAAAGACATTATAATGTTTTGTTTGTTTGTTTGTTTAATTTGCAACTTGAGGCCCGGCACCGTGGCTCATGCCTGTAATCCCAACACTTTGAGAGGTGGAGGCAGGGGATCATTTGAGGACAGGAGTTTAAGACCCACCTGGCCAGCATAGCAAAACCCTGTCTCTACTAAAAATACAAAAAATTAGCTGTGTGTGGTGGCACACACCTGTAATCCCAGCTACTCGGGAGGCTGAGGCATGATAATTGCTTGTACCCAGGAGGTGGAGGTTGTGGTGAGACTAGATCGCACCGCTGCACTCCGGCCTGGGTGACAGAGCAAGACTCTGTCTCAAAAAAGGATAATAATAATAAAATAAAATTTGGAACTTGAATGTGGGGAAAACATTGAAAAAATTGTCAGATGAAGTAAAACATGAACAGAAGTCACAGGTGCCTTTTGAGTAAAAAAGAAGTAACAGAGACACAAGTAACTAAGTAACTTTAAATGTTAGGAATACCAAACTTTGCAAAAAAGTCACAAAGAAGAGAAAAAAGATTCACAAGCACAATAAAAGGAATACTTATGTGATAAAAGGAACTTTTTGATATTTGGGCAAAATATATTGAAGGCACAGAATGGTTTTCCCTATGTTAAGAGCAGACTATGTAATCAAAAATCAGTTTGTCAGTGTAACAAAAGTGATATCATATTCTAATTTTACTTTTAAAATGTACTACCTATGTAATGTTTTATAGTTAAGGATTCACAAGCATTTCTCTGTTTTATGATTAAGCTCATCAAAATTTACCATTGTCAAAATTTAGTGTATTAGCTTCTTTTCAAACTCATTATTTGTAAATACAATTTGTTTTCCATCAAGACTTCTATAAATTGTTCACTTCTATAAATTGTTCTTGTCTTTTCTTTAACATTCCAATTATCTAGAGATATAGTATTGATCAAAGTTCATCTGTTTCAGACCTAAGATAAAATTCATTTCTTTTCAATTGTTATGATAACCAGACAAACCACATTCATCATTTTGTAAACATGCTTGCATTTCTTCTTATTTTTTACGTAATATAGTTCTGATTATTCATATTAACTACAGCTTTTACCCCAAGTAACTTTCAATTCTCTCTCTGCCTCTGTTGTCTGTGTCTCTCTTTCTTTGTCTCTTTTCTCTCTCTCTCTCGTACACATGTACACACACACACACACACAAACTTTTCAGTAGAGGATTAAAAACTCTGTGCCTCTCAAGGCAACTTAGGAGACCAGAAGACTGTAATGACCTAGAGCTGTCACTTCAATAGTACACATTACATATCACCCTACCATTACACATATTCCTTTGCTATTTGCATCTTGTTAGAACATGAAACCTTCCCTCACTTTTTGGCTTGGGTATTTAACTATTTCTATAACAGTCCTCTTATTTCCTCCGAGAGAAATGAGAAAAAGATGTCAACTCAGAATCTCTTAGGTCTTGATGCTACGGACAAGCCAGAAGTAATCATTACTATTTCACCTGCATTCCACTTGATCTCATACATCTCATACATCAATGCCCGTTCCTGAAATTTATTATATTAGCCAAGCAAAAATCCTCTTAGAAGGCAGAGCTGCCCCTTTTCTAAGCTATTCAAAATCAGTCTTAATTTAAACAAACAAATACAAAACCTTGTTTCCTATTCTTCAGCTCTTCTGGCAGCTTTGTTTAATAAGACATCTATCCCTCAGTGTACAAAATGATATATATTTGGCTCAGTAATTTATAAAAATTTTCAAGAGAGTGAAAGAAAGAAAATGATAGAATGAATCAGCCACTGATACAAAAGAGCTACAGTTATAAGAATATTGTACAAGACTAATTTATTTCCTTTTGCAAAGAGGAAAATGACTTTTTTTTCATTTACACACAGAAACAAAGAGAACTAGCAGCCTCAGTTATACATGTTTAGATATAGGTCAAAAATAAATATACAGCACAATTTTCTGTGCTTCAACAAATCTCACTGGTTCATTGCAGCTACTTGGGAGTAGGAAGGTCAGGAAGTAAAAAAGATCTCCAACAAATTCTTCTTATGAAAATTTCTTAATCTTGGGCTGATCTCCATTCTAGTGGGTGGGAAATTTTCTCCTGAATGATATTCAAACTAGTGTTCAAAAATGGTGTTATGCTAGTGTTCAAATGACATACAATATAGAGAATATCAGGAGATAGTACAAGCTTCAAGAATAACTACAGAAAGACAAATATGAAAAGACAGAACTGGGATTTCCTGCCATCTACCACTGAACAGAGACTTTGTGGCTGGGTCAAATAATCAAAATCATACTCCACATTTCAGTTACCAAGAGAATAAAAATAATAGCCATATACAAAACAGAACAAGACTTAAGAATCAACTTAACATAAAAATTAAATAAAACAGACTAAGAAAATAATGCAAAAACAGAGTGAGCATGAGTCAGAGATTCACTCTGAGAATCAAGAAACTTGGGTCTGGGATTCAGAGGTGTAGGTACAGATCATTTTTGGGGCAAGACTGAGCCCTGGTGAATGAATTGACCTGGGCATCTCAGTCAGTGGAACTCCATTTGTGAGAGGGCAGAAATAAAAACATTAAGAAGAAAGCATTTTTATATGCTAAAAATTGCAAGGGAACTAGACTTTGGACTTTGGAAGACTTTGAAAAAACTGGCTATCATATGTAAAACATAACAGGTATATACATATAACAAAAAAGCTGACACAAGGTTACCAAGATTACAGATAATCTGTTAATGGTAGTAAATCTTCAGTTTTCTCAAATGTTATTAATCGCTGCTAGGGTCACTGTATTAGGGTTCTCTAGAGGGACAGAACTATTGGAATATATATATATATATATGTATAGGAATATATATATATAGGAATATATATATAGGAATATATATATAAGAATATATATAGAGGAATATATATATAAGAATATATATATATAGGAATATATATATATAGGAATATATATATAGGAATATATATATATAGGAATATATATATATAGGAATATATATATATAGGAATATATATATATAGGAATATATATATAGGAATATATATATATGGGAATATATATATATAGGAATATGTATATAGGAATATGTATATATAGGAATATATATATAGGAATATGTATATATAGGAATATATATATGTATAGGAATATATATATGTATAGGAATATATATATATGTATAGGAATATATATATAGGAATATATATATATAGGAATATATATATATAGGAATATATATATATAGGAATATATATATATAGGAATATATATATATAGGAATATATATATATAGGAATATAGGAATATATATATATAAGAATATAGGAATATATATATATATATGTATAGGAATTTATTAAGTATTAACTCACATGACCATAAGGAGGTCCCACAATAGGTCGTCTGCAGGCTGGGGAGCAAGGAGAGCCAGTCGGAGTTCAAGACTGAAGGACTTGGAGTCTGATGTTTGAGGAGGCATCCAGTATGGAAGAAAGATGTAGCCTAGGAGACTAGGCCAGCCTCTCTTTACACATTTTTCTGCCTGCTTATATTCTAGCTGCACTGGCAGCTGATTATGTTGTGCCCACCCAGATTAAGGGTGGGTCTGTCTTTCCCAGCCCACTGACTTAAATGTTAATCTTCTTTGGCAACACCCTCACAGACACACTCAGGATCAATACTTTGTTCCTTCAGTCCGGTCAAGTTGACACTCATTATTAACTACCACAGTCACCCATAGCCGTATTGCAGACTGGTCATTGTTTGCAGTATCACCCTTCCCATCTGCTGATCCTATAGGCCATGATCCTACCACCATAGTACAGAGACTCTCAATTCAAAGCATTTGAATCAAAGTTACTTTTCTGATGATGTTTGGTTAACAGAATATCAGTGCCAAATAATTAAATAATTTTGAAGCGCTCTGTAGTTTAAAATAGCTTCTAGGACAGGAAAATTATTTGAACTAACCTGCCGTGTCATATGAAAACATTCTCTTTGGAATAGTTGTAGATAGACTGACAAATTCACTTTCTTTTGGATTTCTTTTCATTAGAAGGTTAATTTTATCCATGTAATATTGATCTTGGCATATTCAACCTTCTTTGGAGGACCTTATTGACATGTCCTGGTGATACTATGTATTGAATTCTATGTACAAGTTATAATATATTCCCTATTTCAATGTATTCATCATTGAAATAATTTAAAACTGTTTGTGGAAGTGTTAATTTTTCATATTATCTATAATAAGAAATTGTTTTATTTTTAGGATAAAAGGTACTCCAAATGAAACTGATAAACTTGACAGTAAAGTTAAAAGAATTGGACCACACATAGAAATCTTCCAAGTGTTCCGAGAAAGAAAAAAATTCATGATTACTCCAAAATTGATTAGAATGGTCACCATCATGCAGGCACACGTCAGGGGATGGCTTGAACGCAAAAGACTGCAAAGAGTAATGACCAAGGTAAGATATCCATCAGATATTATAATGTGTTTAAAATTTCTCATTAGATTCAATTAAGTAGAATTTTGAACAGTCATCTGGTCAATATGCCTCTGATTTTTCTAAGTAAAATTCTGTGTACATACTTTTTTTTTTTTTGGAGATAGAGTTTTGCTATTGTCGTCCAGGCTGGAGTGCAATGGCGTGATCTTGGCTCACTGCAACCTCTGCCTCCTGGGTTCAAGCGATTCTCCTGCCTCAGCCTCCTGAGTAGCTGGGATTACAGGTGCCTGCCACAACATCTGTCTTGTTTGTTTCTGTATTCAAATGCCTAGAATGGTGTTTAGTATGTAGTAGGCACTCAACAAATACCTATTGTATTTGATTATATGTAGGCACTTAACAAATACCTCTTGAGTGGATGAATTAATATAATTGTAGAAGTTTATTATGGCAGTCTAAGGAGATCACACACACACACACATCCTTAAAGTTCTGTCTACACACATTTGACACATGCTATATAGTTCAATTACAGCATTTCCTAATATCAGAAGTAATTGTAGAATCATTCATATCCTCTGGGACAAAAATGAATCTAAAAAATTGAGAGAGAAAGAATGGGCCAAAGATGAGGGTGAAAAGGAGTGATTTAATTGATAAAGAAAATGCTGAATTTCTATACGGAGATAGAATTTGAGATTTAAAAAAACGTACTTTTAAAGGATCAGAGCCAATATAAAGTAGATTGTTGACTTTTATTTGGTTATAAAATTTGTTATGATCATTGATTTTCTTTTTTATTCCATCAATGGCATGATGCTTTGTCTGTTGGATGATTGCTTTGTTGATGTGGTTAAAGTTGTTTCGCCTACTGTCAAAATCCTGGTATGACAGCCTGTAATGCAGTTAATAGTAAGTTTCCTGGACTGTGCTTGTGTGAAGGGTTGCTGTTGGGGGAATTCTTGATAACTTTCTGCTCTAGAGGTTGCACAGCAAATCACTGGATAATTGTCAGCACAGTGGCAGTCCCTCCACTGGGAGACTTCCATAGTCATATTGCTTTACTGCCACCTCAGAGTTTGTTGCTGTGGACAGTGTCTGCTAGAATGTGTGCTAGAAGTTTAAGATTACTCAAGAGACTGTACAATTTCCATTCCCTGTGAAAAATTTAGTTTGGAATTATTTGGAAATAATGAAGCAGCATCAAATTATCTTACCTGTTATACATCAAAAGACCACAGAGATTGCTGTATTTTAATATGAATATTTTTTCCACAATTAAAAATGTCCTTTTCCTTTAAAAATTTTTGTGCTGTTTGTTTGCATGTGTTTTGGTATAAGTAATAATGATATTAAAAATTATAAAGACACAAAACAGGGTATGTTCCTTGATGTAACGCTTCTAGGCTCTTACTTAATTTCAATATTTTTCTCTAAATATTTATAATTTTAAAGTTTTAATCCTTAATTAAATATATTCTATTGCTATTGGCTAAAAATGTTGAAATTCCAGGACATTGGAATGGTTGATAGCTACAATAATAAAAAGTGTTTGAAATTGGCTTTTAATGAATATTTGTTGAATCAATAAATTTGGAACAGCGCTGGAGAATCTGAGTTTCAATATTACTATAAGAATAACTCAATGGTCTTCAATATTTTGGAGGTTATAGAATTCTTTGAAAATTTGATAAAGTAGGAATTTCCTATCATTATCTCAAAAGAACAAAACAGAAATAATAACAAAATCTGAACCTATTCATGAAGCCTATAGGACAGGTCACATTGTATAGCAGCAATCCCCAACCTTTTCAGTGCCAGGGACCAGTTTTGTGGAAGTCAATTTTTCCATGGACCAGAGCAGGGGCAGGGATGTTTTCGGGATGAAACTGTTCTGCTTCAGATCATCAGGCATTAGATTCTCATTAAGAGCACACAACCTGGATCCCTTGCATGTGCGGTTCACAATAGGCTTCTTGCTCCTATGAGAATCTAATGCTGCCACTGACCTGACAGGAGAAGGAGCTCAGGCAGTAATGCTTGCTCACCCACCATTCACCTCCTGCTTTGCAGCCTGGTTCCCAACAGGCCACAGACCAGTTGGTTGGGGACTCCTGTTGTATAGAACAGTTTTATTACATAACATGTGCTAACACTCACAAGTACCTGAAGACCTATGTTCATTTATTCAATAACATATGTATTTTTTGATTTGATAATAGTTACTATATACTGGGTCCAATTTCCTGCCTGGTGTGTGAAGAGCATACATAGTCTGGTGAGCAATGCAGACAACTGAAAGAAGTCTTAGGTATCATTAGAGCATTTAGAAAGGCCATTTAACCCCAAGTGTGTTTGATGTGGCAATTGGATAGGACCAATAAACTGAGATCTGGAGGGTGAGGCTTTATTTTGTCAGGTATACTGGGAGGCTGAGAGGCACAGGAAAGACAATATCAATGAGCTTAGGTGAGCTATTTACATTTAAGGGGCTGGGGCATAGCTGGGAGGACAATGGCAGTAAAGGAAGCTGAAGGTAGGAATCAGATTAATAAAGTTCTTAGAAACCTTAATAAGGAGTTTATACTTGGTGTCTGAGAATGGATGCCTTTAAAATAGATCAGTGACACCAATAGATTTGTATTTTTGAAAAATTACTGACTTTGGACAATGGATTGGGAGGAGAGGGTGACAAAATGGAGGGAGAACAACTAGTATGCTTTTTCAGTAATCCAGTGCATGGTGGTGATGGGGAAATGGACAGTTGAGAGGACTTTGGGTTTGGTTGTATTTGGAGATAAGGAAGAGGGTGGAGTCAAGAATGATTCCCAGGTGCTTGTCTTGAGCAATCTGGTGTATGGTTGAGAAATGCAGAATTTAAGGGAAAGGGCAGGCAAGAGGGAGCAGAAGAAAGGAACGAAGGTAGAGTCCAATTTTCAACACTGTGTTTTTAACACTGAGTCCAAGTTTCAACACTGAATTTAAAACTTCTGTGGGAAATCCTTGAGATGTCTGGGAAGCAGTTGAGTATATGGGTCCAAAATTCAGAAGGGAATTGGGCCATATAGAAAGACTTGGGATTTATCAGTAGTTCTTAAATTCTTTCACTGAAGAAGAATGTAAAACCCTCTCATCTATAAAAGTACCTCATTTTGGCAATGAATCTCATTATATTTCTGAGAAAGCTCTTCCCCCAGGTGACGCTCCTTTACTTCATTCAGGTCTCTGCTCATTGTCACATTATCGAAAAGCTGCCCCATACTAACCTGTACAAAATACTCTCTAATCACTCCCTGTCTCTTTTAAAACACTTTATTGTTCTTCATGGCACTTACTACCACCTAACATATATTTGTTTATTAGATTATTGCTCCTTTCACTAAAATGTAACCCCCTAAAAACAGAAATTTTATCTTTCCTGATCTTTAATCTATTCACAAGGTCTTGTACATTCTTGGCCCATACTAGGAGCCTAATACATGTTTTTAATAAATTATTTTCAAGAGAGTGAAGGACACATAACAGCATTTTGGGGCCAGGAGGGATTTGAAATTTGAGAAACGTCTTCTAAATATGTTGATGCAGCTCCTTGACCAAAGATGCCGTCCTTGAAACCTGCCACCACCCATAGATTTGAGAATCATTGTTACTGATACTAACTGGAGCCATGAGAGTCAATGTCATTGTCTAGGGAGACTATGTAGAGTAAAGAGAGAATCATAAAAGGAAAGATTGAGAGGAACTGGTTGGCGTTCAAGGGGAAGCAGAAGATGAGTATTCCACAAACACTAAAGTAGTAACCAGAGAGGTAAGAAGAAAACCAAAATATGCTAGATCAAGGAACTTGAAAGGCAGTACAAGGAAGAGGGTTAGGTCCATAGTCTCCAATGCTGCTAGACAGAATTTTCTGGCTTTATTAACGGTACGTTCATGCAGTGAAAACATCTGCAGTAGATAAATTGAGGCACTATGAGGTTTAGAGAAGGATAGTTTAAGATAAAAAATATTTATATATATTTAATGCCCATTGGAAGAAGACAGTAAGAGAGAAAGGTTGTCAATACAAGAAAGATGAAGATAATCCATATTATAAGGCCTTTAAGGAGATTGGAGGGGGTGGATTTCTAATTTACTTGACAAGATTAGCGTTAAGTGAGAGGAAACATATTTCTCCATTGTTGCAGGAGAAGAAGATGTGTAGATGCAGCAAAGTGTTTAGACTTGCTGGTGGGAAGTTGGGGTTGCAATAAACTAATTGTTTTTTCTTCCTTTGTGAAGTAAGGAATTAGGCCATTTGGTGAGAGTAAGCATTTAGATGGGTTTGAATGTTTGAGAAGATTGAGGTAATATAGAAAATGGCAGAGAGATGCCTTAAAAAGCGTGCATGAAATTCCAGGCCACTTTGAGAACCCCATTGAGGTTGGTGATCAAGAATTGGAGTAGTATCATTTCTCCAGTTTGTATAATTTTCTTTAGTAATTATGAAAAATGAGGCATGGAGATGTAACATAATTACCCAAAATTGGACATCTTGCAAGTGACATAGTTGAGAATGAATTTTGAGAATCAAACATAAGGCTGTCTAGCTCCAGAGCACTATAAAACGAGGCCATTCTGGTACCAGAAGTGTCCAATTATTGCAAATGGTGGAGTCTTTTCTCAGATCAGGCTCAACATGAACATTGGAGTTTCCTGCCAAAAGCCAAGGCTAGATAATACTCCCACCTGACGCTAATAGAGCTAATCCAGGTGAGCTCACATCAGAGACATGAAGCCAAGAACCACGGCCTATAGAGAGGCACCCTTTCTATGGCAATCAGGAGCTGCTATTTAACATTTTTCGGAGTACACTGGGGGAAAACAATATATTTTTATTTATATTTAATGATAAAGTTGACCAAGAACATTTATTTAACAGTTTCTATACTGAGCAATTAGACATAGAGTGATTGAGGCATATGCTTCAGGTAGTAGTAAAAATAATCTCTTTGACTCAGATCAAAATGAGTACAGCAAGCAACAGTGACACAGAGGAGAGGCCTGAAAGAGGGCAAGAGGAACCAAACCTAGGAGAGACACATGTCCAGTAGCTATGCATGGATAAGGTCTTCACTAGTTTCTCAGTGGATGGGAAAGTGAATATAAGATTCACACTTAATGGTATTTGTGGCTTGTATATTTGTAAGTGTGTGTTTATGCGTATGCGATTGAGATAACTATTTAGAATGTTCAATTTTTATTTCACTGTGTATAGGTTTAGCCATTTTAAAACATTTTCCCTTTTGTTTTTATAAGGCTTTTGAATAAATTTTTTTTGGTATTTTCATACCTAAATGCTTAGACAAGGTGGGACTTCAATCAACAAATGTGGTCAGGATATCTTCTTATAAGTCTATAGAATCTTTTTTCAAAGTTAAAAGTCAAACTGGCAAAATAATTGCTGAAATATGACATGAAGTTTAAAAAAGCCTAACATATAAAAATCTCTTACAAACTGGTAAGAAACACACTAACGGAAATTAAGTCCTACTAAGTGTTGTATGATGGCGGAATTCTCCAAACAATGAATAAATTACTTAAGAAAAAAAAAAGACATGACCATATCAAGCAAAAGCAAACTGAAATAAATACTGGAAAATTTTATTAAATGTTGATAAGTATAATACATTTGTCCATTAAGATAACAGAAATTGGAATATTATAATCAGTAATTTACAATAACTCTTTATATTGCAATATTGCTGTTGTAAGTAGAAATTTGTACTTCTTGTCTGATAAATTCTACCTTGAGAAATATTTAGACTTATAGTGAAAGATTTACATACTGAAATGTACTAGCACAATAGCTGAAGCATATTGCCATGCAAAAGGCTGTGAGGGACACTCCCTGTAATAAAAACCACATGGATGGACCATTGACATTTTCTCTGGCTCAACTTCCTAACCATGAAACACCCTAGGTAACCTTCCAAATGCCTGAGATCTGAAAAGGGCTCCCTTAAAAGATAGATTGTGTTCCCCAAAAGAGTTATTACATTCAGAGGAAAAGGTACTCAAATTGAAGTCGGTGGTTGCCCAATGCCCTTCCTTTTCTCAGAAACATCATCTGTCCAAGTAGCACATTCCAAGAGGGAACTTTTCTATTCAGGTTTTAAAGATACAATCAAAAAACTGCTTGATTCTTAATTATAAGCAAAAGAAATCCACTTATAGATTTAAGCAGAAAGATGTTGAATAGGATATTGTACAGAGGTCTAGAGAACTAAGTTCAGAAGCATAAAGGAATAGTAAAGGCTGGGTAGCTCCCAGTTATCCAGCCAAATCCTATACAGAAAGAGTCCGATGCAGAGACTGAATCCTGGGTGTTCCTGACTTCACAAATGCTGCCCTTGAAAAATGTATATTGGTACTACAGTTACTCTGTCACACAAATAGATTTCCCACTGTTTCACTCTTAAAATCATTATTTGTTTCCATTCAAAGTTTGGGATTGGTGGAGATAATGGATGAAGTTTACATGTGTGCATCCTAGCAACAGAAGAGGTATGAGTCATGAGCATCTGACTTTTGGCTTCAAATTGTGGGAAGTGAGTTCTGCCTCTCACTAAGATTCATATGTTGGGAATGTGCCAAAAGTGCGACCAATTTATTATTTTTTTTAAAGACAAAAGCCTATTGAACAAAAGGCAGATTAAAAATACACATTGAAAAATGTTATTAAATGTTGAGAGACATTAGCAGATTCTGTGTATGCATTTTCATCCAGAATCTGCTATTAGATGGAAGGAGAAAGGAGAAGAGGAAGGTAATAAAATTATGCTGATTTATTTGTCATTCAAATAAACAAAAAATATTATTTCACATAAACGGAAAATAACATGACAGAAACAAGAAAAATAATGTGTAATATGGGCCGGGTGTGGTGGCTCACGCATGTAATCCCAGCACTTTGGGAGGCCGAGGCGGGCGGATCACAAGGTCAGGAGATCGAGACCATCCTGGCTAACACAGTGAAACCCCGTCTCTACTAAAAATACAAAAAATTAGCCAGGCGTGGTGGCGGGCACCTCTATTCCAAGCTACTCAGGAGGCTGAGGCAGGAGAATGGCGTGAACCCGGGAGGTGGAGCTTGCAGTGAGCCGAGATTGCGCCACTGCACTCCAGCCTGGGTGACAGAGCGAAACTCTGTCTCAAAAAAAAAAAAAAAAAAAAGAAAGAAAAAAAAGAAAAAATTAATGCGTAATATGAAATATGCTAGGAAAGAAACAAACAAAAAAAATCTTGTAGAATGGATGAAAACACGGCCAGGTGCGGTGGCTCATGCCTGCAATCCCAGCACTTTGTGAGGCCGAGGTGGGCAGATCATGAGGTCAGGAGATCGAGACCATCCTGGCTAACATGGTGAAACCTGACCTCTACAAAAATACAGAAATTAGCCGGTCATGATGGTGAGTGCCTGTAGTCCCAGCTACTCCAGAGGCTGAGGCGTGAGAATCGCTTGAAGCCAGGAGGCAGAGGTGCACTCCAGCCGGGTAACAGACCGAGACTCTGTCTCAAAAAAAAAAAAAAAAAAAGGATAAAAACACTAAATCAAAAGGAATGTAGAGTAAAATTAAGCGGGCTCTGGAATGCCTCTATGCTAGTTTCAAAACCAATGATACAACTTACTGGCTATGGGGCCTTGGGAAAGTTATTTAAAGATTTTCTGCTTCAGTTTTTTTCATTTATAATATGGTATGCAAAACACAGAAAAGGAAAGCCAACTCAGCGAAAAGTGTGTAAATGTAAACACATTCCTAAACAAACAAGAAATAATGAAAATTTAAAAAATTAAGCCTTTAAGAAGTCAAGAACAGGAAAATAAATCTAAATATTATTTAGAAAGGAATTAATAAAGATATATAGAGACATTAATAAGCCAGAAAATGTAAAACGTAAAAATAATTGACTTGTTAACTAAAAGGGAATGGCTCTTTAGAAAAGAGAAAAAAATATGAAATAGGTAAATATTTAAAACTTTAATAGAAAAACTGTCGGTGGAATGTTGAAAATGCATACACAGAAGAATGTAGTCACAGGTAAACTAATAAAACAAAATTTGCACATATGCTGAAAAGGGTTAATTTCTTGAATATTCAAAGAGATTTTTAGAAATCAACAACAACAAAAAAACCTTAAAAAGCCCAGGGAAAAATAGGTAAAGGACATGAATGTACAATTTCCAAAGGAAATAAGAGACAACAATTTGAGCACCCAGAGAGGACTGCTTAGACAAGAATCATCTATTACAGAATAATACCTTAATAAGACTACATTGTTTCTGGCGGAGTGGGCTACATATTATAGAAATCCGGACACAAGTATAGGAAGTGTCTGTGAAAGAAGCCGATATTGGAAGCTCTATTCTATGGGAAGTATGAATATATAATGACAAAGCAATTCATAATGGAAATCTCTGAACTTCAGGGAGATTATGTTACTCTACAATGCGTATATTTAGCCAGCCTAGGCAATAAACAATAAATACACCCATAATCTAAGAAACTAGGTGAAATAGACTAAATGAAAGCGGCAAAATCAAATTAAATATAAATACTAGAAATATATAAGGAGCTTTTCTGTCTTTGTAGGCTTTGGATCATGGACCGGATATGAAAGCAGTTATTAACATGTATGGCAGACTAATCCACCGTGTTAGATATCGACGTGGTCTTTGGAGGACAAGACAAATTGTCAACTTAGCAGAGCTAGAGGAATGGATGGACCGAAAAAAATGTAAGTGATACAGACACTTCTGGTTTGAATTTAAGTTTGGAGTTAATTTAACCATTGGAATTTTAAATATAATTACCTTTAGAAAGCAAAGGTAGATTATATTTTATATTGCTGTAAGCAATATGCATTTTAAATTAGAATGTTGTATATTTGAATTAATTTATTTGGATCCTCTGCAAGTAACAGAAAACTCATTCTAGCTAACCAAAGCAAAAAGGAAATTTAACAGCAGAATATTGCAAAGATAGTGAAACAATTAGCTTTCAGACTGAATATGAAACACAACTGCTTCAGAGATCTAGGGAGCAGGAAATAAGGGATAATCTCAATTTGCCTCTGGGGGATAGATAAGCCCCTACCACTTAAAGACTCTTTGTTGCTATGCTTTAAATTCATATTCCAGGGAGACAGCAGCTGATATGTATAACTTGAGTCATAAATCCAACACTTTGCAGTGGGAGGGTAGGGAATCTTGCTTGAGAGTTGTACAGAAACTGTTTTCATTGGAGGAGGGGTAGCTGCACAAAGGAAAACTAAGTATTTATACCAGAATAATAGTTAATGGACACCGAGCATACTAGACAACACATTGCTTATTAGTGTTAGAATTCTATTCATAGAACAAATTATCTCATTGATGTCTTAATTTTCAGAGATCCCAATTTATATTTATATTTAATGAATTCAGTATTGCTTAGGATTAGGATAGATTATTAGTGCCAGTTTCTTGACTAAAAAAATGATACAAGTAAATTATATTTAATTGGAATCATTGTCTTACTGCTTTATAAGGTAAAAATGTGAAAATGTTGGTAGTCTCAGCTAGTCATACAGTATTTATTTTACATTTAAGACTGTAAGTTCCATGAAGAAAGGGATTATGTCTGTTATATTTATCAGTAAGTACTATCTAGCAAATGCCTGGTTTCTAAGAAGGGCTCAAAAATATCTGTTAAAATGATAGTTTTCATTAAGTTATGATAAAATTATGTGCTAAAAGCTATTTGCAGATAACCAGAACTCTTTGAGTTAGAATAGTTTCTTTTCTATGGCTAGAGGTAGAGGGAGGAAGAAGTCAGAGAGAGAGGAGAAAGAGAAAAGGGAGAGAGAGGTTGTTCTATATAAGTCAGACGTCCCTAGATCAATTCATCCAGCCCAGCCCAACAGCCTGGTTTCTAGAGAAAAGAGCAGAAAGCAGCAAAGTGTTGGAGAGATGGGAAGACAGGAAGAAGAAAGAATGAGAAAGCGAGAAGAGAGAGAGAGAGGCAGAGATAGAGAAAATCCTTCTCCCATTAAGAAGCTACTTGGACTCCTTTTACTTATAGAACTGAGAGAGAGAGAGAGTGAGAGTCAGATTTTAAGACTTTTGCCCATAAACTCTCCATACCACTAGTAGAAAATTCAGGAAGATCTTAGTACTTTTTTATGAATCGTAGTTTATGTTATATAATCTGATATAAATGTACTGATTTTATAATACTTATCAAAATATATACTAAAACTTTACAGTTATTACACTGACCACATTTTCTTTTCCATCCACTTTAATTTTTAGCTGCTGACTTCTAAATCACATATCCTTTCCAAAATGCTCCTACTATTTTACTCAATTAGTCTTCTCTTCATACCCCAAACTATCACTAAATTGATTTTTTAATGTTATGGAATGTTTATTTTTCATAGCTTTACTTTCTTTCCATGGTTTCTCCTTCTCAATTTGTAATGCAGATTTCAATATTTTTGCATCCTAAAATATCCCTTCAGTTTGAAAAAAATAATGTGATTTCTGTTTTCCAGCCTGGACTCTGGTGCTTTCTAGCTGAGAAGCTTTTTGAGTAAAAGTCTTATAGATAGTGAGGGATAAGCCAGGTGGACTCTGGGGGAAGAAGGTTCTAAGCAGAGGGAGCAGCAAGCACAAAGGCCTTAATTTGGAGATGGCTAGTCTTGGAGAAAGCCAGGAGACTAGTATTACTGGAATGAAGTTTGTGACTGGAAAGCAGAGCAAAATGAAATTGGAAAGGTAGTGGTGAGCACAGGTTACGTCAAGCTTTATAGACCATTGCATTTTACCTTGAGAGAATTGGGAAGCCATTGGAGGATTGGGAACAGAGGACTATGAAGCAACTTGTGTTGCAGACATCACTCTGGTAATTTTGTTGAGAATAGGCTCACATGTGGCAAAAACAGAATAAAGGAGTCCAGTTAGGACAGGTGGTGGTCTGTCCAACATAGGAGCTGAACAATAGAACAGAAATTGGTAAATGAATAATTTAAAGAATTACCATGTGTTCTCATTGTTCAATTCCCACCTATGAGTGAGAATATGTGGTGTTTGGTTTTTTGTTCTTGCGATAGTTTACTGAGGAGGGGGGAGGGATAGCATTGGGAGATATATCTAATGCTAGATGACGAGTTGGTGGGTGCAGTGCACCAGCATGGCACATGTATACATATGTAACTTACCTGCACGTTGCGCACATGTACCATAGAGCCTAAAGTATAATAATAATAATAATAATAATAAAAAGAAAAAAAAAAAAAGAATTACCAACCAGAGCATCCATTTACATTGAGGGGTAAAGTAACTCAATAGAGACAGAATTTGCAAGTTCTAATTTGTCTTCATGTTACTTAGAAAATTCTTCATCCTTTCCATGTGTTGATGGCTAATTGGGTGACATTTGGCAGATACCTATACCCTTTTTAAGCATCTTTCAATGATCAGAAAATTTCATTAATTTTCGTGATTTAAATTTTATATTTACCCTAAGTATGTCATCCTTGAATACTAATTCTCCTTGCATGTTGCTGAAAGTTTGCTCATAGGGCATAATATACAGGTTAAGGGCACTGTTATCAATTATACAGTTTCAAAGTCATGATATTAATAGGTATATCAATATTATCTTGTGAGAAACATATAAAATGATTAATTCAAGGAGAAACTAATAAAGGTCTATATACTTTTTCAAGGAGAAATACATTTACTTAATCACAAAAGTAAAAGGTGATATTCTTTTTGTTTTAGTTTAGAATCAGATCCTGAGACAATAATTCAAGTACAACTAATTTGCTTGGGAGTTAATCCTAGGCAATACTGTTAATGGAATGGAGAAAGGAGACAGAAGGGAAAGGAGTCAAAAAAGAGTGCAATATCAAGCAAATTAGTATGTGGACAACTGAAGCTTAATCCCTCTAGGGAACTCAGAAAAAACAGTGTAAACAACTTGCCCTGAGTGCTGGGTCTTTATCAACCAACTCCCCTGAGTCAGTGGTTGAGGCCCACTGCTTGGTACATAGATAGTTTGAGTGAAGGCCTGTAGCCAGAGGGAGCCCTTAGGCAATGGAATGCAGATGCTGGCAATTGAAAGTCAACTTAGCATGCACAGAAGTAAGGGACAAGGAGATATGGATGGGGCACTGAAAGAAACTGCTCTAGTTTGCTTATTTCAAAAGAGACAAATAGCCATAAATAAACTAAATATACATTTTCATTTATTTTACTGCTGTGTTTTAGGATCTCAAATAGCTATTCATATTTAGACAGTCACTAAATATGTCTTGAATCTGTTGATGTCTGATAGCTATCTCCCTCAACTAAATGAATGAATGAATAGAAAAACAGAAATCCATGTGGTTGAGTGCCAGGATGATATAACTTCTGTTAGAAACCACCTTGGTGCCCTTTGCCATTGGCAGCCAGAGCTAAACATGTATTTGAGCAGTCCCTGACATCCTATAAATGTTGACTTATACAATCAACATTTACAGGATACAATTATACAATTCATGGGGTTAAATGTAACATATTTCAAAGTAGAAACTCAGTGTCACTTTTTTGAAAAAAGAAAAAAGGAAATTATTTATGGAAAACTACACTTATAAAATGTATGCATCAATTTTCTTGCTCATTATCTAACTCCCTTCTAAAGTCAAGTATGGGAGATAAGTGATAGGTGGCCCAACTGAGTGGTTTTCTGTGGTAGTCTTGAGCCAGGAGTGACAAAGTATCTTAAATGTGAAAGTAGAAATACATGAAGTTAGTGAGCAAAAAGTAGACATTGCTCCCAATTAGAGGCCAACTTTAGAAACAGAATAAGCCATCTAAAGTAGAATTACCAATTTAAGTAGTTAGAATGTGAGTAAAAGCCAAAAAGAGATGAAAAAAGTAGAGCAGCTAATAAACAATGAAGAGTGAACTGGATCAGTAGGTGTCAGGTCCTCAGAAGTCCTGACATAAAAACTGTCTTATGACATGGTTGAGTTGACATTATAGGATTTATGGTCAATTGTCATGAAGCCAGTATAGAAGATGCCAGTATTCATCTTGGGGAATCAAGTAAAAATTTCACTACTATGGAATGTGAGGAGAGAGAAACATGCCCACTTCCTTCTAACCTTTGCCAGAAAGTTGACATAGTGCTAGACTAATCATGGAGACTTACTGGTAGACAGGAAAATAAAGCTAGAGTTAAAGTTTTTACTTGACGTATTGTTTAAAAAATTTTTTTCCTTTACATTTTTGTCCTTTTAGTCTATGAAATAATGTTTGCTAAGAGGGAAGATTGGCCAAAAATTGAAAGAAGTGAGCTCCCCAATTTCTTCAGTGACTGTGGTCATTTCCCAACTCAGAAACAAATTGATGATACTTGGGACCTGGTCCATCAAGGTGAGTAGTTTCTCATTTCTTTTTTTTTTCCACCTTCTTTTCCTTTCAACTTCTTTCTTTTCTCTTTCCCAACTTTCCTTTGTTGTTCTCTTCCTTTCTTCATTCCTTCCCTTACTTTTACTAAATTTTTTGTATAAATCCTTTCCCTCAAATTTCTTTGTATCTGATCTTAATATTTGTGAAGGAAAATATTTGAAAAGTAGGCTAAAAGAAGTTAATACAATACAGGTTTTTTTGGAGGAAGGTGGAAGAGGTGGTTTTCATTTTTATAGTTTTTAAGTATTTTTGGATATAAAATAAGTTACATCAAGCTGAGTATATTTTAAACCATCGTATTTTAAATACTGATGCTAGGAGGCTTTCTCCTGCATAGTTAGATTTGGTATTGGAGAACACGGTCAAGTTAAAATGTATAAACATTGTAAGCTATTTCAATATAATAGACTTTCACAGAAAATCATTTCTTTTCTAAATAATACATGAAAAAATATTGTTTATGAGAATATTTAATAAGTTAAATTGAGCAAGATTTCTCTCTACACTAAAGACTAATAAGGGGATGTAAATTGTCACAAAAGCATGAAAAAATCTCGATGAATTTTCCTTTAATATTTTAAGATTCTTTTCAGCTTTTCTTTTTTCCCCAGCTTTGTCAAAGTATAACTGACAAATTAAAATGATTTATATTAAAGATGTAATGTGATGATTTGAGATACATATGCATTGTGTAATGACTATCACAATCAAATTAATCAATATATCCATCACCATCCATAGTCACCGTTTGTGTATGTAAGTGTGAGTGTGTGGTGAGGACACATAAGAACTATTCTTCTAGCTAATTTCAGGTAATCAATACAGTATTAACTACAGTCACCATGCTGTACATTAGATCCCCAGAACTTATTTGTCTTTCAAACTGAAAGACAAAAAGTTTGTATGTTTTGACCAACATCTCCTTAATTCACTCCAACCCTCAGCCCTGGCAACTGCCATCCAACTCTATGCTTTTATATCAACTTTTATAGATTCCACATATAAGTGAGACTACACAGTATTTGTGTTTCCATATCTGGCTTGTTTAACTTAACATAATGTCTTCCAAGTTCATCTTTATAGTGACAAATGACAAAATTGCCTTATTTTTAAAGGCTGAATACCATTCCATTGTGTATAATACCACTTTTTAACAAAGCTGGAGGCATCATGCTACCTGACTTCAAACTATACTACAAGGCTACAGTAACCAAAACAGCATGGTACTGGTACCAAAACAGAGATATAGACCAATGGAACAGAACAGAGCCCTCAGAAATAATACCACACATCTACAACCATCTGATCTTTCACAAACCTGACAAAAACAAGCAATGGGGAAAGGATTCCCTATTTAATAAATGGTGCTGGGAAAACTGGCTAGCCATATATAGAAAGCTGAAACTGGATCCCTTCCTTAACACCTTATACAAAAATTAATTCAAGATGGATTTAAGACTTAAATGTTAGACCTAAAACCATAAAAACCCTAGAAGAAAACCTAGGCAGTACCATTCAGGACATAGGTATGGGCAAGGACTTCATGTCTAAAACACCAAAAGCAATGGCAACAAAAGCCAAAACTGACAAATGGGATCTAATTAAACTAAAGAGCTTCTGCACAGCAAAAGAAACTATCATCAGAGTGAACAGGCAACCTACAGAATGGGAGAAAATTTTTGCAATCTACTCATCTGACAAAGGGCTATTATCCAGAATCTACAAAGAACTCAAACAAACTTACAAGAAAAAACAAACAACACCATCAAAAAGTGGGTGAAAGATATGAGCAGACACTTCTTAAAAGAAGACATTTCTGCAGCCAAAAGACACTTGAAAAAATGCTCATCATCACTGGCCATCAGAGAAATGCAAATCAAAACCACAATGAGATACCATCTCACACCAGTTAGAATGGCGATCATTAAAAAGTCAGGAAACAACAGGTGCTGGAGACGATGTGGAGAAATAGGGACACTTTTACACTGTTGGTGGGACTGTAAACTAGTTCAACCATTGTGGAAGACAGTGTGGCAATTCCTCAAGGATCTAGAACTAGAAATGTCATTTGACCCAGCTATCCCATTACTGGGTATATACCCAAAGGATTATAAATCATGCTGCTATAAAGACACATGCACATGTATGTTTATTGCGGCACTATTCACAATAGCAAAGACTTGGAACCAACCCAAATGTCCATCAATGATGACTGGATTAAGAAAATGTGGCACATATACACCATGCAATACTATGCAGCCATAAAAAAGGATGAGTTCATGTCCTTTGTAGGGACATGGTTGAAGCTGGAAACCATCATTCTCAGCAAACTATCGCAAGGCCAAAAAACCAGACACCGCATGTTCTCACTCATAGGTGGAAATTGAACAATGAGAACACTTGGACACAGGAAGGGGAACATCACACACCGGGGCCTGTCGTGGGTTGGGGGAGGGGGGAGGGATAGCATTAGGAGATATACCTAATGTTAATGGGTGCAGCACACCAACATGGCACATGTATACATATGTAACAAACCTGCACATTGTGCACATGTACCCTAGAACTTAAAGTATAATAATAAAAAAAAAAACACTTTTTTTTGTCCATTCATTTGTTGACAGGTTGCTTTCTTATCTTGGCTATTGTGAATAATGCTGCAATGTAGGTACAGCTATCTCTTTAACAAACTGATTTCATTTATTTGGATGTATACCCAGTAGTAGGATTGTTGGATCTTATGGTAGTTCTATTTTTAATTGTTTAAGGAAATTCCATACTATTTTACATAGTGGGTATACCAATCTATATTCTACCAACAGTGTACAAAGGTTCCCTTTTCTCCACCTCTTCACCAATACTTGCTATCTCTTGTCTTTTTAATAATAGCTATCATATTAGGTGTGAGGTAATATCTCACTGTTGTTTTGACTTGCATTTCCCTGATGATCATATACATGTTGGCCATTTGCATATCTTCTTTGGAAAAATGTTTATTGAGGTTTGTTGGCCATTTTTGAACTGAGTTATTTGGGGATTTTTGCTACTAAGTTGTATGTTTATCATTTATTTTGGATATTAATCCTTTATCAGACATATGGTTTACAAATATTTTCTCCCATTCTGTAGGTTCTCTTTTCGTTTTGTTGACTGTGTTTCCTCTGCTGTGCATAAGCATTTTAGTTTGATGTAGTTCCACTTGTTTTTTAAAAATTATTTTTATTTTTTATGATAGAGACTGGGATCTAAGTTGCTTAGGATAGTTTTGGACTCTTGGTCTCAAGTGATCCTCCTGCCTCAACCTCCCAAGTGGCTGGGACTACAGGCACATGCCACTGTGCCCAACTCTTTTTTGTTTGTTTGTTTGTTTTTGCTTCTGTCACCTGTGCTTTTGGGGTCATATTAAAAAAAAACATAGCCAAGATTGCCATCACAGTGTTTTTCCCCTGTTTTCTTCTAGAAGTTTTGTGGCTTCAGACTTTACATTTAAGTCTTTAATCCATGTCAAGTTAATTTTTAAATATGGTGTTAAATAAACAGCAGATTTTATTCTTTTGCATGGGGCTATCGAGTTTGCCCAACACCACTTATTGTAAAAACTATCCTTTCCCTATTGTGTATTCTTGTCACCCTTGTCAAAAATTAGTTGCATATAAATGCAAGGGTTTACTTCTGGGCTCTCTATTCTATTCCATTGTTCTATTTGTCTGTTTTTATGCCTGTATCATACTGTTTTGAATACAATAGCTTTTTAATATAGGTTGAAATCAGGAAATGTGATGCCACTAGCTTTGTTTTTCTTTCTCAAGGTTTATTTAGCTATTCAGGAACTTTTATAGTTTCATGTAATTTAGGTTTGGTTTTTATAAAATGCCATTGGAATTTTGTTATGGATTGAATTGAATCAATAGATCATTTTGAGTAGTATAGGCATATTAACAATATAAAGTCTAATTCATGAACACAATATATCTTTTCAACTATTTGTGTCTTCAATTTATTTCATCAGTGTCTTATGGTTTTCAGGGTACAGATCTTTTGCCTTTTGGGTTAAATTTATTACTAAATGTATTTTCTTTGATGCGATTGCAAAGGGAATTGTTTTCTTAGTTTCTTTTTCAGATAATTTTTTGTTGATGTAGAGAAATGCAACTGATTTTGTTTGTTAGCTTTTCTTTCTATTTATATACTCATGCTCTGGCTTTCTACTGTGTTTAGAGATAATGTCTCCACAATGTAATTGAGAAGAGATGGTAGGGAAGTGAAACAAACATTTCAGGATTTTTTTTTAATCTAAAGAAAGGGCTCACATACTAGTACAAAGGTGTGAGTAAATCAGAATGTAAAGATGGATGCTTCATTATATGTTTGGAGTTCTCTTCTTTCATTCTTAGTGCAAATTTAAACAATTCTTTACCTATGGACTTTGTTTTGCCACTGCTGTATCCTAGTACCTGCAACAACTTTTTAGACTTTGATAATTATTTGTTCATCTATTTGTAGAAGCACCTACATCACTTTGTGCTTCAGTTTAGGTTGTTTAAGTGACTTTTTCTTAATGACAAAAGTATTTAATGTTTTATTATAGAAAGTTTGGAAAATATAGAAATATATAAAAATTTTGAAGAAATAGCAATTGTTAACATTTTCTTTATCTAAGTTTTTCTGTCAATATGACATTATTTTATGAAAATCCAGATTTTCCATATATAGTTTGAACATATTGTTTTTGTTTAACAATACTCATTAGTTTCAAAGCTATAAATAGGTTTTACGGTGTTATTTTTGACAGAGTAGTAATCTGCCATATGGATGTTCTATAATGTATTTATTGTTATACATTTAAGTTGTTTTCATTTTTCTTATAATAATAAAATTAAAAAATTAAATGCAGCAAGAAATCAAGTACTTAAAACACATATATGACTAGTGTTAGTAATTTAGAATATGTATTTTTTTTTCAAATTAACAGTTTCATAGGGGTATTTTTCTCTATTCATTATTTTAGAGTATATCATAATGGCTTAGATTTAGAGCATGGCTCTGTGATTAGCTTGCCTGGGCTTAATTCCCTGCTTTACCACTTTCTAGCTGTCTTTAGACAAGTTATTTATTCCTTCTATACCTCACTTTTTTCAGCTGTAAAAGGAAGATAATATCTAAGTCACTGGACTGTCGTGAGGCTTAAATGAAATAATTATGTAAAATATGTGGTCCATTGTAAGTGCACAATAAAAGTTTGCTATTATTCATAAATAATTCTTACATATTCTTAATTATGAAAATAAACTTTTATAATTATCTTCATTTTGAAAATGTTTAAATATTAAACAAAATTGTATAATGACTCATTTTAACAGAGATTTTATACTGAATGTCATCAGTTGGTTTCTACCCATATCATCTCTTTTGATTATCATCATGATCTATATGCTAGAGGAGGGGATATGCCCATTTATACATATTTTATGGATGGGAGAACTGAGGCTTAGAAAGAGACTTTTCTAAGCTCATTGATAGACCTGGAACTTTAATCTTGCTCTCTTCAAGTTAAGGTGAATGCTTTTTCCATTTTACTATGTGCAGACATTTTAAAAATCAATGTTATAAAAACATAATTGGATGGATGATTAAAACATTCTTGATAGCATAGGCTGCCTTTTATTCATGTTTCCCCGACTAGCTTAATGCCTTGCAATATGTTAGATTTTTCTGTAAATGATTGTGTCTGTTAAGATTCTTATTTAAACTAAAATTTTCAAAAGAAAAGTTAATTTAAAAGCATATTTTTATTATAATGCATAAGATTGGAAAACTTTCCTTTACAGAAAGGGGCCACTCCAATGTAATTTTAAATATATGTCTAATTATATTGCTCCATCCAGCTACAATACTTTTTGACGCATAAGAAGATTTAATTTAAAATGGAGGAGATATTCTAAAATAATGAAAAGACAACAGAAAATTGATACAAAAAGGAGCTAAATTAATGGATTCCTATTTGCTTCTGGTATATATTCTATTCTTAAAAGAATTTGATTTTATGCATTTTAGATTGTCTATCATCTTCATTCATACTGACTTCTTTGATTGTGTATAATAGCTCCAGATGTGCAACCTACGCATTTTTTCATCCAGTAGAATATTTCACCTGAATGCATATGTAACTAATTCAATTGATTAACTACTTTAGTGTACGACATCAAGTGGGTCACATTTCTAAAACTGTCTTCAGGTATTTTTAGCTCTTTTTTTTTTTTCATTCTTTATTCTTATCACTATGGTAACAAAAAAATTTGTGACTGAGGACATGATTTTTGTCTAAAAATCTTACTTTTGGAGAATGAAGCAACTTCAGGCTACATGTGTAGGCAGATCTTAAAAGCTGCAGAATATGCAAACATGAAAACCATTACTTGATATCCATTTAAATTCCAATAAATGAAACTAATAATAAGAGAATAGCATATCAAAAAGTAAAGAAAATAATAAATTGTGGGTGTATGTTATCTACTTATACTTTTGTCTAGTCTTTAGAAATGTGAACTTTGAAGGTTTTCCCCTATTTTTCCAACATGTAAATAGAACTTTTAGTTCATTTTCTGCAATTAAGATAATCAAAAAAACTCAACAATGATAAGTTCATTTTTAGTGAGGAGCCATAGACAAAAATCTTAAAAAACATGAAAGGTACTTATGTTCTGTTTAACCTGAAATATCCTATGCATCTGAACAAATTATAACCTGAGATATTATATGAGTCATTTTAGGTTTTCTGACTAGTTAGTGACAAACTATAACTATTTCCTGAGCCTCCTGTTCCTCAGACCACAGCTTTGTCCACCACAAACCAACAATGCTGCGTTTTCTGCTCCTTTACCAATATATAGCTTTTTGTTATTAGATGGGAAACATATAATGATTTTCTCTTAAAAGTTTTTCACATGAACAGGCACTCTAATCATAAAGTTTAATTATCTAGGAAGGGATTTAAAAGGATATTTTAAAAATAGAGGAATTTAGATTATAAAAAATTTAAGACTGAAAAATTCTGATGGTAAAAGAATGAAGACGTATCAGAGGTAACATGTTACAATAGCCTTATTTTAAATAACTTCTAAAATTGAAATTTAACACATTCTTATTGTAACACATTTTGAAAATACACACTAAAAATAAAAGGTGAAATGAAGAACACTGGCAACTTTATGTTTGAGAATGGCGTGAGGCTCCTGACTAGGGATCAGAATAGGTAGTCAGTACTTATAAGGATCTTATAAGTTCCCCCATTAACATTTGGTTAAATGTGTTTGGCTATTTATCGTCTTCATTAATAGAATAAAAATAGGATCACATTATACATATGTTGCTGGTGCAAATTGCAGCTCACAAGCTCACTGTTTAAGACTTACTTTATATTTTCAGGCTTCATGCATCAGATTTAATTTCAGGCAATTTGACATTTCATTCTATTTTTTTGAGGTTTTTGTTAAATAAGAATGGACGACAGTCAATCTCTATTGCCACTATCAGCCCCAACCAACCACTGATCTGCTTTTTGTCTCTATAGATTTGCCATTTCCGAAAATTTCTTGTAAATAGAATCATACAATATGAAGTCTATTGTCTTTTAGGTAGTGACATAGCTTGTGGGGTCCAGATGATCTGCAATATTAGCTGTCAACTTTGGCACTTCCTGGTAGATAGTTCACTACAATCCCACATACTAGATCACTTAAACAATGATAATTTAGTGTCTCATAGTTCTAAACATCAGGAGTCTAAGATCAAGGTGTTGGCTGATTTGGTTTTCCTTAAGGCCTCTTTTCTGGGCTTGTTTTCTTGCTGTGTCCTCACATGGCCTTTCTTCTGGGCAGGCTTACCTCAGTATCTCTTCAGTTTTACAGGGACTCCTGTCCTGTTGAAGTAGGGCCCTACCCTTATGACCTCATTTAACCTTAATGCCTTCTTTAAAGGTCATATCTCCAAATAAAGTCGCATTACAGGTTAAAGTTGCTTAACAGGTTAATTTTGGGAGGAGACACAATTCAGTCTATAACACCTGGGATATCCACTGGACTTATTGGCACTTATTAGTCAATTTAATCAGGATGAAATAAAGATTCTCTTTTTATTTTATTTTTTGAGATGAAGTCTTGCTCTGTTGCCCAGGCTGGAGTGCAGTGGTGCCATCTGTGCTCACTGCAACCCCCACCTCCTAGTTCCAAGAGATTTTCCTTCCTCAGCCTCCTGAGTAGCTAGGATTACAGGTGCCCACAACAATGCCCAGCTAGATTTCTGTATTTCTTTTAGCAGAGACGGGGTTTCACCATGTTGGCCAGGCTGGTCTCAAACTCCTGACCTCAGATGATGGGTCTGCCTTGGCCTACTGGGATTACAGGCATGAGCCACCACTCCTGGACAATTCTCTTTTTATTTTTTAACATCTCAATTGAGTTATAATTTACATCTTAAAAAATTCACCCATTGTAAGGATTCAGTTAAATGATTTTTAGTAAATGTACAACGGTGTACAACCATAAGCATATTAGATTAAATTTAAAATTTAAAATTTTAACCTCAAAACATCATTTTGTGCCCATTTGCAGCTAATCCGTACTGTTACTCCCAGCCCCAGACAACCACTAGACTGCCTTCTGTCTCTATAGATTTGTCATTTCTCATAAATAGAGTCATGCAATATGTAGTCTACTATGACTGGCTTTTTTCAACAATATTTTTGAAGTTCATCCATGTTGTAGCATATTTTAAGTACTATATTCTTTCTTATTGCTGAATAAGATTTCTTTGTATAAATAAGCTACATTTTGTTTATCTACTCATTAGTTGATGGACATTGGGGTTGTTTCCACCTTTTTGTTATGAATAATGTTGCTATGAAGATCTCATTGTGGTTTTAATTTGCATTTCTCTAATAATGAATGATGTTGAGCATCTTTCATTAGACATTTTTATCTTCTATAGAGAAGCCTATTCAGAACTTTTGCATATTGTTTCAATTGAGAGCTTTATTTTCTTATTATTAAATTATTAACGTCTTTCTATTCTGGGTACAAATTCTTTATCAGATATATAATTTGCAAGCATTTTTTTTCCCAGGCTGTGGAATATCTTTTTATTTTCTTAATGGTATCCCTGAAAAGCAAAGGTTTTTAATTTTTATGAAGTCTAATTCATCAGTTTCTTTTTTTCTTTTCTGGGGTATACTTGTGGTGTTATATCTAAGAAGTTTTTGCTTGTAACAAGATAAAAGTTTTTTTCTATGATTTTTCCAAGTATTTTAATGACTTAGCTCTTACTTTTTGGTCTATAGTTTATTTTCTTTCAGCCTATTTGCAAATTTGAATATAAAGTGTTTTCTTATAGAGAGCATAGAGTTTGATCTTTTAAAAATGTAGTCTGATTGGAGTCTTTAGTTCATTCATATTTGGTACAATAATTGATATGCTACATTTATGTCTGTCATTTTACTATTTATTTTGTATATGATTCATGTCTCCTTTGTCCCCATGTTCCTCCTTTGCTTCCTTCTTTTGCATTTTGTATGTATACTTTTAGTGTACCATTATAATTATACCAGGAATTTTTAAAGTATATTTTAATAATTATTTTCTTAGTGGTTGCTCTAGGTGTTGCAATATACATTTTATTACAATATTTTTAGATAAATACTAAAATAATTCCAGTTAAACGTAGTCACTTTGCTTCAATACAGCTTCCTGTCATCCTTCCTCCTTTGTGTTGTTATTGTCATATGTGTAACATATGAAATTTATAAGCCTAGCAATATAGTTTTATAATTATGTTTTATGTAATAATATACTATTGAAAGGAGTTAAGAGAAGATATTTGCAGATATCTTTTATACTGTTATATATATATAAACCTAACATATATAAGTGTATAAAAGATATCTGCAAATGTATATTGCAAATGTATATATATACTCATATATGTATATATATATGAATATATTTACAATTTCCTTTGCTCTTCATTATTTCTCTGGATATGAGTTACCATCTGGTGTCTTTTTCTTTCAGCAGGTCTCTGGCAGTGTATTCATTTAATGTCTTTATGTCTGGAAATGTCTTTATCACCTTTATTCTTGAATAATATTTTTGCTGGATATAGAATTCTTGGTTGACAATTTTTTTATTTTTCAGTCAGCATTTTGAATATATCCTTCTACTGCCTTCTGCCCACCATTGATTCTGATGGGAAATCAGTCATTAATCTTATTTTTGTTATCTTGTGTATGATGAGGCATTTTTCTCTTTCTTCTTTCAAGAGTATCTCTTTGCCTTTGTCTTTCAACATTTTGGCTATAGTGTGTTTACATGTGATCACTTCATGTTTGTTTATCATACTTGGGGTTCATTGAACTTCTTGGACTTTTAGATTAATGTTTTTCTTCAAATTTGGCAATTTTCAGCCAATGTATTTTTCTTCACTTTTCCTTCTCTCTCCTTTCCTTTGATAACTCTCATTATACTTATGTTAGTATACTTAAAGTTTTCCCAGAAGTCTCTGGTGTTGTTTATTTTTACATCTTTCTTTCTTTGGTTGTTCAAATTGGATAATAGCTATTAATCTGCCTTCAAATTAACTATTTCTTCTGCCTTTTCAAACCTGTGGCTGAGACCATTTTGTAATTTTTCTTATTTCATTATTGTATTTTTCAACTCTAGAATATATTTAGTTCATTTTATTGATTCTATTTCTCTTTATAATCTCTATTTTAATATTATCACATTTTTCTTTAATTCTTTAAATATAATGTATAATAATTATTTGAACATGTTTGTAATAGTGTCTTTGAGTTCTTTGTTAAATCTAACCTCTGAGTTCATTCAGAGTCAATTTTTAGTAACTCCTTTTCACATAAGTATGGGTCACCCTTTTCCATTTCTTGGCGTGTCTCATTTTGTTGTTGTTATTGTTGAGTACTGGAAATTTTAGATACTTTATTGTTACAACTATGGATTATCCCTTTTCCATTATGGCCTGCTCCAGGATTTACTTATGTAAAGGTTTTGGGCAGTGGTGTCAACAACTTTTGTGTAGCAGGCTGCCACTTTTCTGATATTTAGTAGGTATTCTTTAATGCTTTCACCCTTCTGAGAGATAAAAGTACATTCTCTTTTCTGGTTAATAATTTAAAGAATAAGTCAAAAAGTGAAAGGAAATTCATGAGAACATACTAATGGATACCTTCCTTGGTTGAAGCAATCCAGAGTCTTTTTGGATGAAATTGTTTGTAAATATAACTAACAAGTATAATATATTTTGAACACTTAATATGTGCTGTGAAAGTAATGTGGTTCAAATATTTCAGACTCTCCATAATAACTGGAGAGACATACACACATATAACTACATACATATAATGTTACAAGTGCTTAGACATTCACACATGTATCAAGTGCTAAGATGATATAGTATTAATTACATGTTCCTTAGATAGAGGGTAGGATTTGAGTTAATCATTGTAAGATGAGTTAACTAGATAAAATAAAAGCAAAGGTTTAACACATAGAAGAGAGATAATGTGCAAAGCAGATTAGAATTTTCAGGATAGCTGGTAACAGTGAATAGGGGAAAGTCTGTGTCTGTGGGGTGGATACCTGGAGAGGGAGCCATGCTACTAAAACTGCTGACTAAAATACGTGTGATCATTTATTTAGGTCTAGTGAATTGTGATTGCTTTTCCCCATGGGATTCTATTGTTTTCAGTTCGTTATTTACCTATCATCTGCTACTGTAAATGGATGTTTTCAAATATACAATGCAAATTAGATTTTGGAAATAAATCAATATTGTCAGTAGAAGCTGTTTAAACCCTTTTCCCTAGAGCTGAATACCTCTGGATAAACAAGAAACCAAACTCTAAGGGCAAAGAGCAACCCTGAAAGATTTGTCTTATCATCACCTAGCTTTAGCTACCTAATCCAGGCAGCTGTTCCTACAATTCTGCCTGCCCTCTTCTCTAGCACTTTTTAAAGATGGTTCTTGACATATGGTCTCATCTTACATTATTTAACTCTGTTAATGCCTGCTTTCACCATAGCAATAACTGTGTAAAGCCTATTAAAGCCTCTGGGAATCATCATGGCTAGTGAAAGGCTTTTTCTTCCCCTCCACTTTCCTGTCTTACCCTACAGTCATGTGAGTTGTTACTCCAATTAGTAAGTTACTCTAATTTGCCATTCTGTATTTTTTAAACCTTTGACTCTTATTATTTGGTTTGATATATTTGTACCATTGTTATGTAAGCTGCATAGAGAATCTGATTAAATTCTGTAATATTACTTAACAACAGTTATTCTTCTAAAGTGTGTCTGTTTTCTTTAAGTAGAAAATAACCATCTTTAAGAAATAGCAGGAACAGCAGGGGCTTTAGGAATGGTGTAACTTCAATAAAGGTATAATTACTTTCATAAGTCTGTTAGAGAGCAAGACTTTTGGTTCCTTTTGTTAGATCTCTGTTTATTAAGATTATACACCCAGTACTCGTAACATGCAGAGAGCCACTAGCAAGTCTTTGTTTTATATGATTAAATTGCTATAATACTAGGAATATAAACTCCCTGATGAGAACAACTTAGCCATACAAGTCTCTGATACATGAAAGGAACATGAATATAAAATATTGTATCATAAATTCTTGAATACAAGCTGTTAAAATATGCAAACTTTTAATTAATATAATTATTCCAACATCGTAAACATAGTATTAAGGATATTTTTATTTTTTCTGGCATTTATCTTGGTCCAGAGTCCTACAAATTGCTACAGTAAAGTGAAAACTTCCAAAGGACTTAAGATAGTTTTCAGTCCTTTACTGTCATAATGTTTTGTAGTTCTCACTCAGTTTGCTTAAGTCACATTTAGTAATGAACATTTTTCTAGCTTTTCTGAATCAAGCTTTTATTATACATTACGCATTGCTCAATAAGGCAACAAGATGCTTCCATGCTGTGAAGCCTATCACGCATGACATAAATTATTAGTGGTATTGAATTGAAAGCTTATGATTCAGGTTTGTAAAAGCAAGCCTCTTACTAGGAGCTGCCAATTTGGCGGAACATAAGCCAATTGTTTATGCTAAAAGCTTGGTTTTTTAAAAAGTTTACCTCTAGAGCCATGATTGGTCCATAAGAGTTTCATTTTGGTATTTTGATTTCCAGAATTTAAAATTCAGTTTTCATATTGAAATTAACATGGAATACAGTGGTGTAGCTATGTCTTTTATAAACCATGCTGACTTATAAAAGGAGATGTTTATGGAGTAAACTTCTTGGGGGCATAGTTTTTCAGGGATTAATATAAATATCTCATGTTCCTACCATAAAACTGTTGAGTTTTTATTCTTTAAAAATATTCTCATCAATGATTATATACCATTGTGTATATATATAATTTTAGCATGATGAGGGACCAAACATCTTTTTGGCTGATGTTGTTCAGTGGTTTGGATATAGAGGACATGATTTTCGTATACCTCTTCATATGCACTTGTCATCTTTTGAAGTAAACACAGATACACACATACAAGCATATTTGCATAGCATGTACATCAATAGTAATGCCCATTGGCGTTAACAACTTCCTATATTAAAGGCAGATATCAGAACCATCTCTTTCTCTTTTTTTGTGGAGTTTAATTCATAATACTAATGAAAAAAGGCACAAAATTGAATGTTCACCTACAATTTATAGTATGCATTTTCTAGCATTAAGGTTTACATTTAACATTAAACAAATATTTAGTGGCTCTTAACCAAGGTCTCATAACCTATTTATGTATTTAAATAAATTGTAAAGTGAGTGCCAAATAAGTTGATTCTAAGAAAGTTAACGTACCTAGATTTTTAAAGTAAGAAATAGATTTGAATGGATTAAAGGATAATCAATATAACATCACTGTTACTGTCTAAAATTCTAAAGACAAAAAAAGCAGTAGAATTTCCCTGCCAGATATATTACCCTTCTTGGACTTTTTCATTCTATATAAATGTGAGAATTAGTCTCTCTAGTTCCATGAAAGTGCAGTTAATATTAAGATAGTTTGTAGAGAATGGATTTCTTTTTTTCTATTAAATCTTGCTATTTAACAATAGTGTTGTGGTTTGGATGTGTTCCCACCCAAATCTCATCTTCAACTGTAGTTCCCATAATCCCCGTGTGTGATGGGAGGGATTCAGTGGGAAGTAATTGAATCATGGGGGCAGTTACCTCCATGCTGTTCTCATGATAGTGAGTTCTCATGAGAGCTTATAACTGTATAAGGGGCTTTCCCTCACCTTCATTCTGGACTTCTCTTTGCCTGCTGCCATGTAAGATGTGCCTTTGTTCCTCCTTTGCCTTCTGCCATGACTGTGAGGCTTCCCCATCCATGTAGAATTATGAGTCCATTAAGCTTCTATTTCTTTATATACCCAGTCTCGGGTATGTCTTTATCAGCAGCGTGAGAACGGACCGATACAAATAGGCTATCTGCTTACTTAAGTTTTCTTTTGTATTTTTTAATAAGGTTTTTTTTAATTCTCTATAAAGAACTTATGGATCCCTTTTTATACTTATTTCTAAGAACCTTAGTCTTCTGCTGCTGTTGGGAAATAAAGGAGATTCAGTTCTCTCATATGTTTTCTTAAGTCAGGCGCTAGATACAGAGATGCTTATTTCTTTATTTCTTTTTTATATGTCAGAAATACTTCAAAATAAAAATATAAAAATTCTCTCATTCCTTCCTATCACATGTAGAATAAACACTTAACAAATGACACATTTTCTACCTTTCTGACTTCAGCTCCTATTCCTCTCATTTTTGCTCACTGCACTCTAATTAGGCAAATAACTTGACTTTTTAAATACACTAAATTACTTGCATTTGCTGTTTCTTCTATTTAAAATTTTCTTCCCTCATGGCTCCCTTTGTAAGAGTTTGACTCATGTCTTTTCTTCAATATCAATTACTCATAAAGCCCCTTCCTGACTTTTCTCTCTAAAATAGCCTACTGTCTTCCCACTGACCTCTGCCCTCCATCTTTGCTCCATTACCTTAATATTTATTTTCTTTCATTCCACTTATTACTACTTGAGATTATATTACACACGTTTCTCTTTATTTGTTTATGGTCCATCTCCTTCTACTAGCCTGTTGATTTCCAGTGTGGCAGGGGCCATACCTTGCATGTTCACTGCTATGACCCAGTTCATAGAATAGAACCTTGTTTGTAGAAAGGAGGGAAGAGATGGTGTCACCAGCCACAGCAGATTGAAGGCCACATGCCCATACTAAGCTAAGAAACATGAAAGGAAAATCTTTCCTACTTTCCTTTAAAATTAGTAGTGTAGGAAAAAATTGTAAAGAGGTAGTATATGCCCCCACATAGTCCTCTGGTGATAAAAAGAAATGATTCAGCCTCTTTTTTTTCTTGTCTTGGGACAAAAAAAAAAAAAAAAGATAATTATCCTTCAGAAAAAGCCTTCTCCTCTCAGAACTTTCCAAAACTCTTTGTCAGGAAAGCTTGTGGAGATCCTGTAGTATTTCCCAGGTAATACTTTCTTATTCATGAGTATTCTGTGTGATTCTTGGGAAATATTATTTCAAACATGGAATCTCTTGTAGATCTCTTGCCAATGTGTCGCCTGGTAGGCACTGAGAATGCCTAATGGACCCTGGCATCGTACCAGCATTGCCTTTGTATACTAGGTAAAAGACATATTGCTGCTCTTATATTTATTAGTTTGTATATTGTTTTTGAGCTTTCTAAGGTGAAAACAGCTTTCATGTATACCGAGGCTATATCTATACAGGAACACTCGCATTATTTTCTGCTATGATCTTGTGAACTTAGGACACACTTGCAGAGCCGGCCAAGTATGAGTCACCCAACAAAAGTGAAAGTTGGGAGGGGATTAAATAAGATTAGGATTTAGATACATGAGGTGATAGTGGAGCTGGCCCTCGTGTCAGGCAAAGCTACCCTCTTATGTGGCCAAGAATGAGCCTTCAATGACCACTTATGTTAATAAGACACCTGCTATAAACAATATGTTCATAAGAAAGTTAACAAACAGTACCAGGCCAGTGTCTGTTATGAGTCAGGAGAAATTGACAGTTTAATCACAGAAAATGTTTAAATATTAAAAAGACCATTATTCTAATTGTTAAAATAAAAGTAAAACAGAATGGTAACTAGTATGTATGCAGTCTCCTCTGAGGGGCTCAGTTGTGCTAGTGCTACATATAATTAATTTTAAAAACTGATGGCTGCCAGTTTACATCCAAGAAATTTCTACATATTTATAACAGTTTCTGGTGATAAATGCATTGAAATTAATGCTTTTTCCTCTTTTACATACTAGGCTATAAGCACCTGGTCATTATCTTATGCCTTTTTGTATGCTCAGGATTAGCACATTTTAAAAAGGTTGATAAATATTTGTTGAAGGAAAGAAGGGAAGGAGAAAGAGAAGGAAGTTGCAGTTGGAAAAAGAGAGGGAATAAGGAAGGAAAGAATGCAAGGAGGAAAGAAGGAAGCAATGAGTGAGGATTACAGTAGTTTTGAACTTTTTTAGGTTGAAACATACAGAGTTTACAAAAATAGAGAAAAATCTCTTCTCAAATGTTTATCTTGTTACCATCATTTCTTGCCATTTGAAAGGAGTTAGAAAGGAGTTTACTCAGAACTGGCGTACCATACAGATGCTTAAGAAGTAAAACTCATGTCACTTTTTAAGGGATGAGTTTACACATATAACAAAGAGAATGAATCAAATAGTTCTTCATAGAATCTTATCATACAATGAATATAGTAAATTTATCATGTAGACACAGTTATAACTTACTCTATCATTTCTGCTCCTGAGTAAAACTTTTTCACATGAATTCCAGTATTGTCTAATTATATTGAATATATACATGAAGTGTGGAAGTTTTTCTTAAAAGTATTCCCAAAACATTGTTGCAAATAAGTTCCAGTTGTTGTTAGCCCACCACTCATCAGAAAATAAATGTGATAATTGTGCATATAGAACATAAAACAAAGTAGCCCATACATTTTTAGGAATCTGTGCCTCTTCTATTTCTCTACCTGGAGATTTTATGGCTTAAAATAGGCTATGATGTTAACTGATTGAACACAATTAGTGTGTATGTGTGTGTGGGCGGGGGGGGGGCGGGGGGTGTCTGTGTCTGAGTATGCAGGTGTAGGTAACATGATAGCTAGATATATCTTCATTGGATAAGGTGTTAGCCTTTTCTTTGTTCTTTCTACCTGGAAATAAAATCTCTCTGATTGTCTTAACTGAATCAGGCCCCTAGTGGTAACTATCAGTGGTAAAGTACAATATGAAGAGAAACTAAATAGATTTAATTAAGAATTTGGGATTTAATCTATTTCCAGTCCCTTTGCCATGATGCTCTCTCAGGACTAATATATTTCAAAACTACTTTTATGTTCCAATAACTTAGTCTATGTGTCAATTCTGTATCCTCTCTTGTATACACAGAGATTGCTTTCCTGGTTGTTCCCATAGATACATAGAGTTTTCTATCCCATTCACTAATTCAACGAATATTTATTGAGCATCTTACATGTTGTATGTTCTTCAAGGTTCCATGGGTACAGTATGAATAAAGCAAATTTCCTGCCCTCCTGAAGCTTACATTGTACTGGAGAGGGAATTATATATATGTATATATATTTATATATATAAATTTTATATATTTTATGTGTATATATACACATACACACATATATATTTATATGTCAAATCAGTGATAAGTTCTATGAAGAAAACTAAAGCAAGGTAAGAAGACAGAGAGCAAGGTGGGGACATTTTTCTTTGGGGTGGTCAGAATAATTGTTTGGAATACCATGGTGTTTGAGCAGGGACCATAAGGAAGTGAGGGAGGGAACCATACTGATGACTGTGGGAAGGATCAAGTCCTAAGGCAGGAGTGGATAATGAGAGACAGCAAGAAAGCCAGTGTAGCTGGAACAGATGGATCAAGGCAGGTGGTGAAAGGAAACGACAGTGGAGCAGTCGCCAAGGACTAGGTCATAGAGTATCTTGAAGGCAACATTAAATACTTTAGATTTTATTGTAAATATGATGGAGACTTCATGTGACTTATATTATGAAAGAGTGGCATGACTTTCATGCGAATGGGCTGTGGGGCCCAAAAGAGGAAGCATGAAGAATTGGCTGGGAAGCTATTGCAACTGGACCTGTAAGAGAGTGGGAAAGCTCAGTTAAGTGGGTTTACAGGGTATGATGAGAATGATGGATTCAGGAACCTCTCAAGAGGAGCATTTTATAACCTTTGAAATCCTTGCAACTAAAAACTGGACTATGTTAGAGATGTTCTCTGTAGAGCTGTAGACTTTTGGTAACAGTGCAAATCTTTATTCAAAGATTTGGCAAAATCCCTATAGCCTAGCATATGGCCTGTAGGAAGACACTGTTGGTCAATGCCAATGAAAGCCTGAGATGGGATGAGACCTTTATGATTTTATGAGAAAAATATGTCACCAACCCAAAGGAAGTAAAATATAATAACTCAAAACCAGAATATTTGGAATGACGAAAACCTTTCTTTTAAAATGTATTCTTCTGGCTGGGTGTGGTGGCTCACGCCTGTAATCCCAGCACTTTGGGAGGCCAAGGCCCGCAGATCACTTGAGGTCAGGAGTTTGAGATCAGCCTGGCCAAAATGGCTGAAATCCCATCTCTACTAAAAATACAAAAATTAGCCGGCTGTTGTGGTGTGTGCTTGTAATCCCAGCTACTTGGGAGGCCGAAGTGGGAGAATCGCTTGAACCCAGGAGGCTGAGGTTGCAGTGAGCTGAGATTGTGCTACTGCTCTCCAGCCTGAGTGATGGAGTGAGACTCCATCTCAAAAAAAAAAAATATATATATATATATATTTTCCCTACCCAGTAATATTTGCTTTTCATAATAAACTTTGCTCATTAAATATTATGCCTCTGTGCTCAATTCCTTTACTTTTGCTTTATTGCTACTTTTTCACTTGTTAAAGGAGTATATTATTTAATGAAGACCCTTTAGTGCAGCAGAATAAAAATGCTTTTACTTCTTATGCAAAAAAAATTCTTCCTTTTGCTCCTGTAAGCTTCACCTCAAGCAGAATGCCGTTCATACCTCAGAGAGCTTCTATAGTGCAAGGTACACTGTCTGTCAAGTTAACTGATGGTCAGAAGTACCATCTACTGAGCATTTAAACTAGCCTAAGACAAACTGTGGCATGTGAGAATTTGTCTTGGGGAGTCCTCCATCAATGTTGATACTTTTATACTCATTTTCTATACCCAGAATCCTCATTGCCATGTTCTGTTACCTCAATTCCTCAGGCTTATTCTTTCCTAATTTACTCTCCTACTTCAAACATTTGATTCTCCCATGAGCCACTTCTTCAGAGCTTTACAAGGCAATTGGATGATTACATTTTACCTCATCTTTTCAGAATTTGAGATTACCTATGTTATGTAGTAATATCTGATGAGATAGTGATGGGTGCATAATACTATCCTTGCCATGTAGCAGGTATGTAATTTTATAAAATCTTTTAATGCCTTAACTCAAAGAATTGATAAGTGATGATTGACAAAATGTCAAGCTGTGAAGCTTTTTGGGTTCTACATGGTGCCTCAGTTGAGAAGACTGAGTATTCTATTTAAAAATCAAGATAGGCTGGGTGTGGTGGCTCACGCCTGTAATCCCAGCACTTTGGGAGGCTGAGGTGGGTGGATCATCTGAGGTCAGGAGTTCAAGACCAGCATGGCCAACATGGTGAAACACCGTCTCTACTAAAAATACAAAAATTAGCCAGGCGTGCAGGCAGTTGCCTGTAATCCCAGCTACTCAGGAGGCTGCGGCACGAGAATCACTTGAAAGCAGGAGGTGGAGGTTGCAGTGGGCAAAGATCATGCCACTGCACTCCAGCCTGGGCGATAGAGCAAAACTCAGTCTCAAAAAAAAAAAAAAAAAAAAAATCAAGATAAATCTCTCATGAAGATATCCAATCAACATCATTAAGTACCTATTATGTACAAGATGACTAGGAAGAAATACTGTTACTGAGTCAATTGCTGATGTCAGGGAAAGGAAAGTGGCATTATTCTTTGAACATTGCCTCAGAAAATCACTTTTTTCTTCATATTGCTGCATGGTTGTGTTTACTTTAACACAGCATGGCATGGGAGAAGCAAAAAGACTTGAGTGAAATATAACTTGTTTTAATTTTGGTTCCACCACAAACTAGCTGTATAATCTTGGGCAAATTTCTCTTTTGGAACCTTATTAACTCCTGTGTAAATTAGAATAACACATACTGAAATTCAACAGGTATCTTACTCCGCTCAGGCTGCTTAACAAAATACTATAGCCTGGGTGGCTTAAACAATAAATATATATTTCTCACAGTTCTGGAAACTGGGAAGTTCAAGATCAAGGGGCTGACAGATTGAGTGTCTGGTGAGGACTCTCTTCCTGACTTGCAGATGGCAGCCTTCTTGCTGCATCCTCACATGGCAGAAGGAAGAGCTCTTGTTTCCTCCTCTTCTTAAAAGGACACTCATCTCATTCTGGAGGTGCCATCCTCATGACTTAATTTAAACTTAATTACCTCCTGAAAGCCACCTGCTAATACTATCACATTGGGGGTTGAAGTGTCAACATATGAATTTGGGGAAAGGCACAAACATTTAATCCATAATAAGAGGGAAATACATGTCACATATAAAGCAACACATCTTCAGGTTCATAAATATTAGTCACTTCATATCCTTAGTCTTTCTTATTCTTGTGAAAAACATTCAACTATTAAATCTGCTTTGGTAGGTGTGGCCAGCACCATGCTTAGTTTAGTGCTTGATAGTTTATGGGAACGATAATCATGATCTTTTTATAGTAAGTTCAGTTCATATGGTGATTCCCGTTAGTTCTTGCTGAGATCATAATTCCAGGAGTCAGATAGGAAAGTATTTTGGCATGTAACTAGAATTCCCCTTGCTCTACTGATCTGTAAATGTCCTATAAACTGACTATATATTATTACTTTCCCAAGAGGCTATAAAAATAAATAATGGAATATATTATTTAAAAATTTTTATAATAAATTATTTCCTTAAAATGGAATAAAACATTCATTAATAAGCAAAATATATAGGAAACAACAAAAAAATAAAAATTATGCAAGGTAATTTTTTAAATTCTGGATATTAATATGTTGCATTCACAGTTTACATATTTAAAATATTGCCATAAAATATTTTTTTATAGAACTTTCTAGTTTTACCATTTACACATATGTTCATTGTCAAAAACAATATCAGCTCATTTTAATTCTGTTGAGAGCATTTTATCATTATAGTATAATTTATTTATACATTAAACAGGGATTAATCTGTCATGATGATTGTACAGAGAAGTAGGTTTCACTTGTCTAGATTAAATTTCCATTTGTGTAATGTAAATAATTTGAGGAGCCATTTTTTACATTTTTATAGCTCTTTGAAATTTTTCACAGTGAAAAGAACTCTTTTGGTGATATAAATAATATATTTTTGTAAAATTGAAAAATATTCAGTGCTCTTCTTCTTGCTTATATATGAATATGAAAGTACATGTTTATGGTCATTGTTTATTACACTGTCTGGAATCACCATGAGAATCTTCTAACCCTTTTCAATGTCTTCATTATGTTCCATGATATAAATATACCCCATTCTATTCAGTCATTCTCCAGTTAGTCAGAATTCACTTTGTTTATAGTTTGGTGCCCTTACAAACATCTTTTTGGATTGGTGCTTCTATTTTTATGAAACAGATTTACAAGAGTAAAATTGTTGGATAAAAGTGTATAAATATTTTTAATTTTGATTGATATCTACAGAATGATTATCAGTTCAAATTTCTCAGCAAAATTTGAGCACATCTTTTTATTTCTGAATTCCCAATGGTAGATGTATTTGCCAATGTGATGAGTGTGAAATGATTTACACTTATTTAATTTACATTTCTGTGATATATAGTTGCTCTTCATATATATGTGGCTCTTCTATGGATTGCCTATTTATAATTTTTGTCTATTTTTTAATTTTTTATTTGTCTTTTTCTTACTGATGCACATTTTACCCTATTTATATATTAATCCTTCTCTTGTCATTTATTTTATAACAATTTACCAGTCATTTAATTATGACCTTTGTTTATGTTATCTTTGGTAATATGAAATCTTTAAATTTCTATGTAATTAGTATATATTTACACTTTTGGTTTACCTTTTTTTGGTTAAAAACATTTTTCAAACTCCATAGGTACACATAGAACCTATTAACGTTTTCTTCTAAAATTATTATTTTACAAACCTTTAATACATCTGGAACTTATATCCGAATGTAGTGTGAGTAGAGGTCCAACTTATTTTTCTTCCAGCTGGATATTTGTTTATATCAATATCATTTACTATCTTTTGACCACTAAGTGAAAATAATTCTTTGTACATTAAATTCTCATATATTCTTAAATCTAGTTAAGGGCACTTTGTTCTGTTGTATTTATCCATATGTCTGTTATAAAGTTTCGGTAGGATTGACTGCTTGATTCAATCTATTGCCAGTTTAACATCTATGAATCACATATTTTTTGTTTTAATATTTTGATTTAATACATTTTATTAGCAGATTTGCTGGCATTGTAGTGACTTTCCTAAAATAAATATACTTTTTTATAGTGAAAATCTTGCTACATTCTATTTTGTAATATTTTATGTAGAATGTTTCATCTACTTTCATAAATGAAGCTAGTCTGTGACATTTTGATAACTTCAAATTTTACAGTTAAGATTATGTTGGTTTCACAAAATAAAGATTTTTCTGTGATCTCGTAGGGTTCAGGGAAGTTTAATTAAAATACTGGAATTATTTTTCCTTAAAGATTAGGTAAAATTTAGGTAGGAACATTGGGTTCCAGTGCTTCTTTGAAAGGAAAATCATTGATCACTGTTTCAATTGACTTTAAAGTTATTGTTTTATTCAAATATCCATTTTTTTATTAATAGTGATACTTTATGGTACCACTATTAGTTTATATTAGTTTTAGGAAATTATTGATTTATTTTAGGTTTATATTACAATCAAATTGTTTTTCATGTTCTCATAATTTATTTTAATATTTTCTCTACATATGGTTATGTCTCTTTTCATTCTTATTGTCTTGTATGTCTTCTCTACTCTTCCTTTGAAAGCTTGCAAAGATTTTCTATGGGATTAATTATTTAAAACCACTAGGATTTGAATTTACACTCTTTTATTTTTTGTTTTCTTTTGTATTCATGTCAGCTTTTATCATTACTAATTTTATTTTTTGCTTATTTTATTATTTAAAACTTAAAGATGTGTATTAAGTTCCTTTATTTGTAGTTGTTCTCCCTTTACAATGCTACAAATTTGATCTAGCTATTGCTCTAGTTCTCCTAATTTTTTTGGCGTGAAGTATTCGTTTTTCACTCTTCTCTAAGAGAGTTCTAATTTTAGTTTCTTTATTTTAAATATTTATTTAATGAGACATAACTTATCTACTCTTAAGTTTACAGCTCTTAAGTCTTAAATCTTACAGTGCACAAATCTTAAGTTTACAGCTGGATGAATTTTACATATCTGTACTGTACATTTGTGTAGCCACCATTTAGATCAACATATAGAACATTTTCATTGCCCCAGAAAATTTCCTGTGCTGCTGCTCCTCAGTCAGTACACCACTCCAAGAGATAACCACCAAATTGACTTGTATTACCATAGACTAATTTCTCAACTTCTTGTTAGGGGACTCATACAGCATCTGCTCTTTTCTGTCTGATTTTCTTCACTTTTAACATTTCTGGGAGTCATCTATGTGGTGTATAACGGTATTACATTTTTAAAATTGTTATTTGGATTTCCAAATAAAATTGTTATTTGAATTTATCTATCATAAGTTATTCATTCTCTTTTTGATGGAAATTTGATATATTTCCTGGTTAGGGTTATTATACACAAAGCTGTTATAAACATTATATATGCAATTATATATGAACAAGTTACTATTTCCACCCACTCTTTTCAGTCTAGAATGCGTTTACTCTGCCCTTTTCCTTTGGTTTTGCAGAGAAAGTTAATTATTTTTACTTGAAGATCATTGGATTTTTCTTTGTATTATTAATATTCCTTTTCCAGAATTCTTATTTAGTACTTACTTTGTGTATAATTCCAGTCTCTTTCTCATTTTCCATTTTGATATAAATCTATTAGTCAATCAACCAATCAGTTCATCAATTGATCCAGCTATCCACCCATCCATCTACCTATAAATATTGATGTAGATATTCCAGTGAATGATTATTGCTCACCTTTGTCTGCTCTCCTCTTTGTCTTTCTCTGTCTTGTGGTTTTTCTTCTGATTTATTTTTTGTTGATCATCATGCTCAGCTGGAATACTTGGGTATGTAGTCTCAAAATACTTGACTTTCCATAAACATATTTATTTTTATATTTATATATTTACTTTTATGTGACATGTGAACTGTCCTTGTTTGTGTAAATATGTTTGGTTATATTCCTTTCTCCTGACAATTTGAGGATTTTTTTCATCTGTCTTTTAACTTCTTATGTTGTTGATGAGAAATTCAATACTTTGTCTGATTCTTTTTTCTTTGTAATTGCATGCTATGGACTGAATGTATTTCCCCAAAATTTGTATGCTGTAACCCTAATCCCCAGTGTGATGATACTTGGAGATGGGCCTTTGGGAGGTAATTGGGTCGTGAGGGTGAGTCATGACGGGATTAGTGCTTTTATAAGAAGAGACAGGAGAGCGCTTGCTTCCTCTCTCTCTGCTGTCTGCCATGTGAGGATGCAAGTATAAGGCAGTTTTCTATAAACCAGGAAGCAATTGCTCCCTCACTAGATACTGCATCTGCTAGTGACTTGATCTTGGACTTCCCAGCCTCTCCAGAATCATGAGAAATAAGTATTTGTTATTTAATCCACTCAGTCGATGGTATTTTTGTTATAATAGTCTGAGCTGACTAATATATCATAGTTTTCAGTCTGGAATCATGTACAAATTTTTTGTTTTATCTTTGGGGTTCAGGAATTTTACCAGGATATACCTATTTTGTGTATTTTCTTATAGTCCCAATAGGAACTCTGGAGCTTTATAAATTCTTTCAACTTATACATTCAAGTTTGGATTAATTCAAGCAATATAATTTTCTATCAGTTGATTAATTACTCTTCCTTCCATAATTACTTTTTTCTTATAAAACCTCAATTTCTGTGTTATATTTTTTGGATCTGTTGATATGTTGCTTATCTTTACTCTGGAGATATTAATTCCTCCTTCTCCCCACTTTTTCCCCCTCTATGTCTTGAATTATTTCCCCCTCTGTATCGTCTAGGCTACTAAATCAGGCTTTAATAATGATTATCGTCTTTTTACAATGAATCCACTGAATTATTAAAGTAGAAAATCATATTTGTGTTGTTGTATAAAGTCTTTTTGGTCTTTAATGGTATGTTTTCTTACGTTATTTTGTTCAAGTGCTATTCTGTCTCCATCTCTTCTATTCTGATAGGAGCCGTCTGTTTTCGGTGTTCTGTTTCTTCTTCTACTTGACTCTTGGGTTCCTGGAGCATAGCATTATTTTCGTTTGCATACTTATGGTCCTTTATATCTTGGCAGACAGGGCCAGCTACTGGTTACTTTAAGCTGTGGCAATCTGGTTAGTGGTGGGGTGAGCAGCTGTCCTGCCCTATGAATTGGCAGGGACTGGCTGGTAGTGACAGGAAAGGTTCCAGAGGAACTAGAAGAACTCTGTCTGTTCCAAGGTAGTCTTAACAGCATAGGCTCTCTTAGCATCAGATGTCAGAAACTCTGGGATTATCTGCTGGCTCCCCTGTAACACCCCCAGTGAGAGGGAGACTAGCATATGCTCCCTGGAATTGGCAGCCTTTTGTTTCTAAGTTTTATATCACTACTGGTGCAGCTCTGTCAGAATAAGGGGTGGTGTTTTGATCCTTTTCCCAGGACTGTCCCCTCAGCATTCAGTGTTTCTTGCATTGGATGCAGATGTCAGATCTACTGAGCCCTGGCCTGAGCCCTGGATTTACTCATGCTCTCCAGGCCCATCTTGTCTGGAGACAAAGCAAGCATTCCAGTCAGTTGGACTGCAGTGGGAGAGGACTGCAGGTATGAGTCCAAAGGCCAATATAACCTGACTCATTACCTTCATTTCCCAAGTTGGAACTGAGATACTATTAAATTCATGTTTGTCTCAGTCACACCCAATTAGTCCAGTGAAGCCTTTAATGCTGTCGCTGTTAGATACTTAAGTAATAGCTTATGCTTTGGAGAAAGCTTGGTCAAATTATTGTCTAAAGGGTCAATTCATTTCAAGACTCTTCAACTAAATGACATCTGGATTGCATTTTGACCTAAAACATCTGACCTATTCTCAGGAAGCTTGAATGATTCAAATATTTAAACTGAATTAAACAATTACTAAAAGTAGATTGATTTTTCTGTCTCCGAAACAAAAACTGATTTTTTTTGTGGCAATTGTGAGTAGGTAATAATTTGCATGGTAGAAAAAAGAGAAAATTTTTTTAGATGCATTTTTCCTTTTATTTGTCCCCTCCCTCCCTTCTGCTTGCCTTGCCTTCCTCCCATCCTTCCTTTTTTCCTTTCTCTCCTTGTTTTTGTTCTCCTCTTCCTTTCAAATGCATGGGGGCTAAGAAAGACGAAAAGGAGGAAATGAGCTCACAGACTAATTCTTTGTCACCTCTTGTTCTCCAAGTAATAACCTGATTTAAGGCTTTGTTTAAAGAGGGTCTGTGACCATGAACAGAAAGAACTATTCATGAATAATTTGATGACACTTTGGGTAAGAACAGATTCTTATGGACCCAAGTGAGAAACTGCAGACCAGAGTGGGTTAGCTAGCTGTCCTGTTTCAGCTCTGCATCATCACAGAACTCAGGGTAGCTTGGGATCCTGCACAGAAGCTACCAGCAGAGTGTTACTGTGCACAGCAGAGCAGCGAGAGAAGCTGGGGCACTTGAGAGAGTGCAGTTCTTTTGGGCATATGAGATAGGAACAGTGTCCTTGCTAAGTAGGAGGCAAGGTGGGAGAGCTTGAAAGCATTTTGTCTGCAGGTATGTGGTATATATTCTGGAGACTCTAAGATAACTGGGAAAGACTTTGAGGGAAGTATGATGTCTTGGCATTATCCAGATGGTAACTAGAATTTGTTCATTGAAGCTAATGAGACTGCATTTTTGCTGACAGGTTAGTGACATCTGGAGCACTCAAATTACATTTCTATAATAAGGAAAAAAACATCTGATATATTACTAGCCCCTTGAGATGGTACATTTTAACTTTATTCACTGTTCTTAGCAACAGTTTCTTCATTTTCCCCTTTTTCATCCTCAGCACTGCTAGCTTTCTGCCAAGGAGGCAGTATTGTGTTGTTGATAAAGATTTGGGTTCTGGGTAGGCTAACGATGTAATTCATCATCCCAAATAGGACATTTTGAGAATTAAAGGACAAGCCACTAATAATTACCCTGGGACAACAGGCAAAATGGTGAACCACCCAGGAAAACAGGAAGGTGTTCTTCATTGAGCTCTGGAGTCAGCCATGTGGGTTTGAGCTCTGCATCTGCCATTTATGGGAGCCTGGGTGCATTACTCAAACTTCCTTTGCTCTGATTTTCTTACCTGCAAAAAAAAAAAAAAAAAAAAAAAGATGGTGCCCACCTTATATACGGTTTTGTGTGGAATAAACCAATTAATATACAGAAAGTACTTCAAGCCATGCCTGGGCTATAGATAAGCACTTTAAAATGTTAACCATTATTACCCTACCATTATTATTTAGTGGGCATTCTTAACCAATTGTACTACATATTGTTTAATGGATATAAAATAGGATAGTGGTTTTTTGTTTTTGTTTTTGTTTTCTTTGAGACAGAGTCTTCCTGTGTCTCCCAGGCTGGAGTGCAGTGGCGTGATCTCGCCTCACTGCAAGCTCCGCCTCCCAGGTTCACGCCATTCTCTGCCTCAGCCTCCTGAGTAGCTGGGACTACAGGCACCCGCCACCACACCCGGTTAATTTTTTTGTATTTTTAGTAGAGACAGGGTTTCACCGTGTTAGCCAGGAAGGTCTCAATCTCCTGACCTCGTGATCCACCCGCTTCGGCCTCCCAAAGTGCTGGGATTACAGGCATAAGTCACCATGCCCAGCCCAAAACAGGATACTGTTTTAAAAGCATGACGCATATATTAAGAGGCACATTTTTAAGAAAGCAAGCTTTTTTTTTTGAGACAGAGTCTCGCCCTGTTGCCCAGGCTGGAGCGCAGTGGCGCGATCTGGGCTCATTGCAAGCTCCACCTCTCAGGTACATGCCTCCCGGGTTCATGCCATTCACCTACCTCAGCCTCCCGAGTAGCTGGGACTACAGGCGCCCACCACCACGCCTGGCTAATTTTTTTGTATTTTTAGTAGAGGCGGGGTTTCACTGTGTTAGCCAGGATGGTCTCCATCTCCTGACCTCGTGATCTGCCCGCCTTGGCCTCCCAAAGTGCTGGGATTACAGGCGTGAGCCACCACGCCCGGCCAAGAAAGCACTTTTAAGGGTATGGTCTGATTAATAGAAAAGCAAATATCATTCTTTTTGCAAGCAAAAAAATTACAATAATTTTCCAATGATTCAAAATGGTACAAACACTCACCAAACACCAGTAGAAAATGAATCACAACTTTGTGTAACACTTTATATTGTATATAGCATCAAGCTGCTCTTATTTATTTGCTTTTACTCGATTCAGAAAGGCGATTTCTATCTAGAAAAAGAAAAGTAATGTCTGGGAAAAATGGTCACTTGCACTGTTTGACAAGAAACCAGACCATGGGATTTAGTGTCTTTCCTCTGCTTTTTTCTCGAAATCAAATGATGGAATTTGTTATCTATTATTTTTTGTGTGATTGATTTTGTGGGCAAGGAAGCTTAATATTCTCTCTTTGTTTCCTTTTTACCTCCTCCCTAAGTGCAGGAACTCTTCAAGAGTGCCTCCCTTGTTGCTTTCTATATGTTTCCATAGTACTTTCCTTAAGTAACCTCATCATCTTTCTCAACTTCTGTCTGAGACTTTTACATTTCTCTCTCTCTCTCCCTGGTCTGGCTCCTTGACTGAACTCTCTTTTCACCTTTACAATATTCTGTGAGTCATTTCCATCTTAATATCCACTGGAACCTAAAATCCATTGTGATTCTTTCCACTTGTTTCACACCATTGAATTAGTTGTCAAGTTTTTAAATCCTTCTTTCACAATATCTCTGACTTTCTTTTCTTTCTATTTTCCTGGCTAGTACTTTATATGACCCATGTGACTTGTAATATGCTAATGAGACAGCTCCTAAATATTCCCTTATTTGGAAAAAAAAGGATATAAGAATTTACTATTCTTTTCAAGCTTAGTATTACCTCCTTTCTGGGGAGCTTTTTTATACTACAGGTTTCCTACATATCACAGAGACTTAAAGGAATAAACTTAAATAGTGATATTTTAGGTAGATTGGTGAGTAGGGGAATACCCTTTCACAGGGCTCTCATCTACCCAGTAAGCACTAGGGTAAGAGAGACCTACTCGTATTTTGCTAAGTAAATTATGACATTGAGGCTTGCGAAATGTTCATTTCCCCCCTCCTACTCCCTTCATGGTAGGAGTATACTTCCCTACATTCTTGATACCGTACTTGGACATATAACTAGCTTTAGCCTCACGGTAGGTGAAGTGTACTTTTTTCATTCTTTGGCGCTGGGCTTGGCTATGTCACTTGCCTTGGTCAATGGGATATTAGTAGATGTGACACCAGCAGAGACTCGAAATATGCTTGTGTCATTACTATAACAACATACCCCAACTAGTCAAGAACCCCTGTATTAGTCAGGGTTCTCTAGAGGGACAGAACTAATAGGATAGATACATGTATATAAAGTGGAGTTTATTAAGTAGTATTAACTCACACAATCACAAGGTCCCACAATAGGCCATCTACAAGCTGAAGAGCAAGGAAGCCAGTCCAAGTCCCAAAGCTGAAGAACTTGGAGTCTGATGTTCCAAGGCAAGAAGCATCCAGCACAGGACAAAGACCTATGCTGGCAGGCTAAGCCAGTCTAGCCTTTTCACATTTTTCTGCCTTCTTTATATTCTGGGCACACTGACAGCTAATTAGATTGTGCCCACCCAGGTAAAGGATGGGTCTGCCTTTCCCAGCCCACTGACTCAAATGTTAATCTCCTTTGGCAACACCTTCACAGACAAGCACAAGGATCAATACTTTGCATCCTTCAATCCAATCAAGTTGACACTCAGTATTAACCATCACAAGTCTACCTCTTGTTAACTTGAACCCATACACATCTCCTGAGATCATACATAATCTTCAAATAAAGACAATAATAAGGTCATAATTATGCCTAACAATACAACTCTCCTTCGCATGACTGGAAATGCACCAATCCCCAACCCAAATGCTATTACATAAAGTTAACAATACTTAAATGCTGATAAGAAGTCAATAAAATCTTATGTCACATGATAAAGGGTAAAGGAAATACAATGAAGATATTTTCTTAGTACAAGTGTGTACATGCACAAACATGTTTTTAACAAAAGAAGGAGGAAATACTCATGCAATTAAGTCCTTGTTTCTGCAACTGGTTACATGGTCATAGCTGGAATTGATGACTACCTTCTTCTACTACCCATTCTGTATTCCCTTTACCTTTAGCAAGCGCCTCAGCAGGTTGTGGCTATTTTTTTTTCCTGGTGGAGTGACCCAAACCTTCATTCCTGAAGGGTCTGGGTCATTTGTAGTCATGCCTGGATTGGGTTGTTGTAGTTTCCCATTGACCTTAATCACAGGTCGTGGTAATACTAAGAGATGCCCTAATGGATCTCCTCTATTCCATGCATACTCTTACTTACCTTCGTTATGGAGTAGTAGACTAATTTCATCTTGATATTCTGGGTCAATCACCCCAGCCAACACTGTAACTCCCTTCTTAGCCTGTTGACTTAAAGATGGAAGTGACCAGGTGGTAATCTTAACTTCCAGTTTACTGAATCATTGTGTCTCCTGGTGGCAGTGTTCCTCCCTCTGGAACTAAGACCTCTAGGCAAGCAGAACGTGATGTAACAGAAACAGGAAGCAAAAATTTTGCTAGTGAATCACTAGGGGTGATGGTGAGTGGTGCCACTTCCACTTCCACTTCCACCCCTTGATTCCTGGACCTGTGAATCCTGGCTATGGGAGAAACAGTGCCGTATATTGAACACTGATTCAGAGCCTACATGGCCTTCTGGAGAACTTTGCCCCAGCCCTGAAAAGTATTGTTACTTGGTTGGCATTGTAATTGTGACTTCAAAAGGCTATTCTACCATTCTGTCAATCCAGCTGCTTCAGGATGATGGGGAACATGGTAAGACCAGTAAATTCCATGAGCATGAGCCCACTGCCATACTTCTTTAGCTGTAAAGTGAGTGCCTTGGTCAGAGGCAATGCTGTATGGAATACCATGATGGCTGATAAGGCACTCTGTGAGTCCATGGATAGTAGTCTTGGCAGAAGCATTGTGAGCAGGATAAGCAAACCCATATCCAAAGTAAGTGTCTATTCCAATGAGGACAAACCTCTGCCTTTTCCATGATGGAAGAGGTCCAGTATAATCAACCTACCACCAGGTAGCTGGCTGATCACCCTGAGGAGTGGTGCCATATCAAGGGCTCAGTGTTGGTCTCTGCTGCTGGCAAATTGGGCACTCGGCAATGGCCATAGCCAGGTCAGCCTTGGTGAGCAGAAGTCCGTGTTGCTGAGCCCATGCATAACCTCCATCCCTGCTTCCACAGCCACTTTGTTCATGGGCCCATTGGGTAATGACAGAGGTGGCTAGGCAGAGGCTGAGTGGTGTCCACAGAATGGGTCAACCTAACCACTTGATTTTAAAATCCTCTCTTCTGAGGTCACCAGTTGGTAAGCACTCACATGGGATACAAATATCTTCACAGTTTTTGACCACTCAGAGAGGTCCATTTGCATACCTTTTCCCCAAATTTCTTTGTCACCAGTTTTCCAGTAATGCTTTTTCCAAGTCCCTGACCATCCAGCCAAACCATTGGCTACAGCCCGTGAATCAGTATACAATTGCTCATCTGGCTATTTCTCCTTCCATGCAAAGTGCACAACCAAGTGCACTGCTCAGAGTTCTCCCCACTGGGAAGATTTCCCTTCACTGCTGTCCTTCGGGGATGTCCTAGAAAGGGGCTGTAGTGCTGCACCTCTCCACTTTCAGGTGGTACCTGCATATCGTGCAGAACCATCTGTGAACCAGGCCCTAGTCTTCTCTTCCTCTGTCAACTGATCGTAGAGAACTCCCCATGAGAGCGTTGGTGCAGGCTGAGGGAGAGAAGGCAGTGTGGCAGGGGTGGTGACCATGGGTATTTGAGCCACTTCCTCATGTAACTTTACTATTGCCTTCAGGACCTGCTCAAGCCCAATCACATATATACAACTTCCATTTGATGATGGAATGCTGCTGTGCATGACCCACTTTATGGCTAGATGGGTCTGAAAGCACCCAGTTCATGATGGGCAATTCAGATCACATGGTGACTTGATGACCCATAGTCAAACGTTTGGTTTCCACCAAAGCCTAGTAACAGGCCAAGAGCTGCCTCTCAAAAAAAGGAGAGTAGTTATCTCCAGAAGATGGCAGGGCCTTGCTCTAAAAATCCTAGAGAACTCTGCTGTGATTCACCTATGGGCGCCTGCACACACACACACACACACACACACACACGTATATATATGGGAGTTTATTAAGCAGTATTAACTCACACAATCACAAGGTCCCACAATAGGCCATCTACAAGCTGAGGAGCAAGGAAACCAGTCTGAGTCCCAAAGCTGAAGAACTTGGAGTCTGATGTTCAAGGGCAGGAAGCATCCAGCACAGGAGAAAGATGTTGGCTGGGAGGCTAAACCAGTCTAGCCTTTTCACATTTTTCTGCCTGCTCTATATTCTGGCCATGCTGGCAGCTGATTAGATGGTACCCACCCAGATTAAGGGTGAATCTGCCTTTCCCAGCCCACTGACACTTAATATCCTTTGCCAACACCTTCACAGACACACCCAGGATCAATATTTTGCATCCTTCAATCCAATCAAGTTGACACTCAGTATTAACCATCACAAGCTCCAAGAAGGTTAAGAGACATTAACAGACTGAAAACCAACCTGCGGCATATAGCTGCCCAGCTATGCCCAGCCTAGATCAGTTGAACCCCACCTGACTCACATGAGCTAACTAAATGTTTATCATTGATATGATAAACACATATGAGGTAAGTAAATGCTTTTCATCATATGCCCCTGATAGCCATTGTTTGTTTCACAATAATAGCTGCCTGATACAAATTTCTGTAAGATTTGTTTAGCTTCAAATAAGCCAAGTATTTTAGTATGTGATACTCATTAAGAAGGTAAAATGAATTCGTATAATTTGCAGATTGTCATAATAATGTTTAAGGAGAAGAGAGGAATCCTAATATATATTTAGCATGTTCTTTCACAATTAAAAATCGAATTCAGCAGATCTCAAATTTTCATGTGATTAAGAATCACTTGGGCAGATCGTTTAAAGAACAAATTCCTGGCTCTAACCCTAGCAAGTAATTCATTTGTTTTGGGTCAAGTACTAGGAATCTGTATTTTTAATTATTACTCCCAAATGGTTATAACGCAGTTAGTTTAAGAAACATTGGTTTCTGGTTTCTTTTTTTTTTTTTACATTCTTCTCTTCTCTTTTTCAAGATGCCACAGAAACAAAAAGTATAAGATGTATTTGAGTGACACATAAAACAAACAAATATAACATAGAAAATGAAATGATAAGGGGTCTGTTCAGTTCATTTATACTCTGCTGAATCTTTTTGGCTATTATGAGTTGAAGATTGAAGAGCAACATCGTCCTAATATTTCTGGTATCTAGGAGTTTATGTCATAAACTTGGCATGCTTTAATTTTTATTTTAGCATTATTTCTTTTTAATACCAAACAATTCTCCAGAGACCTCTTTTCAACAACCAATGTTCCCTTTGGCAGTGAAATCCACTTACCTTAACTGACTGTGATTATACTTCAACCTAGTTCTCAGAGCCATGATGGTAACATTCATTTTACTCTCCCAAAAGGCTCTTAGTATTCATTAAATATTTGATTAACATTGTCTAATAAAGCTTATAGAATGCAGAAACATGAAACCTAACTCCACCATGATTTTTACTTCTGTCTCTTTCATTAACACCGTGAGTTGCTTCTCTAAAATAATTAAAATCCATAATTGAATACACTAGAATAATTTTGGAAAATTAGCTTAATTATTCTAATACTTCCATTTGGAAAGCTTGCATTATTTATTACAACTAAATGGATAAATGTGGTCCTTCTTTTCTTTTATTTTCATTTAACATTTACTATTTATAAGGGAATATTAGTTTTGTATGTTTTTATTGTTTTCTAAAGGAAGTGAAAAATAGCCTTAAAGCTAAGTTGACAAGAAGAACATAAGGATGACTTGGGCACTATAAATAAGATGAGTGCACTAACTGCAGAAGTCTCATTCACCTTCAGGAATTGGCTCATTATACTCTGAAATATCCAGCTCTCTCTCCTCACTGAGTATATTTTCCAAGTTTTAAATTATTCCATACCCTTTAGAAGCAAAATGGAATATGGGAAATGGTAAATTTTTCAAAGATTCTCTTTGGAATAAAGAGACTAGATTTTCTTTCTCTACTAACTTTAGGCTTTATGATTCACTGGTAACCTAGAGTGAATTTGGGCTACAAATAGTTCACTAGTCTGCATTAGGTCTGTAGCTGAGCATGGCATCTAGGACACAGCTTGGTTATTTATATAACAGAAAAACTGGAGGTGTTTTATGGACCCAAATATAAACCTAAATAAGACATTGTAAACTTAGATTAAATCCCTCTTCGTTATATTCACATAGCAATCCAAGCAATCATACTGTAGGTAGAGGACAGTATTTTTATTAAAAACATCTCAGTTCAGCTTTATGAGATAAAAGTTATTCAGAACACTGATGACTATAGTGACTTTATTTTTTTTGAGACACATATTTATGAGAAATAGCAAGGGCCTCAATGGGAATTACTCAATTAATATTTTAGAAGGTCTGGGGTTCACCCAGTCAGCAGTAATATGAGCTGCTGGGTCATAAGTCACAAATATGCTTGGATTTCATAATTGTAAGTTTTACCTCTGGCTTAGTAGAATAATTCAACTGTCTACACAAAATCAAATAAAAATACTCAAACAATTTAAAAGAGAAAGAAATTAAACCTAATATAAAATGTCAAAAGCTCTCCATTAAAATTTATATTTGTGAATTCTCTCAAGTTAAGTTAAATAAGCATCTGTAATAAAGAGTTCTAAAACGCCACTGCCAACTTTACTACCAAATTTATTAGCTTAGCATTTGAAATAAAATTTGCAGAACCAGGTTGTGGCATGGTATCATGTCAGTGCTGAAATCCCCAATTTCTATACCATTTTCTCTACTTTCTTTGATATTTCTATTCCCCATTCCCACACTGCCCCCCCAACCCCTATAAACTACTTACTTAAGCTTTCCAAGGGAAGCTGATCATGGAATAAGAGTACTTGATTTATATTTCCTATGAAGTAGAGCTCATGTTGCTCTGGAGCCTAAGGGGTTGACCAGTCAGTATTGACAGGCACAAGGTGGCCCATGAACAACTTTTTGGAATGGACTTAACCTTTTAAAAAGTTTCATGATTTTTTGCAGTACATGACACTATGGTCATGAAAGCAGAGGCCCTGTCTGTCTTGTTCACTAGGCACCCAACACCTAGGACTTAGGATGTATCTGGCACAAAGGAGGTATACAATAAATATTGATTGAATAAATGAATGAATAAAGGCATGCATAAATAATTGAAAATTAAGAGCAATAAACACATGTTTTTGAGGCTACTACAGTCAAGACATTAGTATTTTGAAGCAACATGTATTTATTTGTTTATAAAATATTTACTCAGTACACATTATGCAACAGGCACTATGCTAGCCTCTGGAGACACAAACGAAAGAGGATAGACACTATCACTGCTCTGCTGTAATGTGTAGTCCTAGTACAAGATACAGAGGATTATAACACACAACAAGAAGGTCTATGACAGGGGAGGACAACATGCCATGGGAGCACAGAGATATGTCACCAGACCCAAACTGGAGATCTCACGAAAAACATTTTTTTAAATGTTTAATATTTATTTATTTATTTATTTAGAGACAGGGTCTCATTCTGCCACCCAGGCTGGACTGCAGTGGTGTGATCTCAGCTCACTGCAACCTCTGCCTCCCGGGTTCAAGTGATTTTCCTGCATCAGCCTCCCAACTAGCTGGGATTACAGACATGTACCACCGTGTCTGGCTAATTGTTTTTTTTTTTTTTTTTTTTTTTGTATTGTTAGTAGACATGAGGTTTCACCATGTTGGCCAATCTGGTCTCAAATTTCTGACCTCAAGTGATCCACCTGCCTTGGCCTCCCAAAGTCCTGGGACTACAGGCATGAGCTAACGTGCCCAGCCACAAAATACATTTTAAAAAGTGATATATAAGTTGGTATCTGAAGAAAGAATAAGATTTAACTCAGTGAAATTAGAGATGAGGGAGAGAAAGAAAGAATATTATAGACATGTCAGAATGAAGCTGAGAAAGATACTGACAGTGACATCCTCTAAGGACTTAACTTAGGGGTCATGTTAAGGAGGCTGGCCTTTATTCCATAAGCTATGAGGAAGTATTTGAGGAAAGAAACTCAAAAGTTTAAATGAAAATTATGCATTTGATTATAAAAAATGTATGCCTTTAGTGACTTGCTTTCAAAGAACAGAGTATAGAAAGAGACAGGTAGTAACAATGGAGAAACCTGGCAAATACTATAGTATCTAAGTGATCAAGGTTACTACCATCAGTGATGTTGTGTGGATAGCAGGTACTGCCTGATATGATGTGATGAGAAGGGCACTCTATGACACTGTATCTACAAACACATAACCCCAGTCTAATTATGAGAAAAATATCAGACAAATCCAAATTTAGGGTCATTTTATAAAATACTTGACTAGTATTCCTCAAAACTGTAAAGGTCATGAAAGAAAGACTGAGAGACTATCATAAACCAGAGGATACCAGAAAGACATAACAAATAAATATAATATGGCATCCTGTATCAGTAATATATCAATACTGATTTATTAGATTTAACAAATGTCTCATGATGATGGAAGATGGCAACAGGTGAGGGGATTTCGGTATTCCCTATACTATCTTTACAATGTCTCTATAAATCTAAAATTCTTCCAAAATAAAAATGTTTATTGTAAAACAGTGAAAAATAATGTATGGCTATGGCATGATGGATTTGTAAATAATACTTGTAATACTTTAGATATAAATATTTAAATTCTATACCACACAAAGATTATTGAAATTGATAAGAGAAACACAAATAACTGACTAGAAAAATAGGCCAATTTTATTATAAAGAATTTCCCAAAAGAGTACATTCGAATGACCAATAACCATGCTCAGTCTTACCAGTAGCCAGGGAAATGCAGATTAAAATAATGAGATAATCGCTTTTTAACCTAGTAAATTGTTAAAAATTTAAAAGAGTGGTAATTTCTGGTGTTAACAAGGATTCTAAAAATTTAGCATTTTCATATATTGCACGTGGAAATTTTGCTATATTTTTGTGGAAATCATGTTGGCAATATATTAGAATATAATATGCATACATTTTCCTAGCAAACAGACTCATGCTTTCTGCTTCTATGATTTCATAAAATTAAAAGTTAGCATAAAATAAGGGTAGATATTGCAGTGGGGTTTTTTGAGCAACAGAAATTATTGAAATGAAAAGGAAGTTATTAATATGAGAATGATGAAAAATGGGTGAGTACATTGGACCAAAGATTCAAAGCAATCATTATGGATGAATCAGAATCAAGGTTTGGGAGGCTTTCCAGAGTATTTTACTAAATTCAAAATAAAGATATAGATAAATATATAAAATACAATTGTCTTTTATAAACTTAATGATATATATTTATATACACAGTGAAAGTGAAAGTCTCAATACCTTACACTAATGAAATCATTTTTGCTTTCCTCCACTAATAAGCAGACTTTTCTCAGATCTCCCTTTCTTGGCCTTAGATTATATCTTGATGTCAGATTTCTTGTTTTTTCCAGTCGTATTTATAGATAATAAAAATCTAGGCTGGGTGTGGTGGCTCATGCTGTAATCCTAGCACTTTAGGAGGCCAAGGAGACCAGCTTGGGCAAGATAGCAAGACCCCATCTCTGCAAAAAAGAAAAAAAAAAACTGAGCATAATTGTGCATGCCTGTAGTTCCAGCTACTGGGGAGGCTGAGGCAGAAAAATCACTTGAGCCCTGAGAGGTTGAAGCTGCAGTGAGCTATGGTTGTGTCACTGCACCCCAGCCTGGGCAACAGAGCAACACCCTGTCTCAAAAAAAAAGAAAAAAGAAAAAGTCAAATCTAATCTAATATCAAAACTTCAATCTCCTGAACAGTTCAAATTGCCTCCCATACCCCTAGCTCAGGCTGGATCTTGGCTTCTGTGAAACATATTGAGGATGATGAAGGGAAGGGTGGTGTATTAGTCTGTTTTCACCCCGCTGATAAAGGCATACCCAAGACTGGGCAATTTACGAAAGAAAGAGGTTTATTGGATTTACAATTCCATGTGGCTGGTAAGGTCTTACAATCATGGCAGAAGGTGAAAGGCACATCTCACATGGCAGCAGACAAGAGAAGAGAGCTTGTGCAGGGAAACTCCCCTTTTTAAAACCATCTGATCTCCTGAGACTTATTCACTATCACGAGAACAGCACTGGAAAGACCTGCCCCCATGATTCAATTACCTCCCACTTGGTCTCTCCCACAATGTGGGTATTCAAGATGAGATTTGGGTGGGGACACAGCCAAACCATATCATTCCAACCCTGGACCTGCCTAAATCTCATGTCCTCACATTTCAAAACCAATCATGCCTTCCCAGCAATCCCTCAAATTCTTAACTCATTTCAGCATTAACTCAAAAGTCCATAGTCCAAAGTCTCATCTGAGGCAAGGCAAGTCCCTTACACCTATGAGCTTATAAGTCAAACACAAGTTAGTTATTTCCCAGATACGGGTACAGGCATTGGGTAAATATAACCATTGCAAGTGGGAGAAATTGGCCAAAATAAAAGGGCTACAGGCCCCATGCAAGTCTGAAATCCAGTGGGGCAGTCAAATCTTAAACCTCCAAAATGATCTCCTTTGATTCCATGTCTCATGTTCAGGTCACACTGATGTAAAAGGTGGGTTCCCATGGTCTTGGGTAGCTCTGCCCCTGTGGCTTTGCTGGGCACAGCCCCCTTCCTGGCTGCTTCCATGGACTGGCATTGAGTGTCTGCAGCTTTTCCAGGTACATGGTGCAAGCTGTCAGTGCATCTACCATTCTGGGGTCTGGAGGATGGTGGCCCTCTTCTCCCAGCTCCTCTAGGTGGTGCCACAGTAGGGACTTTGTTTGGGGGCTCTGATCCCACATTTCCCTTCCATACAGCCTTAGCAGAGGTTCTCCATGAGGGCCCCACCCCTGCAGCAAACTTATGCCTGGGCATCCAGGCATTTCCATATATCTTCTGAAATCTAGGCAGAGGTTCCCAAACCTCAATTCTTGATTTCTGTGGACTCATAGGCTCAACACCATGTGGAAGCTGCCAGCTTCTACCCTCTGAAGCAGCAGCTCAAGCTGTACCTTGGCCCCTTTTAGTTACAGCTGTAATGCAGGGCACCAAGTCCCAGACTGCACACAGCAGAGGGTCCCTGGGCTCAGCCCACCAAACCATTTTTCCCTCCTAAACCTCTGGCTCTGTGATGGGAAGTGCTGCTGCAAAGGCCTTTCACATGCCCTGGAGACATTTTCCCCATTGTCTTGGGGATTAACATTCAGTTCCTTGTTACTTATGCAAATGTTTTCAGCCCGCTTGAATTTCTCCTCAGAAGATGGGATTTTTTTTCTATTGCATTTTCAGGCTGCAAATTTCCCAAACTTTTATGCTCTGCTTCCCTTTTAAAACTGAACGTCTTTAACAGTACCCAAGTCACCTCTTGAATGTTTGCTGCTTAGAAATTTCTTCTGCCAGATACCCTAAATCATCTCTCTCAAGTTCAAAGTTCCACAAATTTCTAGGGCAGGAGCAAAATGCCACCAGTCTCTTTGCTAAAAGGTAACAAGGGTCACCTTTGCTCCAATTCCCAACAAGTTCCTCATTTCCATCTGAGATCACCTCAACCTGGACTTTATTTTCCATATCACTGTCAGCATTTTGGGCAAAGCCATTCAAAAAGTCTCCAAAGTTCCAAACTTTCTCACATTTCCCTGTCTTCTTCTGAGCCCTCCAAACTGTTTCAACCTCTGCCTGTTACCCAGTTCCAAAGTTGCTTCCACATTTTCAGATATCTTTCCAGCAGCGCCTCACTCTGCTGGTTCCAATTTACTGTATTAGTCTGTTTTCACATTGCTGATAAAGGCATACCCAAGACTGGGCAATTTACAATAGAAAGAGTTTATTGGACTTACAATTCCACATGGCTGGGGAGGCCTCACAATCATGGTGGAAGGTGAAAGGCACATCACACATTGGCAGCAGACAAGAAAAGAAAGCTTGTGCAGGAAAACTCCCATTTTAAAATCATCAGATTTCATGAGAGTTATTCACTATCATGAGAACAGCATGGGAAAGACCTGCCCCCAGGTCCTTTCCACTATATGTGGGAATTCAAGATGAGATTTGGGTGGGGGCACAGCCAACCTTATCAGCTGGGTAGTGATGCAGTATCATTTATTCTTTCACTATTGCTCTATCTTGTTCTTACCTTTCCCCTCACACTCTTGCTGCTTCTGACACTGCAGTGTCAGAGCAGGAAGGGGAGATAAGAGGTAACCAGGCAATGGCTGATGTTACTGGGAATTTTTTCTTGGTTCCTCTATGCTGTCTGCCATAACAGATGTCTAACTGTTGCTAGCTTTTTCTCTTAGGAATTATTTGTGGATTCTTTAGAAACACTACTACCTCTAGCAGCCTGGTACTATGGCTTTTTATATTCCACCTTTTTCTAGTTTGAGTGATACACTTTTAGTCTAGCCTTTTATTATTTTCTCTTAACTTCTTTCCAAAGGGTATATATCCTGGGTCCTCTCCTTCTGCCAAGCACCCTAAAAAGGGATCCTTTCAAGGCAGCTTTAGCTTACTTACAATGATAGTATCACTTGACATGGAAAACTTAACCTCTTGCCCCACATCTATGGAAATGTGTTTTACTCTTGTTGCAATCTTCTCTCCTTATTCTGATGTCAGGGAATTCAAGCAGCTTTTAGTTTTATCATGTATTCTTCCAAATTCTTGTAGGGATGTGTAATATTTTCCAAGAATCCTTTTGCAATAGAGGTAGATGAAGGACTAGTTGGGCTAATGAGTTTCCTTGGGTCATAAGCATCCATCCAGAAAATAACTGTGGCAGAATCTCCTTATGCAAGTACCCTTGAATGTTCCCAAGGACTTTGTGGCCATCTTCCCTGTTCTCCACTCCTGCCCTTGGCTTGATAGGTGAGAGGGCAGCATCCACTCCACTAATAGAAAGAGGAAAGGCAGATTCACACTCTTTTAAGTCAGTACCTCTTTGTATAAATAAATCTTCATATGTAGGCTAGATCTTGCGGGTAAGTAAGAGTCACAGGCCCGATTGTGTTCCCCTCTTAGAAAGCCTTGTAAAAATGTATCCAGGACCTTTCCTTAACAAATTTAGAATGTTTTGACATTTACTACTCATCATCTTCTGCTTACGGCTTCAGGCCAGTATCAGAGTACAGGGTCAATTCCATTTAACATTCTGTTATGTAAAAATGTGTACATGATTATATAAATGTGGGGAAAAGTAACAACCAGATTTTTTATATTGATTTTCTAGATAGAGAATGGAGAATGGAGGGGTGAGAGAAAAGAAAAAAGGAAAACAAATGCATTCACAAATAACAACACCATTTTAGAATGATCTCTAAATATACACGTTTGATGGTGTGGTTATATAGACATGGAAAAATGAAAGAAGAGAAGGTCAGCAACAAACTGTTTCTGATGATTATCTCAGGATGGCGGGATTTCAGATGATTTATACTTGCTTCTTTATGCTTTTCTTTATGACAGTGTTTCAAAACATTTGTATATGATCAGGTAAAAACTATAGAGCAACATTTTAAAAAATACAAGTTTTGGGAATCTTAAAGAAGATGAAAAATTTATCTTTCCGAAGTTTTCAGAGCCTTTAATTTGGTAACATATATTGGGAAACTCTAAGAGTATTTGTCAATACAATGTAACTATAAACTCTCATTTTTAAAGTATAGAACACGTTTAAGAAACTCTACTCAATAGATATGTCAAACAAAGATTATTTTAAAATTACATCTAAGTCATTGATGTTCTATAACTGAACAATTTCTGTTTTCTTTCGTATGTATGTTTGAGTTAAAAAAACTCTCATTTTTAAAGTATAGAACACCTTTAAGAAACTCTACTCAATAGATATGTCAAACAAAGATTATTTTAAACTTACATCTAAGTCATTGATGTTCTATAACTGAACAATTTCTGTTTTCTTTCGTATGTATGTTTGAGGTAATATATTCAGAAATGTCAACGATATGCCCGCTGTCCCCCTTTTTCCCATTATAATATAATGGGAGCATAAGAATAGGGATCTGAGCTGACATGTGTAACACTATAGGTTGCTGTCTTAGTTCACTTGGACTACTATAACAGAGCACTATAGACAGGGTGGCTTATGATCAACAGAAATTTTTTTTTCCTCAGGTCTAGAGGTTGGGGAATCTACGGTAAGCTGCCAGCAGACTTGATGTTGATAAGTGCCTGCCTCCTGGTTTATAGACAGTCTTCTTGCTGGGATAAAGGAGCCAGGGTCTCTCTTTCTCTCTCTGTTGTTTTGAGACAGAGTCTTGCTTTGACACGATCTCAGCTCACTGCAACCTCTGCCTCCCGGGCTCAAGTGATTCTTTTGCCTCAGCCTCCTGAGTAGCTGAGATTACAGGCACCTGCCATCACACCCTGCTAATTTTTGTATTTTTAGTAGAGACAGGATTTACCATATTGGCCAGGCTGGTCTTGAACTCCTGGCCTCAAGTGATCCACCTGCCTCGGCTTCCCAAAGTGCTGGGATTGCAGACGTGAACCAGTGCACCTGGCCCCCGGTCTCTCTTGTAAAAGCACTAATCTCATTCATGAGAGTTCTGCCTTTATTACCTAGTCACTTACCAAAGGCCCCACCTCTTAATATGGTAACATTGTGGGTTAGGATTTCAACATACGAATTTGTCGCAGGGGTCGTGGGGAGTGGGTGTGGGCTGGGCGGTGGGGATTGGGATTGGGGGAGGGGAGCACACAATCATTCAGTCTATAGTATCCCCATTTAGAATAGTACCTGACACATAATTTGTAATCAGTAAATATTTATTAAGTGAATAACTGGATGATTTGTCTATATTGTTCTTAAATTCGGTTGCACATTCATTTTGCACAGTAATTTTAACATAGAATTGTTTAACTATATAAGAGTAAATCATTTTTAAGTTTTTTTAAATTTATACTGTAAAATGTGTCTGGAGAAAGACTATAACATTACTATATTACCACCAGTTGTGTATGAGACTATCCATTTCTTCTCACTCTGGCCATCTTGGGGTAGTATCATGCTTTTTAATTATTATTAATCTGATAGATGAAAAATGGTTTCAGAGTATTGTTTTAATTTTTTTTTATTCATTGGCTAGTAAGAATGAATCTTTTCTGAAACTTACCACTTTAAATTCCTCTTTTGTTAATGGTCTATTTGGGTGATTTGCTGATTTGTTTAATTTGTGTGATTGTCTTTTTTTCTTAATAATTTGAAAATGCTCTTTAAATGCTTCAAAAAATAGCTTTTATCTCCCTCAAAATTCCAGATGAATTTCATCTCCAATTTGATATTTATGTTTTTACTTAGATGGTTTTTTTATATGTAGACATTTTGATGTGAACATGTCCCTCAATTCACTGCAATCTACATGAAATTTTGCAAATCCTTAACATTTCAGGACTGATACAGATTAAAAAAAATTTTTGTCTATTTCATTTTAGTTTTTAATATTTTAGTCATTTAGTTTTTGATATTTTCCTGTGGTTCACTGGCATATACCTTCAAAAAAATTTATAGAAAAATACCTTATATCCTAGATTCTGAATCTTAGCATTCAGATAATGTAAGTCTTTAGCATTTACATGTCTTCTACAATTTGGCTGCACATCAAAAATTTTTTCTAAAAACTCTATAGGTATCATTTAATTTTATTATTTAATAAATGGTGGGAAAATTCTGAAGCCACTTTGATTTTGGTTCCCCTCATCCTCAAATGTCTTTAATCTGGATGATGAGGAGAGTCTTTGTCTTTAAAATTTAAAAATATCACTGCTATGTATAGCCATGTGTTATTTTCTGCACTAATTTTCTCAGTTTTTAGTAAGCTCTTTAGATATGCGAATTCAGGCATTTCTATAGGTCAGAAAAGATATTTTATTATTGTTATTCATATTATTGTATTTAATTTTATTTGTAGAGACAGGGTCTTGCTCTGTTGCCCAGGCTGAAGTGCAGTGGCATGATCATAGCTCACTGTAACCTCGAACTTCTGGGCTCAAGCAGTCCTCCTGCCTCAGCCTCCCAAGTAGCTAGGATTATAGCCACATGCCATCACACTGGCTAATTTAAAATAACAATTTTTTTTTGTCGAGTTGGAGTCTCACTATATTGCCCAGGCTGGTCTTGAAAAATCTTCTCACTTCAGTCTCTCAAAGTATTAAGATTAGAGGCATGAGCCACTGTGCCCAGCCTATTTTTTTTTTTAATCAAATTTTTTCTGGTATTGTGTTTAGGAACAACACATATCTGTCAATTGGATACTGATTTTCTAGCCTTTAGTTTATTTGGCCTTCCTCTGATTTCTTGTACATTTTCACTCATTCATCCTCTACATTCTGTTAGGATGATTTGACCGTTCATTGCTCTTGGCACATATTTCAGTTCTTCAACTGCATTTCTTCCATTTCTCTCTCTATTTTATTTGTTTGTTTGTTTGTTGTTGTTTTGTTTGGCTTGGTTTTTGAGAGAGGGTATCATTCTGTCACCCAGGCTGGAGTGCAGTGGCGTGAGCATGGCTCACTGCAGCCTCGACCTCTAGGGCTCAGGTGATCCTCACACCTCAGCCTCCTGAGTAGCTAGGACTTACAGGTGCATGCACCATATCCGGCTAGTTTTTTGTTTTGTTTTGTTTGCAGAGACAGGGTCTCCCTATGTTGCTCAGGCTGGTCTCAAACTCCTGGGCTCAAGCCATCCTCTCACCTCCACCTCCCAAAGTGTTGGGTTTAAAGGCATGAGCCTTTAAAGGCATGCACCCAGCCTCTTCCATTTCTCTTATCTCATTGTGCTTTTACAATTTTTCCTCTCAGTGTGTTTTATTTTCTTTACCATTTTATTTTTCATCTCTGGTTTAAGAATCCATTTATTCTTTGAATTTTATTGTGAGTACAAAATTGACAGATTTACAATTTTTACTTGTGTTCTTAATAATAAGGTACTTTGGGAAAAGTACATACATACATATATATGTGTGTATGTGTGTATATATGTGTATATATATATAATTATAAAAAATTATTCATTGAATGAGAGGAGTCTATTCATGGCTAGTAATTACCCATAAGTGGTTTGATGTATTCTCACTGTCTAAATTGTTGCCATAAAAATTTACATAACCAGTGGTATATGAGCTTAAGGTGAATCAAGAGGGAGCTAAAGTTATAGGAAGTTCAAGCAGGGGAAATTCCTTATAGAGAATTTTCTTCTTAATGAAACTGATACATTGGGAACCAACTTTCAGATGATGTCTTCCTTTGGTCTCAGCCTTGCACCAGGGTCAACCTTCCTGATCTGCTGCTGCTCCATTCATCTGCACATAACTGTAGCCCTGGGTCTTGCAGGGCAATCAATTTCCAAGTGGCAAACAAGAGTCTAAGTGGGGTGTTCCACATTGGCCATGTGCTGTTCATGACTCCAGTGTTTATTCTCCGAAGTTAGTTACTGTTTTTCCCTTCTTCCTGGTGTTTCTAATGTTTCTTAGCAGGAGAATTTGGAGATCATTTCTCATTCCTATCTTCAATATTATCTGTACTTTTTTGTATAATTTACTACAGATTGTTATTTTGTTGGTGGACCCTCTCATGGTTGAGCAGATTTCCCTATTTTATTTTTTTACATTCTACGGCTCATTTCAGTAGGAATCTGGAGCAATGAGCAGGCCTTTCATGTTACTAGGAATTTTCTGTTATCTAGATGGCTGCAGTTTCTTCTGCAATTTCTAACAGGAGTTTCTTACTGTCCTGACAAACTTCTGGAATCATTCAAGTTGGTTTTATTTATCAAATACTGAATATCTGTTATATTTCAGGCCCTCAAGATAACAAGATGAATTTTTAAATATGCTTTCTTCCAGACAGAACCATCTAAATGGCTAAACAGCAAGAAAATTTACACACAATGTGATTAGTTCAATCATTCAGGTATGGGAAAAATATTTCTGCAGCTCCTTAGTGGAGGCAATAGGGAGAATATAATTGTAAGTCAAATTGAGATTAGTTGGAAATGCAGAAGCAATCAGGAAGGGCAAAGGAAAGTCACTGAAGAGGAAAGTAACTGCATGTGAGCAAGCCAAAATATGAAGGGGAAAAAGCTTTAAGTATTTCATGCCAAATAAATATAAAGAGATTTTTGTCTTCCAAAAATGGATAATCATGACTTCTGTGTCTTCTTTCAAGTCACTGAAGAGCAATGTTGCCAAAGGAAACAACCTCATGGCATAGAATAGCATAACCATCAGGATTGGTATTATGTCATTGTTCTATCTCTTTCTACATTATATCCTAAAATATCATGTGATTTTGCTGAATATTTTAATGAAATTGTCTTTGTATGTCTGGGCTATTCATCTATTCTTCTAATAGAGAAACAGTACCAAAAAAAGGAACTAGTATTGATTTGATTTAGATTTTCTTACTGACCCTAGGTGGACTGCTTTGATTTCCACTCTTTTCTTCCTAAATATATACAAGCCATCTGCTTAAAAACCTGTCCCAGTATTTTCTTTTGAGATTGATGTCAACATTTCTATGGTTTCTGGAGCCCAGACTTAAAATAAAAGGGATGAGACACTTTTTGCCTATCTCAGTCTTTTGGTACCTTTTCAAGTTTGTATGGCTTTTAAAAGTTAATTTAAGGTAGGATGTGTTCATATCTGAAAATGCCTCAGCCATCTCTATTTCAGTAATCTGGGTCTGAATATTTGAACTCTTTTCATACACTTAAATGTTAATTTAATTTCTTCTCTGTTATCTTGAACTTCAATTCACTACATCTCACAGATTTTAGTTCTTTCTAGACGAATAGAAAGAAGGTTTATATTATCTAAAAAATGCTAACTTAAGCCTGTGAGTCATTTGACACTTTGCTGTCTTGGATCATAAATAATTATGCCAACTTTTAGAAGGGCAAAATGTAAATTGTTCCTCTGCAGGGATCTCTCCCACTATTGATAAGTTCAGACTTCTCTCATTTAATCATTTCTTATTGTTATATTAGATTCTTTACCTTTCAAATACTAAATGAAAGGTCATTGAACACAATTTCTTAACCAAATTGTATTTGGACAAATTAGAAGCTTATTTATTGGTTGCTCATTTAAACTACTTTTCTCCAGAGAGAGCTGGAAGGTCTGCTAAGCTTAGGCTGTTGCCTTGGGCTAGCTAGGAAAGAGACCTATGTATTCTTACAATGGAGTGCATTACAGGAAGTTGTTGAGCAAGGAAGGGTCAGACACAACAACTTGCGTAGTCTTGAGGCAGTTTCTGAGGTATTCTTTGTATTCCCTTGGCTCTAATATTGGAATAAAAATTATATCCCAAAGTAATTACAACTGACTCTCTGTCTACTATTTTAGTCAGTCTATATTCCTTTCTTCATTACTAGGGATTATGTAGACATCTTGAATTTATTTCCAGGCCACCACTTTAATTAGTATCACATTACTGTAATATAAGATTTGGATTTTTTTCATGATGTCTTTAAGGTCTTTCATTTCTTGCCTATAAGGTATATAGGTGTTACCTTAGATAATAAATAAGGACCATTTCTATTAAAAAAAAACTATTGTAGCAATTTTTGCTTTGCTTAGTCATCTGCCTCCAAAGGGAAATCAGCTAGATTTTAAATATTGCTGTGTCTTTCTGGTTTTATAATATATCTTATTATCCAATATAGGTTCAGTATCTTTCCAAATTAGAGTTACTATGTTTACATTCTCCTTTACTAAGGCAAATTATTTTTTTCCTAATATTTTAATGAAAAAAGTATTGTTTTCTTGAGAAAATTAAAAAAGCTAAATGAAATTGTAGTGATTGTATTTTTTGTTTCTAGCAAAAGTAGCAGGTATATGCACATGCATGTATATTTTTAACTTAAAGAGTAATATATGATATTCAAATAAGCATTGGCACCTGACATTTCCTGTTCTCTGCATAACATCCGCCCACCCTACATTCTGCTTTCTAGGAGCCAGAAATTGTATTAGTGTTCCAGGGACTTTTGGAAAATTGAATATATGCTTTCTCTGCTTTATTTTAAGGAGACTAAATCACAGTCTCAAACTTTATTTCTATTTATATATCACTTGTAAACACTCAAATATGCTGGTAAATACAAGTTATTGAACAATTTGAACTTGGTGGAGAACATCTATTTTTGTTTTTTTTTTATTTACCACCTTTAGCTATCCCCCCTCTCTGTCTCTTAACAATTTCTCACTTTCTTTTACATTTATTCCAGTGCAAAACTTCAATTATATTTCTTTCATGCACCCTATCCCTTTCTAACCCAAACAGGTGGGCCTTGGCTAGAATCATGGTAGGAAAGTGAGCATGGCCTATGTGTTCCTTCACTCACCTGTGCCATCTTCTTCTGCTTCTCTTGAAGGTGGACCATGGTATTGGAGTAGTAGGAAGAAGTGGAGGGAGAAGAGGAATGTAGATATTTTTTACCTGACTGTCTTCCAATCACTTGCTCTCTATGAGCTGTATGTGTTCTTCAGGGCACCCTGGGAGGGCCTCCCTGCTGCAGTTTCCTGATCGAGAGATGGTTCCTACATAGCCCCTCTTAGTTCCTGCCCTGCTCCTTGGTATTGCTCAGAGCCTGCTGTACCAGGGTTGCTGGGATCCCCTTGCTCAGAAGGCAGTTTTCTTGGTTGAAATGCCTGCAAGGAAGTCGAAGCCTGGCTACATTCCATGGTAAACATGGTCTGCCAGGAAGATAAAATCCTTGCCGCACCATAATGGAAGTGATGGCAGGTCCCACCATTGATCCTGCCTCTTCTACCACTTGTCTCAGTTCCTTTTTCTTTGGTCCAAGAGTCACAGAGCTGTTCTGCTCCATAGGCAGAAATAAAATGTTGGTCTCCTTCTTGCAACCTCACCCATTTTTTCTGGGTCATCACTTGTTTTTGTGTGGGAGGAGCATATTTCTCCCTTTTCTTGTTGAGTGAGGAGGGGAAAAGCAAGTGGTTTCCTACCTAGCTCACTCAGTCGCTGCTCCAGACATTCTATCTTACATTCCTAATGCCTGTTTAAACAGGGTGGACCTGGAGTTGGGTACAGGGTAATGGTGGCAGGGCCAGTTCTAACTTTTCTTAGGAACTTTTCCAATAATATATCTGGGCTAGTCTTTAGAATGTGGTGTTTTATCACATCTATGACGTTCATCTTTGGAGCATCAGGGCATCAGTTACAATTTGGTGGCAGGAGAACAAAAACCACTCAACATCATGTGGGAATAACATATAGACTTGTAAACCAAAAAGAAAAATACTAAGAGAAAAAATTTTATATCAGAGTACACATACTTGCAATTAATAGAAATATATATAGGTTCTTTTTGGGTGGTTGCTTTCTTTCTTCCTTTTTTTTTTTTTTTAAAGGGAAATACAATTTCAACACTACTTTTTTCCCTTGACAGACTTTCAGGAAAAGTGACCGATATGGTTTGGCTCTGTCCCCACCCAAATCTCATCTTGAATTCCCATGTGTTGTGGGAGGGACCCAGTGGGAGGTAACTGAATCATGGGGCAGGTCTTTCCAGTGCTGTTCTCATAATAGGGAATAAATCTTATGAGATCTGATGGTTTTAAAAAGGGAAGTTTCCCTGCACAAGCTCTCTTCTCTTGTCTGCCACCATGTGAGACGTGCCTTTTGCCTTCCACCATGATTGTGAGGCCTACCTAGCCACGTTCTAATAAACCTCTTTTGGAAATTGCCCAGTCTTGGGTGTGTCTTTATCAGCAGTGTGAAAATGGACTGATACTGTGACATTTCTCTCCTAATATCTGGCCTTCTGGAGAGGAAATGGATTAATTTGCTGAGGATGCTGGTGCCTGAAAGCCCTAGGGCTTTTCTATTATTTTTCCTGAGAGAACTTCTTAGGCCCAGTCCCTCCCTGAGGCTCCTCCTCCTCCCAGAAAGCCCAGGATCCAGCTGAGGAGGTGGGAGCTGGGGTCACTCAGAGCATTCTTTGAAAGACTGACTAGGAAATGGGCTGGACTCTCCTGCCCCATACATTAAAGAAAGGAGAGACAGAGGGAGAAATTCCATGAAGGCTTTCTGAATGCCTCTCTCTCTTCCTCCAGCAGAGCTGAACTTTCTTTCCCACCTACAACTATCATCCCACTCTATCACTTAAAATATTTTATTACACTTATTTGTTTTTGTGCCCTCCAATAGACAGCACTTTAGGAGCAAGTACCTTGTCTTATTTTGCTGTTCATATTTCAGACACCAAAGGAGGCCTTGGCATGCCTCATGGCTTAAGTATTTGATGAATAAAGGGATTAATGAATATTGAATGAAAGGAATTATAAAAATAATAAAATGAGCAAATTAGTGAGCTTACAAATTTTATTAGCTTCTTATTGATGCTATAGCAAATTACTATAATGGCTTATACATAATGGCTTAAAACAACAAGTGTTTACTATCTTGAAGTTCTGGAGGTCAGAAGTCCTAAAATCAAGGCATCAGCAGGCTGCATTCCTCTGGAGGCTCTAGGGCAGAATCTATTTCCTTGCCTCATCTACCTTCTAGGAGCTGCCTGCATTCTTGGGCTGATGGCCTCTTCCTCCTTCTTCAAAGCCAGCTTCATATCTCTTCCTCTCGGATTTCTGCTTTTATCTTTACCTCTTCTCTGACTCTGACTCTCCTGCCTCCCTCTTATAAAGACCCTTGAGATTTTATTGGACTCACCCAGATAATCCTGAATAATCTTCCAATATCAAAATACTTCACTTCATTATATCTGCAAAGCCTCTTTTTTCCATGTAAGGTAAAGTATTAACAGATTTCAGGATTGAGATGTGGATATCTTTGGGGTACTATTATTCTGTCTACCATAGATCCTTGCAGGGTTCTTATAACTCATGTAATGCCTGGCTCATATTAAGTATAAATGAGAATTATGTTGGGTTGAGCTACAAATTGTTATTCCTAGAGCTAGAATTTGCAAATATTCCCATTTCACTCCCATACTCTCCTACTCCTCCACCCTCTCAAGTCTGACGCTCTTTTTAGAGAAGACTTTATTGCACATTTCTCAAAGATGCCCGCTTCCCCATACAAAGGCCAATAAATGGAAACTGCCCAGTTGCAGAATATCATGGACCTGATCCATTTGCTTAATCTCATGCAGCTAAGTATCTTCCCTCTGAGATGGTGAAACACACAATACTCAGAGATCATGTAAGTAAGGAGCTATAAGATTTTTACCTTTACTGAAATAAATTAGGCAAAACACTCTACCAGCTTAGGATAGACATTTATTTTTGGTGTCAATTGTTTTTAGCATATCATGACTTAGGCAAAATTACATCTGAGGAGAAGTATTTTCCCAAACTTTTCTTGACTTCTCTAACTGAGGTACCTTTATCTTACCTATTTTTTTTACTTATACTAACCATTTTGCCTGGCAGCTCCACCCTGCTCTGCCTTTGTGTAAAAAGCTTACCTTGCCATCAAGTTTCATTCTACACTGCCCTCCTCAAAGTAGCTTTTCCCCATCCCAGATGCTTAGACTTGGAATCAATATTTACTCTATTGTACTTTTACCATAGCGCTTTTAGTGTGTGTATGTGTGTGCATGTGTGCAGGTGCACATGTGTTTTGAAAGTCCTGGGGTATAAATGGTCAGGGTCATGGATTTTTGAGCCAAACTGCCTCAGTTTTAAATCCTGGTTCAAACATTTATCTGCTCAGTTGCTTGGGCTTATCACTATATTCTAGACCCCAAAGCTTTCACCAGTAACATGGGTTTGTGTGAGATTGAATAAGTAAGGCTCTCAAACTAGTGCTTAGCTTACATTTAATATATCTTATGTGGTAGCTATTCTTTTCCAATGTTTGCTTATGTATTTGTGTCTCTGTGTCACAGTAGATGTAGCTTTTAAAAGACAATGACAATATCTGTGCCATAAGAGAGTCCTTGGAATATATAAGAAACTTAAAAATTGTTGGATTGAATTTTGTCTAAGCCTTCATTCTTTTTCTTTCTCTGTATCCCCTGTTTCGATAAATGGCACTGTCACCCTCTCATATGCCTGAGTCCCAACCTGGGGCTGTTTATCTCTACCTTTTTCTTACTTTCTCCTCTAATAACTATCCTTGATCTGTCTGTCCTTTCTGGCATTACCTCCAGTTCCAATCCTGAAGACCATAAATCTTACTACAGTAGACCATGAGTGGTTTCTTGGTTTTCACTTTGGCCCCATACAACCCATTCTCTAACCAGCAGCCAAAGAAACGTTTAAGACACATAAGTCAGATCATGATATTAACTTGCTTAAAATCCTCCCATGACTCTATTGTGCTTTGAATAATATATGTTCCCCTTATTCTGATCCACCAAAATTTCTAAACCCTGGTTGCTGTCTGCTTCTCCAGTCTCATCTAGTTGCAGTCTCTCCTGCCTCATGGGCTCCACCTGCATTGGCCTTTGTTCTATTCTTTATGCTTGTCAAGAAGCCTCTTACTACCTTAAGGCCTACTGTTTGCAGATGGAGTGCTGAAAGCTTGCCCTGCTTTGTTCTGGACTGAGGTATTATAATTTCTTTCTGTTATGGAAATGATGCAGTCACCCAAGTGCCTTGAGTTCTTGCTAGTATCTTGGGCACAAACATGAAAATTGAAGACTTGATTTTTGTTTTTGTTTCCTAATCAGGGCTTTCATTTTTTGGCATTAAAAGTACAATCTCATTAGGGACTTTAGTGTATTGAAATTACTGAAGGCAACAAAAGATCAGAGCTTTGAATGACATTCATACCTATGCAATTGTATTGAGACATGTTTCCTTGGTTGCTGCTGGTTATTTTTCTTTATATTCCCTTATTTGTTGCACAGACTTGTTGCAATTGTTGTAAATGTTTATATCTACTTATTAGAGTGATTACTTTGCATTTGTGTCTCAGCAGTGTGCATACTGTAACTCACACAAAATGTTAGCCTTTAAAAAAGACTGCTGGGCCTGAGTTAATTAAAAATACAGAGGAGGCTGAATCTTATTGTGGGTATAGTATCAGGCTCTGTTTGGACAAGAGTTTTTATATATTGTGATGTTGAAAGTGCAAAAAAACCCTTAAAAAAACAAAAAAAGCAAAGCCTTGTATCTTGACAGAACCACATGCTTGAACCATGCTTCTTAATTTTTGTACCACAAAGTAGATGGTTTGTGTCTGATTATAATTCTGCTCTTCAGAAATTTATATGCCAACAAGCTCTTGGCAGAATATAGATTTTTTTTTTTTTTTTTTTTTTTGCCATTTCCAAATTCCTTTCCCTGTAGTCCTCCCAACTACTCGCACCCACCTATTTTTTTTTCTCCTCAGTGAAGGACAGTGTTTGCAGCAGCAACAGCACTTGAATTAACTTAATTTATTTTTCTGTGTGTTTGCAGAATGGTTCAAGGTCCATAGCAAGGTGAATCGTTCTCTTATTATGCACACATTCTCAGACTGCAGAGGTCACCTAAGGGTAAAAGTACTGATTGCTGGGAGCCATTAGAATCCCCCTCCTTCTCTTCCTTTAGAAAGACAGGCAAGTCACAGGGCTACTTAATGCAAACACAGGAGATCGCTCTCAAACCACATAGTTAGAGGCAATTTCAACATATATATTTTGGGGAGATAATATATGTTAACAAGCAATTCTATACCTGCTTGGATGAACTAATAGTACTTAATTAACATTTGTGATAAATATGTCAGTTGGTAACACATTTTCCAAGAATGATAAAATTATGTTGTCCAGATTAAAATATTACTTTCAAAATCCTAATTTTGTCTTTAATTGATCAAAGATAGTTCTTTTAATTCAAGGCAAATTAAAGTTCATTTAAGTTTTTGTTGTAGGAAAATTATTTTCTCCTCTATATCCCCTTTTTCTCAATGAGGAAAAAAAAAGAAAATTAAAGATGGCAAGAAAAATTAAAATTTTAAAGTATTTAAAGGTTGTTAACCAATTGAATATGAGGGTATTGAGAAAAAAATTCTGGATTTTCTGGATGAGTTAGTTGCATTTGGGGATCATGGGTGGTCCTGGTTAACCAACTTCCCCAGGAGTGAATATTCCCCATGAGTCTGATTCACGTCATAAGTAATCATCTTATACCCACCACTTGATGTTCAGGTAGTTTATTTTGGCAGTGCTCTTACAAGACGGACATCAGGAGCACACCAGTGGCATGGGCCACATGCAGTTGGGGGTCAGATGACTTCCTGACTGGGAGGATCTCTGCCCTTTGGAGACCATTCTGAGTTTGGGGACTTCTTACTTCTTTTTTATGCCTGTTTTCAGTCTGGGCTAGTTACCAAGTGTTTCTATCATAAAGGGAATTTAAGCTATTCTTGTAAGGGTAAGCTTTGTTTTAAGCTTCATGAAAGTTGCATCTGTGCTAAGGGGATCTTGTCTCTAGGGCAAACAGGGTTTTAAAGTCCCATTGTCATAGAGACCCTGTAATCTTGGGGCCAGAGTTAGAAATTCCCAGACCAGGTTGCATCATACTACTAAGTGACACAGAATGTAGGCCTTGCAAGATGTTCGAATGGGCCTTATGGCTATCATTAATCTTGTAACTACAAAATGTCTCTTATAGTATATTAAAATGGTCAAGTTGATAGTGTTACCATTAACTGAAGCAGAGAATATAAGAGGAGGAAGACTTGTGCAGGTCAGCACCAAGTAGGGCTTAGTTTGTAGATGTTTGTGCTGGAAATGTCCAACAGTCAGTTAGACGCGTTTCTCAGTAATGAAGGTGACCATTCATCCCATTGGTGTTAGAGTTATCTGACACATCTAATGTTTTAGATCATAATCTTTTTTTCCCTTTCCACTTCTGTAACCCATCCAAAGTTGTGTGAGAAAATTACCTTCCCTGATATGAATAACACTTACTTTGATCAAAGACCTATTTAAGAGTTATAGTCACTGTAAAGAGAAAACCCTATGGAATGGGAGAAAATATTTGTAAACCATATATCTGATAAGAGGTTAATATCCAAAATGTATAAGGAGGTCACCTCAATAATTTGAAAACAAAACACTGGATTAATAAAATGGGCAGAAGATCTGAATAGACATTTCTCAAAAGAAGACATATAAATGACCAATAGGTGTATAAAAAACATGCTCAAAATCACCAATCAGAGAAATTAAAATAAAAACCACAATGATATCAGCTTACACCTATTAAAATGGCATCTATGAAAAAAATGAAAGATAACAAGTGCTGGAGATGATGTAGAGGAAAGAGAACCCTTGAAAAAAATGGTAGAGATATAAATTAGTATGGCCACTATGAAAACCAGTATGGAGATGCCTCACAGAATTAAAACTATAACTACCATATGATCCAGCAATCTCACTTCTGAGTATATAGACAAAGGAAATGAAATCAGTTTGTTACAGAGACATCTGCACCCCGTGTTCATTACAGCATTATTCATAACAGCCAAGATATAGAATCAGCCTAAGTGTCCATAAATGGATGAATGGATAAAAAAGTCTTATATGTACATAATGTAATACTATTTCACCTTTAAGAAGAAGGAAAGCCTTCCATTTGCAAAAAACATAGATGAACCTGGAAAACATGTTAAGTGGAATAAACCAGGCACAGAAAAACAAATACCACATGATCTCACCTACATGTGAAATCTGAAAAGGTTGTACTCATAGAAGTAGAAAGTAGAATGATGGTTTACCAGGGGCTGAGGGTTGCGGTTTGGTCAAAGGATACAAAATTTCAATTAGTTAGGAATAATAAGTTCAAAAGTTTTATTGCAAAAGATGGTGACTATAGTTAATAACAATGTATTATATTCTTGAAAATTGCTAAGAGAATAATTTTAAGTGTTCTCACCACAGGAATAAGTATGTGGGGTAACTCATATGTTAATTAGCTTAATTTAGCTGTTCCATAATGTATACGTATTTCAAAACAACACATACACAGTATGCACAATTTTTTTGTCAATTAAAAAAAGAGTTATGGTCACCTGTTAAAAAACTCCAACGTGGGTCAGGAGTTCAAAAGTCAAAGCTGGTAATTTAGGCCTAGGAATTGTTTTATCCACAGTTCCACAGGATGGTGAATGGCAAAAGAGAAACTTGCAGTCAGTAATCAGTTCCACTCACGTACTTTATGAGCATAGGAGGCTAGGCGAGTCCCATAGGAAATGATACATCCAAACTAATCTTCCTCTTAGCATCTGTTTCCCTTCTGTTTCCTCATAGGCTACTGTCAGGGTGTGTGCTATGGTTAGCAGTCCACTTGTGTGGAGAAATCATCCAGGTCACGGGAGATTGTGGTTAGCGTTACAAAGGATAAATATGTCTTTCATATGCATTATTAGAAGTAGGTAATATTTTGTTAAAGAATGAAATTTTCATGGGATGGTTGCTGGTGACAAGAGAAACACTTTCCAGGTGCACTATGGGAGCTGTTATACATATGAGTCCTCAAAACTTGTGTTGGACTATGAGGAAAATGCATTGTAATGAAGGAAAGGGATTGAAAGAAAAATAGTGGGCAATATATTTATTCAGTCAAAGCTGAATAATGGAGTAAAGGATAAAGAGTAGTCAGGGATAAATTAAGAATATGATTCTAAAACATTTTTCCAGTCTTACCTGATTTGGCTCATAGTATGTTTTCTATTTTCTATTGAGGAAGTTCCATCTTAGAAATAAAGATTATTTTCTTATGAAAACTCAATGCAATTAGAGTTGGCAATAAACTATATTTGAGATACAAGACTTTACCTTTTTGAAAATATGTTTAAGCATATCCCATTGAGATTGTGTGATCATAGATATTGTTTCCAATATCTAATTAAACATTGTTTTCAATGTTTAATAGAATGTGACACTTGGTTTCAAAATGCTTATCAAAACATATGTATCTGCATAGGTAAATCTATTATGCATGCAGATATATATATATATATCTGGTAATTGAAAATTAAAGAATTTTAGGAATCATAACTGAGTCTTTTTAGAACCATTAGTTTAGTACTTTGACTTTTTTCATTGATTATGCAACTTATTTCTCCAACCTACTATAGTAATGTTTCACGCTTTATGAACCTGTTCATTTTCAGAAACTGCTTCTAGTGTTCATAGAGCTAGCATCAGTAAAATGCAAAATCAGAGACAACTATCTTCTCTAATGTTGGATTTTTAAAACACAAATATTGATGTTTGTATTTAACCACAACAAAAACAAAAATTTTAATCATTTTTATGTATAGCTTGTATTTCAAATTCTAGACAACTTCTCATTAATATATTTATTGTGCTTAGGAGAATTTCAATAGAATGATAAAAGCTGTATTCTAATATATGTTTATAGATATGCATATATATGTACATATATATGTACATATATATGCATATCTATATGTGTGTGTATATATATACACACACACATATATGTATTTAATTGTAGAGATATCCTTGAGCCCATAATACATGACAGCAAAGCAGGTCAATTTTTTAAACAACAGTATTTCATTCAGTACCTTGGTGGCTGTAATTAACGTTTCTGTTTAGTTCTAATTATAGTTTTTGTATCACAGCCATTATGCTAATGGTGTTATTCAGTAGTATGTGAGATTGCATTCATTATCACTGGTGAATTAAACCTTTATTAAAGAAAAATTCCCACAGGCCTCATTCTGGAGTTAAGTAATTATTCATTTGGTTTTATCCTAGCAATTAGCTTATATACTGTAGCACTCATTATTGAGTTTCTATACCTCACTGAGATTAACCCACCATGGTAAATAAATGCCTAACAGCTCCCAAGCTCACAATGTGTTGCTTTTTAAGCAAATTACTATGTAACAAAATAAGGAATCAGAATGCATTAAAACAGCATTCTGACTTCCAACAAATAATGTACTTGCTGAGAAGACTATGCTGGACATTTTGTGTTTAGTTCGAAATTTTTAAAAAATGCAGTTGAAGCCCTCCAACGCTAAGTTCACTGTCGTGGGTGTATGTTTTCCTTTGTTTAATTCCATTCCATTACTTCCTTGCTTGTTGAATTATGTTACTATGCCTGTTTGATGTTGACAAAAGTGTAGTTCAATAGCACGGTCTCTAAATAGAACATCCAATTAGATCTCCATTCCAAATGACTTTGAAGAGGGCTGATCATGAAAGTCTTTTTGATAGATGGGACTTTGGAAATCACTAGAATTTGTTGATCTATAGTTTTAGTAAAAATATCTTAAATTACTGTTCTGTTTTTACATAGCCATTCATGTCATCAAAAGGTCTACCTTCTCACTATTCTATATAAAGGCTACTCACATTTTCAGATAATCACATTTATCAGCTGATGTTACCTTTGAGATAAAGTGTCTACTATTGCCTTTTCTCTTCTTGGGAATTATCTTAATCTACCTACTCTGCCTCTTTGATTTTTTTCTAGAATTTACTTAAAAAAATTGTTCCAAATTAAAGTTACCCTCAGGGACTGAAAAGAGGCGGGTATGACCCAATAGAGGCTTTTTGGGTCATATCTGACTATTTTCTGTCCCTAAGGAGAAAGTTGTCACTGTTTTTACACTTTTCAATGTAGTCTGTAATCGATGTATACAACCTCAAACACAGCAGCATGAAGTGTGTTATGACAGCTATCTATCTGGAAAAATACTATTAATAACTTTACATAATGTATTTATGTTTTTGACCTAAAAAGAAATTTATATGAAGATAAACTTAGAAGTTTCAAATTTGGTTGTTTCAAATTCCTAGTCTATCCCAAATGTATTTTTGGAAAATGAACAGTATTTTCAGATAAGATTTTTATCATTTTGAAATAGTTGGCTCATTTTAGCATAACTATATTTTTATGCCTGTTTTATAATCAGAATATTCCTCATAGTACTGATTCATTGGTAAATATTTGTAAGGCAAATTAATATATTTATTTCTGAATGCTTTTGTTTGTAATAGATAAATATTGCATGGTAACCCCACACTTTTCACATCAATGTAGACATTGAAATCCTTAACAGCATAACAATACCAATAAATTTATATGAAGAATTTTATATGGTAAACAAATAAAATATCATGATAAAATATGTTTAAATATTTTATACCTATCTAAATATCTCTTTAAACACACACACACACACAAATGGGCAGAGCAAGATGGCAGAATAGAAGCCTACACCGTTCATCTCCCAACCCCCTGCTGGAACACCAAATTTTAACAAGTATCTGCGTACAGAAAAGCACCATCAGAAGAACCAAAAACCAGATGAGCAATCACAGTACCTGATTTTAATTTCATATCACTAAAAAAAGCATTGAGCTGGGCAGGAGAGAGAAGAGTCTTGAATCGCCAGTATCACTCACCCCCATCTTCCAGAAGAGGAACTGCTACAGGAAGAGATAATCCTGTGCATTTTAAGGAAGGAGAGTGCAGTGACTAGGGGATTTTACAATGAACTCAGTGTTGTCCTGTCACAGTGGAGAATAAAGCCATGCGGTGCATAGCCTGCACCTGTGCACAAAGGGAGCACTTGGAGCTTACCTAGCCAGAGGGGAATAGCCCATCCCAGTGGTCAGTACTTGAGTTTCTTGGCAAGACTCGTCAACATGAGCTGGGGTCCTAGGTAAACTTAAAATGCAGCCTAGGACACAAGGACTGTAATTCCTAAGCAGCTTCTAGTGCCAGGCTGAGCTTAGAGACAGTGGACTAAGGTGGCATGTAATAGGGAGACACCAACTGGCACAGCCAAGGGAGTGCTTACACCATCTCTCCCCCAATCCCAGGCAGTGTAGTTTGCAACAATGAAAGTGAATCCTTCTTTCTGCTTAAAGAGAGGAAAGTGACAAGTAAAGAGGGCTTTGTCTTGTATCTTGGATACCAGCTCAGCCACTGTAAGGTAGGGCACTGGGCAGAGTTGTGAGGTCCCTGTTCCAGGTTCTAGTTCCTGGATGTCATTTCTAGCCACACCCTGGGCCAAAAGGGAATCTGCTGCCTTGAAGGGAAGGATCCAGTCCTTTCAAGATTTATCACCTGCTGACTAAAAAGCTCTTGGACCTTGAATAACCAGTAGTGATACCAGGGAGTACACTGTAAGCCTTGGACTCTGAGACGTGCTGGCTTCAGGGGTGACCCAGAACATTCCCAGCTGTGGTGTCTATGGTGAAAGACTCTTTCTGTTTGAGAAAAGCAGAGGGAAAAGTAAAAGGGACTTTGTCTTGTACCTTAGGTGCCAGCTTGGCCACAGTAGGATAGAGCAACAAGCAGGCTCTTGGGGTCTGTGAGTCCAGGCCTAGGCTCTTGGACAGCATTTCTGAATCTTCCCTTGGCCAAAGGGGAGCCCACTGCCCTGAAGAGTGAGCCCAGGCCTGGGAACATTCACTACAACCTGATGAAAGAGCTCTTGGGCTTTTTTGTTTGTTTGTTTTTGGAGATGGAGTCTTACTCTGTCACCTAGGCTGGAGTGCAGTGGCACAATCTTGGCTCACTGCAACCTCCGCCTCCTGGGTTCAAATGATTCTCCTGCCTCAGCCTCCTGAGTAGCTGGGATTATAGGTGCACACCACCACACCTGGCTAATTTTTGTATTTTTAGTAGAGACGGGGTTTCACCATTTTGGTCAGGCTGATCTCGAACTCCTGACCTCGTGATCCACCCACCTCGGCCTCCCAAAGTGCTGGGATTACAGGCGTGAGCCACAGCACCTGGCCGAGCTCTTGGGCTTTAAGTGAACAGAACCCCAGTGGATTTGTGGTGGTGGTGGCAACAGGGAGAGGATCCTCTGTCTGTGGAAAGTGGAGGGAAGAGTGGAAAGGACTTTGTACTATGGTGTGGGTGCTAGCTTAGCTACAATACAATAGAATGTCTAGCGAAATGCTAAGGTTCTTGATTCCAAGCTCTGGACTGCAGATAACATCTCTGGACACACAGATAGCATCTCTGGACACACCCAGGGCCTGGAAGAACTTGATGCCCTGAAGAGAAGGGCCTTGAGCAAGATCAAGTGCTTTGTTGGCTTCAGGTCTGACTCAGCACAGTCATAGTGGTAGTGATCACAGGGATGCTTGTGTCAGTCTACCTCCAGCATCTGGTGGCTCAGAACAGAGAGAGAGAGAGAGAGAGAGAGAGACTCTGTTTGCTTGGGAGAAAGTAAGGGAAGAGAACAAGAGTCTCTGCCTGGTAACCCAGAGAATTCTTCTGGATCTTATCCAAGTCCACCAAGGTGATACTTCTATGAGTATGCAAAAATCACAGCATTATTGGGCTAATTGTCCAAGTCTCTTTGAATACCTGGAAAGCCTTTCCCAAAATGGCAGCCCAGACTGTGAAGACTACAATAGATACCCAATTCTTCAATGCCCAGACACTGAAGAATATCTTCAAGCATCAACACCATATAGGAAAATATGGCCTTGCCAAATGAATGAAATAAGACACCAGAGACCAATCCAAGATAAACAGAGATCTATGACCTTTCAGACAGAGAATTTGAAATAGGTGTTTTGAGGAAACTCAATTCAAGATAACATAGAGAAGGAATTCAGAATTCTGTCAGATAAATTTAACAGAGATTGAAATAACCTAAAAGAATCAAACAAAGTCTAGAGTTGGTAAATGGAATTGACATGCTGAAGAATGAATCAGAGTCTCTTAGTAGCAGAATTGATCAAGCAGAAGAAGGAATTAGTGAGCTTGAAGACAGATTATTTGAAAATACACAGTCAGAGGAGACAAAAGATAAAAGAATAAAAAACAATAAAGCGTGCCTACGAGATGTAGAAAATAGCCTCAAAAGGACAAATATAAGAATTATTGGCTTTAAAGAGAGGTAGGGAAAGAGATAGGAGTAGAAGGTTTATTCTAAGGAATAATATCAGAGAACTTCCCAAACCTAGAGAAAGATATCAACACTCACATACAAGAAGATTATAGAACACCAAGCAGATTTAACCCATAGAAGACTACCTCTAGGAGTTTGATAATCAAACTCCCAAAGGTCAAAGATAAAGGATCCCAAAAGTATCAAGAGAAAAGAAACAGATAACATACAATGGAGCTACAATATGTCTGGCAGCAGACTTTTCACCGGAAAACTTACAGGCCAGGAGAGAGTGGCATGACATATTTAAAGTGCTAAAGTTAAAAAGAAAAACAGAAACAAAAAACTTTTACCCTAGATTAGTATATTTGGGGAAAATATCCTTCAGGCATGAAGAAGAAATAAAGACCGTCCCAGATAGATAAAAGCTGAGAGATTTCATCAATATCAAATGTACCCTACAGGAAATGCAAAAGAGAATTCTTTAATCTGAAAGAAAAGGATGTTAAAGAGCAAGAAAAAATCGTCTGAAGGTACAAAACTCAAGCACACAGAATAACAGAATAGTATAACCACCAACTGCTGTGTGTAAGCTATTCTTGCCTTAAGTAGAAATACCAAATGATGAACCAAACAAAAATAGTAACTACAACCACTTTTTAAGACTTAGTGCAATAAGACATAAAGAGAAACAGTCAAAAGTTTAAAAAAAGGGACAAAATTAAAGTGTAGAGTTTTTTTTTTTTTCATGTTTGTTTGTTTCTATATGCAATCAATGTTAAGGTGTCATCAGTTTAAAATAATGGGTTATAAGATAGTATTTGCATAGCCTGTGGTAACCTAAAATTGAAAAATATACAATAGATACACAAAAAATAAAAAGCAAAAAATAATACCACCAGTGAAAATCACCTTCACTGAAAGGAGGACAGGTGTGAAGGAAACAGAAAAGACTGCATAACAACCTAAAAAACAAATAACAAAATGGCAGGAATAAGTCCGTACTTATCAATAATAACATTGAATGAAAACTGAGTTAACTCTACAATCAAAAGACATAAAGCAGCTGAATGGATGAAAAAACAAGACTCAATGATCCATTGTCTACAAGAAACATACTTCAACTGTCAAGATACACACAGGCTGAAAATATATATTTCAGGGATGGAAAGAGATATTCCGTGCCAATGGAAACAAACAAACAAAAAAAGAGCAGGAGTAGCTATACCTATATCAGATGAAATGGATATCAAGACAAAACAAATTTCAAGACAAAAACTGTAAGAAGCAACAAAGAAGGTCACTACATTATGATAAAGGAATCAATTTAGCAAGAGAATATCATGATTGTAAACATATATGCATCCAAACTGGAGCACCCAGATAGATAAAGCAAATATTATTATAGCTAAAGAGAGAGATAGGCTCCAATACAATAATAGCTGGAGACCTCAACACCCCAGATTCAGCATTGGATAGATCTCGCAAACAGAAAATCAACAAAGAAAGCTCAAACTTGATTTGTACTATAGAAAAATAAATGAACTAATAGGTATTTACAGAACATTTCATCCAATGGCTACAGAACACACATTATTTTCTTCAGCATATGGACCCATCCCAAGGAGAGACCATATGTTAGGTCACAAAACAACTCTCAAAGCATTCCAAAAAACTGAAATAACATCAAGCATCTTCTCTTCCCACAATAGAATAAAACTAGATATCAATAACTAGAGGAATTTTGGAACTATACAAACACATGGAAATTAAACAATATGCCTCTTAATGACCAGTGGGCCAATGAAGAAATTCAGAAGAAAATTGAAATATTTCTTGAAACAGTTGGTAATGGAAACTCAACATACAAAACCTATAGGATACAGCAAAACCAATACTAAAGAGGGAAATTTATAGCTATAAGAACCTACATCAAAAAAAAGAAAAACTTCAAATAAATAACCTAATGATACACCTTTAAACATTAGAAAACCAAGAGCAAACCAAACTCAAAATTAGGAGAAGAAAAGAAATAATAACAGTCAGAGCAGAAACAAATGAATTTGAAATGAAGAAAACAATACAAAAGATCAATGAAACAAAAAGCTTTTTTTGCAAAGGTAAAGAAAATCAACAAACCCTTAGCCAAACTAACTACAAAAAAGAGAGAAGATGCAAATAAATATTAATAAAATCAGTGATGAGAAAGGAAACATTACATCTAATACCACAGAAATTCAAAGGATTGTTAGTGACTACTATGAACAACTATATACTAATGAATTGGAAAATTTAGAAGAAATGGATACATTCCTAGAAATATACAACCTACCAAGATTGAACCATGAAGAAATTCAATACCTGAACAGACCAATAGAAAGTAGCTAGTTCAAAGCCATAATAAAACATCTACCAGTAATGAAAAGCCTGGGACTCAATGGCTTCACTGCTGAATTATACCAAACATTAAAAAAAAATACCAATTCTACTCAAACTGTTATGAAAAATAAGGAGAAGAACATGTTTCCAAATTTATTATATGAAGACAATATTACCCTGATACCAAAACCAAAGACATATTAAAAAAAGAAAACTTCAGGCCAATATCTCTGATGAATATTGATGGAAAAATCCTCAAAAAATACTAGAAAATTGAATTCAAAAATATGTTGTAATGATTATTCATCATGACCAAGTGGAACTTATCCCAGGGATTCAAGGATGGTTCAACATATGCAAATCAACCAGTGTGATACATCATATCAACAAAATGAAGGACAAAAACCATATGACCATTTCAACTGATGCTAAAAAAGAATTTCATAAAATTCAACATCCCTTCATGATAAAAAAAAAACCTCCAATAATTGGGTATAGAAGGAACATACCTCAACATAATAAAAGCCATTTATGACAGACTCACAGCTAGTATCATACTGAAAGGGGAAAACCTGAAACCCTTTTCTCTACGACCTGGAACATGACAAGGATGCCTACTTTCACCACTGTTATTCAACATGGCATTAGAAGTTCTAGCTAGAGCAATCAAACAGCAGGAAGAAATAAAGAACATCCAAATTGGAAAGGAAGAAGTCAAATTATCTTTATTTGCAGATGATATGATCTTATATTTGGAAAAGCCTAAAGACTTCACCAAAAAACTATTAGAACTGAAAAATAAATTTCAGTTAAGTTGCAGGATACAAAGTCAACATATAAAATGTAGTAGCATTTCTATATGTCAACAGTGAACAATCCAAAAAAGACATAAAAAACAATTCCATTTATAAGAGCCACACATAAAATTAAATACCTAGGAATTAATTTAACCAGAGAAGTAAAGATATCTCTATAATGAAAACTATAAAACACTGATGAGAAAAATTGAAGAAAACCACCCCCCCCAAAAAAGAAAAGATACTCCATCTTAATGCATTGAAAGAATCACTATTTTTAAAATGTCCATACTACCCAAAGCAATCTACAGATCCAATGCAATTCCTATCAAAATACCAATGACATTCTTCACATAAATTTTTTTTGGATCCTAAAATTTTTATGGAATCACAGAAGACCCAGAATAGCCAAAGCTATCCTAAGCAAAAAGAAAAAGAAAAACTGGAAGAATCACATTACATGACTTCAAATTATACCAAAGAGCTATGGTAACAAAAAGAGCATGGTACTGTCATGAAAACAGACACGTAGACCAATGGAACAGAATTGAAAACTCAGAAAGAAATCCACACACCTACAGTGAACTCATTTTTGACAAGCCAAGAGCATACACTGGGGAAAACACAGTCTGTTTAATACATGGTGCTGAGAAAACTGGTTATCCGTATGCAGAAGAATAAAACTAGACCCCTATTACTTGCTCTATACAAAAATAAAATCTAAATAGATTAAAGACTTGAATATAAGCCCTCAATCTATGAAACTACTACAAGAAAACGTTGGGGAAAATCTCTAAGACATTGGTCTGGGCAAAAAGTTTTTGAGTAATATTCCACAAGCATAGGCAACCAAAGCAAAAATGGATAAATGGTATCACATTAAGTTAAAAAGCTTCTGCACAGCAATGGAAACAATCAACACAGTGCACAAACAACCCACAGAATGGGAGAAAATATTTACAAACTATCCACCTGACAAGGGATTAATAACCAAAATATAGAAGTTGTTCAAACAACTGTCTAGGAAAAAATCTAATAATCTAATCAAAAAGAGGCAAAAAAAATTGAATAGGTATTTCTCAAAAGAAGACATGCAAGTGGCAAACAGGCATAGGAAAAGGTGTTCAATACCATTGATCATCAGATAAATGCAAGTCAGAACTACAATGAGATGTCATCTCACCCCAATTAAAATGGCTTATATCCAAAGACAGGCAATAACAAACACTAGCAAGGATGAGCTAAGGAACCTTTGTACACTATTCATGGGAAGGTAAATTAGGAAAACCACTAAGGACAACAGTGTGGAAGTTCCTCAAAAATCTAAAAATAGAGCTACTATAGGATCCAGCAATCCCACTGCTGGGTATATACCCAAAATAAAGGAAATAAATATATCAGAGAGATATCTGCACTCCTATGTTTATTGAAGTAGTATTAACAATTGCCAAAATTTGGAAGCAACCTAAGTGTCCATCAATGGATGAATGCCTAAAGAAAATGTGGTACTTATACACAATGGAGTATTATTCAGCTATAAGAAAGAATGAGATCCTGTCATTTGCAACAACACAGATGGAACTGGAAGTCATTATGATAAGTGAAATAAGCCAGGCACAGAAATACAAATATTGCATGTTCTAACTTATTTATGGGATCTAAAAATCAAAACAGTTGAACTCATGGAGATAGAGAATAGAAGGCTGGTTACTAGAGGCTGGGTAGGGTAATGGGAAGGTATGGAGGAGATGGGGATGATTAATGGGTACAAAAACAAAGAAAAAATAAATAAGACCTAGTATTTGATAGCACAACAGGGGGGCTATAGTCAATAATAATTTAAGCATGTATTTAAAAATAACTTTAAAAAGTATAATTGGATTATTTATTATGCATTGCATGCCTGCACCAAAATATCTCATGTACCCCATAAGTATATACACCTACTGTGTACTCACAAAAATTAAAAAGAATAAAACTAAAAAAATACACAATTGGTAAATCAGAGTGATGTTATGTGGATCTACCCATGGCATATTAATTAACAATGCTTATGATGTTTGCAGAGAAAACATTTTACATGTCAGTAGTCATATAAGATCATCCTTTAATATTGGACAATGGCTTTTCATTGCAAATGAGTTGCTCTTTGTACTTCATATATTGTCTACATGTGTATTCACACTTAATTTTTCTGGGTATTATCTTGTTTCCTGGTGGCAGTTTCTACTAAAGGTCTGGGCATATGGTACATTATTTAATATAAGAGCTTTGGTATAATCTCTTGGGCCCCTGTCTTGGGCTCCCTATGCATGGCTGCCTTCCTCACCCCACTTGGGACCTAACTCAGTGCACCAGGCTGTTCCTGGTTGGAGACCCCCTCCTTGTCCTGCCCGGGCTCTGCACTCCATCATCCCAGGCCAGAGATACTGTGGCTCTCCGTGCCTGGTGCAGGCGTCTGCCATACTCAGTTTCACCTAATGGCTTTAGATCTGACTTGTTCAGAAAGGGAAGGAAAGAAAAAGAAGAAGGAACTCCTTGAATTCTTAATGTGGCTTTGCCTCTTAAAATTGGTGTGACCTTGTGAATTTTACTTTGTTTTTCAGGGTCCTCTTCCTTAAATGGAAATAATAAGAGTGCCTATTTCTTAGAGTTACTAGGAAGATCACATGAGTTCATATGTGCCAATCCCTTAGAACAGTTACTGATGTATAGTAAATAGTCTCAAATAATTGAGATTTATAATTATTATCATTGGTATTATTTTAAAATTTAAGGGGCATGCCCAAATATTATAACTTTGGCCATGTGGCAGAATCAGGATCTATGATCTCTACCCCTAGAATGGCGTTTCCCCTCCATATACCATGCCATTTGAGAGGAATCTTTTGAAAATAAGTGGTTCATCATGTTGCCTTTCTGCATCATACTTAAGGTAATAGGTTCAGTGTAACCAGTCATTGTCATTAAGTTATTCAAATATGAATTACTGTGCTATCCTGTAAAAAGTTTTCTCTTCTTGCGACACTTGTCCAAATTTTGAAGCAGAGTAAAATTGAGTGATTCTTTACTTCTAAAATACGGAATTCTTGCCTCTTTTGATTCTGTCAAAAGTTTTTATTCTATTGAAAGGACTCTAATCATCATCAACTAATATTTATTAAATGACTTGTTAAGAATTGGGGGGGGGACACAGTCCCTTCACTCTAGGTGGTTGTATTTTGTTTTGAAAAATAATAAGCATATATAATCCAAATATCGTGTCATCATTAACCTATACATATGAATGAAATCACATTAATGTTAATATCCAAATTTCCCCTAATTATAACTAACTGATTTGACTGTAAGGAGTTCCATACCTATCAGTATTTTCCTAGGAGTCCCTAGAAAGACTCTTGTAGGTTCTCATGTACAGGATCATTCCTGCTTGCCTCATGTCTTCAAATGCCTGAGGAAAGCTTAAGGCTACAGTGCTATTTCCTGCGACTTGTCTTCTCCATGAAATTGCTCCAGTGTGTATCCTGGTAGTCCAAATCTACATAACTCTAGAGGTATCAAGTATGCTGTGTTCCCTCCAAGCCTCACTGAGCCAGAATTTTGTTGTTTTTCATACCTTAATGGAAAGCATATCCCTCTCACTAATTATGTATCATGACATTCTTTTCACCTGGTACCTAAACTGCTGAGTTAGTGACCCATGCATCATCATGCCCTGCATCCCTTTGCTATTTAGAAGTCCAACAACCCTTGTTCCAGGCTGGAGAACAGGCCCAGACTTTCAGGATATGGGAGTCTATGATATCTACAATCCACGGTTTCTAGTGTGTGCAATCTTGCACCTGCTATTACACAGATAAGAAAGACAAGTCCTATGGTCACTAGACTTGATGCCCATCTCCTCGCAAAGACTGTTAAACTCTTGCTCACTTATTTCAAGTCACACCAGCCTGGTTTGTGTTCTTTGAATAAGCCTCAGGGGCTTTTCATGTGCTTTTCACTCTATCTTAATAATAATAACAGCTAATACTAACTGTATACTAACTACATCCCTGGCAGTAGTCTAAGTAATTTTAGGTGTTTATTTGTCTAATTCCACAAAACAACCCCATGAGATAAGTATTATTATTATCTTCATTTTATAGATTAATAAACAGAAACATACAGCTTAAGAAATTTGCCCAGTGTCATACATTTGAAGGTTGAGAGTCAGAATTTGAACTCATGCCAGAGATCTCCACTAAGCAAGTCCTTCCTGTACAAGACCTTTCTTTGAGAGCTCTGTTCCATTTGACCATACCATTCACTCCTCCCACATGCATTTTTCCCCCAGTATACCCTCTCATTTTTTGTCATCTCTGATACCCATTTATTCCCTCCTGGGCAATTCTAACACCTATATGGATTTCTCCAACACACAGGCCAGGATATTCCTTGGCCACTTCATTTACAGTGACGTATCCTTTGTTACATTTTAGCTACCCATTCCGAAAGCATAATTTCATCCTTGCCATTACACATAGCTGCTCCATTTCTGTTTGCATTTACCTATGGGACAATTTGATTTAATATCTGTCTTCTTCCAGCCCCCGCTGGACAGTAAGCTCTGTGAGGGCAAGGACCATGTGGATTTTTACTTCCTTATATATACCAAGTTCCCAGCACAGTGCATGATACAGAGTAAATACTCTAAATATTCACCTCCTGGTTTTTCACATGTCCTCTCCCTCTTACCAGAGGGGAATTTCTGCTTTACAGGCTCCCTTACCCTTGTGCATATCAGCTCTTGTTAACAAGGCCCTGAGAGATCATAGCCTCCCAGTTCATCAGAAAAGGGCTGAGCATCAGTCCTCATTTAGGTTTGGCTGAGACAGAAAAAAATAGCTTCAATAGAAAGTAGTCTAAGATAAGCTCCAAATGAACATCATCAATTGATTTATCAAAGGTGGCAGGAAGGGCATTTGGACCTTTAGTTTTAACTTTATGTATTCAGCCATATTTCACAAAAACTGATGTCTTTTGATAGGTTTAAGATCTGTTGCTACTTATTTTACCCTTAATTTCTTATCTTTGGGATGTGATTAAATAAAAATGAAGAGAATACAGGAAAGTGCTGATGGCGTATAAGCTTCTATGTAGCCAGCTGCCTTCCCAGGGGCCAGATTTTGGTCTTTCCTGTATTTTTGAGGCTCCTTTCAATGTAATTTCCATTTAATATAAATTATAAAATTCTATTCAAATGAAAGGTTGTTGTTATTGTACCAATAGGTATATTATTAAAGTACAACAGGACTCAGTGCCACTGATCTGAGATGGAGGCTTTTTTTCTGATGAATGGGCAAGTTTACCCTCCAAGTGTGCATTTTCCTATACCTGACTCCTAAAGTTTCTTAAAACTAGTTTAAAGGAAAAAAATTAAACATTTTTTCCCCTAGAGCTTAGTCTGTCTAGTCTGATAGGAGATAGCTGAGATCCAGCCTCCTCTACCTTTAGGTTGATGTCTTTTATTAGACCTTTCAAGATAATGTTTTTTTTTTCCAGTTTACAAAGAATGTATTAATACAAACTTCTATTACTTTTACAAGCCTATAGTCCCAGTCTCTTCTTCTTTGAAGTAGACTCACATAGTGACCACACTGAAATCCATATATCCCAATCTTACAACTTGTCACTTAAGCTTTAGTAATGGTTTGATCACTTTCTGCCTTCAAAATTAAGTCATCTTACCTATATGATAATTTCATATTGTAATACAAATCCTTACTCATCATGGAGAATCTATACTCCTCCTGCCACTCTGGGGAACTTAAGTAAGGAAACTAAGATTCATTTTGAATTTCGTTTTCTTCCAGCAGACAAGTAGGCTGATGCATCTTCCCATACAAAAACTATTTACGCCTTTGTTATTTCTATCTAGTGCTCTGCCTTTCTCTTGCTGCCATAGATGTGCCAGTTTATTCATGCTTCGATCTGAAGTTGGTTCATTCACTTGTGCCCTAGATCCAGCCCTATCTTTCCTTCTTAAGGCCCATTACTACAGTAATTTTCATCTCTCTCTCCAAATCATTATTTTTTCTTTTTACTGGATGTTTCCTATCATTATACAAACATGCTATTATTCTTCCCATCTTAAAAAACTTTCCCCTCTGTCATCTGCACTTCTTTTGCAGCAAAACTTCCTTGAAAGAGTCATCCATGCTCATTGTCTTCAATTCCTCACATCTTATTCTTTCTGAAATGCACCGTCCTACCCTATCCCTCATGACTCCACCAAAACTGCTCATGTCAAGGTCACCAATAACCTTCATTTGGCTAACTCTAATGGCCAATTCTGTTATTATTTTACTTGGCCTATCAGCATGATATCCCAAAGTTGATCGTTCCCTTCCCTTTGATATAATTTTTTTAAATTTTGTTGTTATTCAAAGACAACCCACTTTTTTGGTTTTCATCCTCTTTTCTCTGGTTTTTCGTTCTCATTCTCCTTTGCCAATTCTGCTGCTTCTTCCCCCATCAGTGCTCTAAATATTATTTATATGCTGTATATGCTGACTATGCCCAAATATCTAGTTCTAGCCCAGAGTCTCTCAACACCAGGATCACATATGTATCTGCCTATTCAATATCTCCATGTGGAGGTCTAATAGATTCTCTAGATTCAAACTGAACTCCTGATTATAGTCCAAATTGGCCCCACCTATATTCTTACCCATCTTAGTTAATGACAACTCCATCCTTCCAATTGCTTCAAAATCTGGAATCTGGGGACATCTTTGACTCCTCTCCTTCTCTCATCCTCACATCTAATCTGTCAGGAAAACGTATGGGCTCTACCTTCAATGATATTCAGATATGACTACTAACCTCTCCTGCCATGAGATAGTCTCATCCATCTTTTTACCTGGATTACTACAATAGCATCCTCACGTGCTGCCTTTGTGACCCTCTAACAGCACAGAATATTTTCGACACAGTAGCCAGAATGGTCTTTTCAAAATAGGTTATGTCTTTCCTCAAAACCCTCCCTCAGTTTCTCATTCAGCTGAGTAAGGATCAAACCTTTTCAATGGCCGTTAAACCCTTGCATTATCTGGCCCCCAAACCACTCTGACTCCAACTCTTATTACTTTCCTCCTCACTCTACTTCTAGCACACTAACTTCCCTGTTTTTTTTTGAACACCACGGCCATTCACCAACTGTTTCTTCTTCCTAGGATGCTCTCTACACAGATTTTCATCCAGCTAACTACTTCATCTCCTTTAAGTCTTAGCTCAAATGATACTTCTCAGTTATGTCTACTCTGTTTTTATTTTTTAATTATATGTATTTATTTATTTATTTTTGAGACAGTTTCACTCTTGTTGACTAGGCTGGAGTACAAGGACACGATCTCTTGGCTCACTGCAACCTCTGCCTCCCAGATTCAAGCGATTCTCCTGCCTCAGCCTCCCGAGGAGCTGGGATTACAGGAGCATGCTACCACGCCTGGCCTTTTTTTTTTTTTTTTTGTATTTTTAGTAGAGACGGGGTTTCACCATGTTGGCCAGACTTGTCTCGAACTCCTGACCTCAAGTGATCCACCTGCCTCAGCCTACAAAGTGCTGGGATTACAGGTGTGAGCCACTGCACCTGGCCTAATTTTTATTTTTTTAAAGACATGGTCTTGCTCTATTGCCAGGCTGGAGTCCACTGAAGTCTTGAACTCCTGGACTCATGCAATCCTCCTGCCTTGGCCTCCGAAAGTTCTGGGATTACTGGCCTGTGCCACTGTGCCCAACCAGTTATGTCTACTTTGACTACTTTATTTTACAGTCCTCTATCCTGATTTCTGTATGCCCTATTCCTTTTCCTTCCATTATTATCATTATTATTATTACTTTTCATAGTTACTGCTTTCTTTTTTTTTTGACTAGCAATCTTATTTATTTATTTATTTTTATTATTATACTTTAAGTTCTAGGGTACGTGTGCACAACGTGCAGGTTTGTTACATATGTATACATGTGCCATGTTGGTGTGCTGCACCCGTTAACTTGTCATTTACATTAGGTATATCTCCTAATGCTATCCCTCCCCACTCCCCCGACCCCATGACAGACCCCAGTGTGTGATGTTCCCCACCCTGTGTCCAAGTGTTCTCATTGTTCAATTCCCACCTATGAGTGAGAACATGTGGTGTTTGGTTTTCTGTCCTTGCAATAGTTTTCTGAGAATGATGGTTTCCAGCTTCATCCATGTCCCTACAAAGGACATGAACTCATCCTTTTTTATGGCTGCATAGTATTCCATGGTATATATGTGCCACATTTCCTTAATCCAGTCTATCATTGATGAACATTTGGGTTGGTTCCAAGTCTTTGCTATTGTGAATAGTGCAACAATAAACATACGTGTGCGTGTGTCTTTATAGCAGCATGATTTATAATCCTTTGGGTATATACCCAGTAATGGGATGGCTGGGTCACATGGTATTTCTAGTTCTAGATCTTTGAGGAATTGCCACACTGTCTTCCACAATGGTTGAACTAGTTTACAGTCCCACCAACAGTGTAAAAGTGTTCCTATTTCTCACATCCTCTCCAGCACCTGTTGTTTCCTGACTTTTTAATGATTGCCATTCGAACTGGTGTGAGATGGTATCTCATTGTGGTTTTGATATGCATTTCTCTGATGGCCAGTGATGATGAGCATTTTTTCATGTGTCTGTTGGCTGCATAAATGTCTTCTTTTGAGAAGTGTCTGTTCATATTCTTCTCCCACTTTTTGATGAGGTTGATTTTTTTCTTGTAAATTTGTTTAAGTTCTTTGTAGATTCTGCATATTAGCCCTTTGTCAGATGGGTAGATTGCAAAACTTTTCTCCCATTCTGTAGGTTGCCTGTTTACTCTGGTGGTAGTTTCTTTTGCTGTGCAGAAGCTCTTTAGTTTAATTAGATCCCATTTGTCCATTTTGGCTTTTGTTGCCATTGCTTTTGGTGTTTTAGTCATGAGGTCCTTGCCGATGCCTATGTGCTGAATGGTATTGCCTAGGTTTTCTTCTAGAGTTTTTATGGTTTTAGGTCTAAATTTAAGTCTTTAATCCGTCTTGAATTAATTTTTGTATAAGGTGTAAGGAAGGGATCCAGTTTCAGCTTTCTACATATGGCTAGCCAGTTTTCCCAGTACCATTTTTTAAATAGGGAATCCTTTCCCCGTTTCTTTTTTTTTTATCAGGTTTGTGAAAGATCAGATGGTTGTAGATGTGTGGTATTATTTACGAGGGCTCTATTCTGTTCCATTGGTCTATATCTCTGTTTTGGTATCAGTACCATGCTGTTTTGGTTACTGTCGCCTTGTAGTATAGTTTGAAGTCAGGTAGTGTGATGCCTCCAGCTTTTTTCTTTTGGCTTAAGATTGTCTTGGCAATGCGGGCTCTTTTTTGGTTCCATATGAACTTTAAAGTAGTTTTTTCCAATTCTGTGAAGAAAGTCATTGGCAGCTTGATGGAGATGGTATTGAATCTATAAATTACCTTGGGCAGTACGGCCATTTTCACAATATTGATTCTTTCTATCCATGAGCATGGAATATTCTTCCATTTGTTTGTGTCTTCTTTTATTTCGTTGGGCAGTGGTTTGTAGTTCTCCTTGAAGAGGTCCTTCACATCCCTTGTAAGTTGGATTTCTAGGTATTTTATTCCCTTTGTAGCAATTGTGAATGGGAGTTCACTCATGATTTGGCTCTCTGTTTGTCTGTTATTGGTGTATAGGAATGCTTGTGATTTTTCTACATTGATTTTGTATCCTGAGACTTTGCTGAAGTTCTTTATCAGCTTAAGGAGATTTTGGGCTGAGGTGATGGGGTTTTCTAAATATACTATCATGTCACCTGCAAACAGGGACAATCTGACTTTCTCTTTTCCTAATTGAATACCCTTTATTTCTTTCTCTTGCCTGATTGCCCTGGCCAGAACTTCCAACACTATGTTGAATAGGAGTGGTGAGAGAGGGCATCCCTGTCTTGTGCCAGTTTTCAAACGGAATGCTTCCAGTTTTTGTCCATTCAGTATGATATTGGCTGTGGGTTTGTCATAGATAGCTCTTATTATTTTGAGATACGTCCCATGAATACCTAGTTTATTGAGAGTCTTTAGCATGAAGGGCTGTTGAATTTTGTCGAAGGCCTTTTCTGCATCTATTGAGATAATCATGTGGTTTTTGTCTTTGGTTCTGTTTATATGATGGATTACGTTTATTAATTTGTGTATTTTGCACCAGACTTGCAACCCAGGGATGAAGCCAAATTGATCATGGTGGATAAGCTTTTTGATGTGCTGCTGGATTTGGTTTGCCAGTATTTTATTGAGGATTTTTGCATCGATGTTCATCAGGGATATTGGTCTAAAATTCTCTTTTTTTGTTGTGTCTCTGCCAGGCTTTGGTATCAGGATGATGTTGGCCTCATAAAATGAATTAGGGAGGATTATTCTCTCTTTTTCTATTGATGGGAATACTTTCAGAAGGAATGGTACCAGCTCCTCTTTGTACCTCTGGTAGAATTCGGCTGTGAATCCATCTGGTCCTGGACTTTTTTTGGTTGCTAGGCTATTAATTATTGCCTCAATTTCAGAACCTGTTATTGGTCTATTCAGGGATTCAACTTCTTCCTGGTTTAGTCCTGGGTGGGTGTATGTGTCCTGGAATGTATCCATTTCTTGTAGATTTTCTAGTTTATTTGTGTAGAGATTTTTATAGTATTCTCTGAAGGTAATTTCTATTTCTGTGGGATTGGTGGTGATATCTCTTTATCATTTTTTATTGCATCTATTTGATTCTTCTCTCTTTTCTTCTTTATTAGTCTTGCTAGTGGTCTATCAATTTTGTTCATCTTTTCAAAAAACCAGCTCCTGGATTCGTTGATTTTTTGAAGGGTTTTTTGTGTCTCTATCTCCTTCAGTTCTGCTCTGATCTTAGTTATTTCTTGCCTTCTGCTAGCTTTTGAATGTGTTTGGTCTTGCTTCTCCAGTTCTTTTAATTGTGATGTTAGGGTGTCAATTTTAGATTTTTCCTGCTTTCTCTTGTGGGCATTTAGTGCTATAAATTTCCGTCTACACACTGCTTTAAATGTGTCCCAGAGATTCTGGTATGTTGTGTGTTTGTTCTCATTAGTTTGAAAGAACATCTTTATTTCTGTCTTCATTTCGTTATGTAACCAGTAGTCATTCAGGAGTAGGTTGTTCTGTTTCCATGTAATTGAGCGGTTTTGGGTGAGTTTCTTAATCCTGAGTTCTAGTTTGATTGCACTGTGGTCTGAGAGACAGTTTGTTATAATTTCTATTCTTTTACATTTGCTGAGGAGTGCTTTACTTCTGACTTTGTGGTCAATTTTGGAATAAGTGTGATGTATTGCTGAGAAGAATGTATATTCTGTTGGTTTGGGATGGAGAGTTCTGTAGATGTCTATTAGGTCTGCTTGGTGCAGAGCTGAGTTCAATTCCTGGATATCCTTGTTAGCTTTCTGTCTCGTTGATCTGTCTAATGTCGACAGTGGGGTGTTAAAGTCTCCCATTATTATTGTGTGGGAGTCTAAGTCTCTTTCTGGATTGCTATGGACTTGCTTTATGAATCTGGGTGGTCCTGTATTAGGTGCATATATATTTAGGATAGTTAGCTCTTCTTGTTGAATTTATCCATTTACCATTATGTCATGGCCTTCTTTGTCTCTTTTGATCTTTGTTGGTTTAAAGTCTGTTTTATCAGAAACTAGTATTGCAACCCCTGCTTTTTTTTTTTTTTTTCCATTTGCTTGGTAGATCTTCCTCCAACCCTTTAGTTTGAGCCTATGTGTGTCTCTGCACGTGAGGTGGGTTTCCTGAATACAGCACACTGATAGGTCTTGACTCTTCAACCAATTTGCCAGTCTGTGTCTTTAAATTGGAGCATTTAGCCCATTTACATTTAAGGTTAATATTGTTATGTGTGAATTTGATCCTGTCATTTTGATGTTAGCTGGTTATTTTGCTCGTTAGTTGGTGCAGTTTCTTCCTAGCATTGATGGTCTTTACAATGTGGCATGTTTTGCAGTGGCTGGTACTGGTTGTTCCTTTCCATGTTTAGTGCTTCCTTCAGGAGCTCTTGTAAGGCAGGCCTGGTGGTGACAAAATCTCTCAGCCTTTGTTTGTCTGTAAAGGATTTTATTTCTCCTTCACTTATGAAGCTTAGTTTAGCTGGATATGAAATTCTGGTTTGAAAATTCTTTTCTTTATCAATGTTGAATATTGGTCTCCACTCTCTTCTGGCTTGTAGAGTTTCTGCCGATAGATCAGCTGTTAGTCTGATGGGCTTCCCTTTGATGGTAACCCGACCTTTCTCTCTGGCTGCCTTTAACATTTTTTCTTTCATTTCAACTTTGGTGAATCTGACAATTATGTGTCTTGGAGTTGCTCTTCTCAAGGAGTATCTTTGTGGCCGTTCTCTGTGTTTCCTGAAATTGAATGTTGGCCTGCCTCACTAGGTTGGGGAAGTTCTCCTGGATAATATCCTGAAGAGTGTTTTCCAACTTGGTTCTATTCTCCCCGTCACTTTCAGGTACACCAATCAGATGTAGATTTGGTCTTTTCACATAGTCCCATATTTCTTGAGGCTTTGTTTATTTCTTTTTATTCTTTTTTCTCTAAACTTCTCTTCTTGCTTCATTTCATTCATTTGATCTTCAATCACTGATACCCTTTCTTCCACTTGATCGAATCGGCTGCTGAATCTTGTGCATTAGTCACGTAGTTCTTGTGCCATGGTTTTCAGCTCCATCAGGTTATTTAAGGACTTCTCCACACTGTTTATTCTAGTTAGCCATTTGTCTAATCTTTTTTCAAGGTTTTTAGCTTCTTTGTGATGGGTTCAAAATCCTCCTTTAGCTCAGAGAAGTTTGTTATTACCGATTGTCTGAAGCCTTCTCTCAACTGGTTGAAGTCATTCTCTGTCCACCTTTGTTCCGTTGCTGGTGAGGAGCTGTGTTCCTTTGGAGAAGAGGCGATCTGATTTTTAGAGTTTCCAGTTTTACTGCTCTGGTTTCTCCCCATCTTTATGGTTTTGTCTACCTTTGGTTTTTGATGATGGTGACGTACAGATGGGGTTTTGGTGTGGATGTCCTTTCTGTTTGTTAGTTTTCCTTCTAACAGTCAGGACCCTCAGCTGCAGGTCTGTTGGAGTTTGCTGGAGGTGCACTCCAGACCCTGTTTGCCTGGGTATCACCAGCAGAGGCTGCAGAACAGCAAATATTGCAGAACGGCAAATGTTGCTGCCTGATCCTTCCTCTGGAAGCTTTGTCTCAGAGGGGCACCTGGCTGTATGAGGTGTCAGTTGGCCCCTACTGGGAGGTGTCTCCCAGTTAGGCTACTTGGGGGTCAGGGACCCACTTGAGGAGGCAGTCTGTCCGTTCTCAGATCTCAAACTCCATGCTGGGAGAACCACTACTCTCTTCAAAGCTGTCAGACAGGGATGTTTAAGTCTGCAGAAGTTTCTGCTGCCTTTTGTTCAGCTATGCCCTGCCCCCAGAGGTGGAGTCTACAGAGGCATGCAGGCCCCTTGAGCTGTGGTTGGCTCCACCCAGTTTGAGCTTCCTGGCCGCTTTGTTTACCTACTCCAGCCTCAGCAATGGCGGACGCCCCTCCCCTAGCCTCGCTGCTACCTTGCAGTTCCATCTCAGACTACTGTGCTAGCAGTGAGCAAGGCTCCGTGGGTGTGGGACCCTCTGAGCCAGGTGCAGGATATAATCTCCTGGTGTGCCATTTGCTAAGGCCATTGGAAAAGCACGGTATTAGGGTGGGTGTGTCCTGATTTTCCAGGTACTGTTGGTCACGGCTTCCCTTTGCTAGGAAAGGGAATTTCCTGACCTCTTGTGCTTCCTGGGTGAGGTGATGCCCCGCCCAGCTCCGTGGGCTGCATCCACTGTCTGACAAGCCCCAGTGAGTTGAACCCAGTACCTCAGTTTGAAATGCAGAAAACACCCATCTTCTGCGTCACTCACGCTGGGAGCTGCAGACTGGAGCAGTTCCTATTCGGCCATCTTGGAACCTCCCCCTAGCAATCTTCCATAGTTACTGCTTTCTAACATGCAATAACAGATATTTTTCATTTGCGCCTTCAGTGCCATTCACCCTACTCTGTGCCCTGCATTGATGAAATGTATAAACAGCATCAACAGGCTCCCTAGTCCTTTGGGTTCCAGTTAAGTATAGCCAATGGGAGGCAGCAACACTAGATCTGAAGGCAGAAGAGCAATGAAGTTGGAATATTTATTTCTCCAGCAACCTCACTGCTGTGTCTGTCTCTACCAATTAGCTGCATTGCTCTACTAAAACCCACAGCTCCTATCAGACAGACTTTTCTGGGTTCTGATAACTATGCTCTTCACTTGTTCCATCCAGCCTCCTGGTATAGCAAGACCTTGAAATTTCTAGTCTGGGAATTCTGCATGAGGCTTGGTTGGTTTTCCTAAATCTTGCCCTTACCTTTTAAAAGAGGTCTTTTCATTAAACTTTTTATTAAGTATGTCATGTTTCCAACTGAAGTTCTAGCTGAAAAACATACAAACAATTTACTTATTTATCATGTTATTTATTGTCTGCATTTCACAACAGTGATCTTTGCCAATTTTGTACATGGATGCATCCCTAAAACCTAGAACAGTGCCTGGGACATGGTATATACTCAATAAACAAATGAATTAAGGATTCTCATTATGCCTTTTCTCCTTCTTCTAATAATGTTGTTCCCAACACTCTTAACTTATTTGATTTGAAATATTCTCCCAAATTTAAGATTACAGCATCTCAGCTTTGGAAGAAATTTTTATAGGCATCTATTCTTCTAGTGATTATTCCTGAAAAGTGGTTTCCTGAAAAGGTGTTGCCTGTCCACATGTTGAGTGATAGCACACTATTGCCTGTTACAGAATATTTTCACTTTCACATTAACAATTATTAAATTTGTGCTATGGTCTGAATGTATGTGCCCCCCCGAAAAGAAATTCATATATGCAAACTTAATCGCCAATGTTATGGTATTAATGGAGTGCCTTTAGAAAGTAATTAGGTCATGAGGGCCCCGGCTTCATGAATGGGATTAGTGCCTTTAGAAAAGAAGCTGGAGGGAGGCTTTTTGTCCCTTCTGTCTTGTGTGGATGCAGCAAGAAGGCTTTATTTCTGATTAACAGATCTTCACCAAAGACTGAATCTGCTGGAACCTTGATCTTGGACTTCCCAGCTTCCAGAACAATAAATTCTGGGAGGTAAATTTTGTTGTTTTTAAATTAGCCAATCCAAGGTATTTGTTGTCACAGCCTGAACATATTAAAACAATATGTTATTAAATTGAATGAAAATTCTCTGTTGAGATTTACATTCTTTTCTCTTAATTCTACCTTCCAAAGTTACAGGGACAAATTTCATCTGTCTTCCCACTGGCATTCTCGCTAATAATTATAGACAGCTATCATGGCTGTCTGCATTTTTGCTCCTCTTGAAAATAAGCATTGTCAACTGTTTTCTGATAAGTAGTCCATGCTAATCTTAGGAGACTTTTTAATATTTCTCCTGATAAATACACAAAAAGTGTAATGCACAGACTTGAGTATACAATTTCAGATGTGGCCTGACCCATGCAAAAGAGATCAGAACAGGAATCTCCCCTTATCAGATTATTACACTTCTGTTAGTGAAAACTAAGCTCCATTAATTGAACATTATTATTATTATTGTTAGACCTCAATTATGATCCAAAATGAAGAAAGTCTCTTGGGTTCTATGATATATTCAGTGCACTTCCTTCACTCAACTGGCTTACAGCCTAGTTGGAAGAGGCTGGACAAATAAACAAATAAAAGTAGTGATGTGTCCTAGCTGATATGATAGAAGTGTGCATATTATCAGCATTGTTCACAGCTACATCACAATGTTGATGAACAGAAGAATTATTTGTTGTGGTGATAAAGATGTATTGAGTCAGCTGGGTTTTAGTTCTAGTTTACTCAATGCTATTAATCAGTTTGCTTTTTGAAAATTTGGTGAGCACAACAATATTTCAACTGTTTCAATATGTACTTCTTCTCTGAGTATAAATAAGGTTGACACCCTGCCACCTCTGCAGTGTATCCTTCTTGATTTCATGGAAACTGGTGACATGAGGGCAGTCCTCCCTGTGCCACCTGACAGTTCTCTACTATGCCATTAGGAATCATTCCCTACTCTTTTTTTTTTCTCCATTCCAGTAGCACAGAGGCAAATCAGTAAGCATAGTGGCTAATACATGGCCAACTAGAAACAAAAAAAAAAACCTTTTTTTTTTTCCTTCTTGAAGAAGCCCTGATTATTTACAACCAATTTTCTGGAATCTTTTTCATTTGACTTGGGAGAGGGTTCCACAAGAAGGTGAGAAGAAGGAAATATTTTCTTTCTCCCCTCAAAATGGCTTTCTCTCAAAGGCACCTTCATTTCCCCCAGTTGTGGTGGTGGAGATTGTATAGTGGGGTGAAAGTTGAGCTAGTACTTGATCCACAGTATATATCTCTCAGCAAGCTCTTTGGGGAGATAGTTTCAACAGCATAGCTTTGTGTACTTAGAATGTGGTTAATCAGCCTTTTTTTCGGTACTCATCTGGGAGCCCTAGTTACTAGTTTTGTCCCTTGGCTCCTAATATCATCCTATTGTATTGAGAAACACTGTCTAGTGGCTGTGCCACAAGGGCTTATGTGTAGCTTGAGGAACAATTAAAAATTTCTGTATTATTTATATAAATTGTGCTTGTCAAGCTACATATCTTACATCTTCTGTTAGCAATTGATTAAAAAAACAAAATGTATTACTACATTGCTCTTCATAGAAATTTATCTTATTTATATTCAATAATATAAAAAATCTTATATAAAAACTTGCATCTAAATATCATTTTTCTTGACATATCATCTTGAATGTGTTATCAATCCTGTTGTTAATAGTTTGGACACTTGTGTAAGCTGGTTAGTGTCATACAATGAAAATAAAATGAAGGCAGAAGTAAAATAATAATATGCATGGTTTTCTTTTCTTTGCAGGTCTATGTACACACTCTTCATCTAGATTTCATAACTATTCCTACTTAAATTTGTATTGTGATTTACATTTCTAAGCTATCAAGAGGTTAGGATCTAGATCTGTGCTATCCAAAATAATATCCCATTAATCAAAAATTTTTAAATTAAAAATTTAATTCCTTTAGTCACATTAGCCACATTTTATGTACCTGAGAGGCACCAGTTGACAGTGGCTACCAAATTGAGTGGCACAGATATAGAATATTTCCATCATTCCAGAAAGTTCTTTTGAGTAGCACTGATCATGGAGAACTGGAACCTAGGGATAATGTAGATCCCCTAGGTCAAGCAAAGTGATCTCAAAAGGTCAAAAGGTCTCAAAAGGTCCCATCAAAAACAATACTTGGAGTTTGTTTGCCATATGGTAAGCAAGGCATGATGCCTGAGGATAATGGTAGTGGCAGTAGTCACATGGCAAGATGGCAAAATCAGACAAACCTGGCAAGAAAGAAGCTTTAGGGGCCAGGGGCTTAGTCCAGAGGGCTCTGGCAAGATCAAAGCAGGAGAGCTTCTAATCCTAGACGGGACTGGAAATAGACAAGATACTCTGTCAAGAATTTAGTTTGTGGGATAGGAAGGATCTGAATCCTGGATTTGGAGTGAATTTAAGATAGATATTGAGATTTATTTAAGTGGACCTAGTCTAGAAACCAATATATAATCTCAGATTAAGCTAGCATTAAGAGTAATCAAGCTTCCCCGATTAAGAATGTGGTATACAGCACAACCCTTACGTAGAGTTGTGTCCTTTCTGTCAGGTGAGAGGTATGAACATTCTGAGTCAATAGTTCATTTTAGTTAGCCGTGTAGCAGAATTACATATACAGTAAGAGGAAAAAGATGGATACCACAAAGCTTTATAATTCTACCTTTGTACCTAACCTGGAAAGAAATGTGCTGTTTACTCTAACTTTTTATCTGAAGAGCTACTGCTTTGAGATTCAAGTTTTCTTTCAAAATAGCATGATTCAAAACTTTCGAAAAAGGTCCTACTTATTGAATCTCCTAGTATTATTTTCATGTTTTACTTCTGAACATTTTTATAAAGCTAAGTCTCCATTATTTCTCCAGAAATGTTGAACATCTGGTATGACAATTGTAATCATTCTTTTATATTCATTATGATTTTAATTTTGATTCTCAGCTATCATATTTTGAAATACCATATTTGCTTTAAGTTACCTAATCAAAATGTTATAGGCATCTTGTAAAGAACAATGAGTTCATTTTAAAGGGAAACAAAATAAAAACCCATATGCTTAGTATTGAGGTAGTAGTTACAATAATGCACTATTTAGGGACTTGTAATTTAGCCATCACAATTTCATAACCAATTGTTCCCCATTCCTCAGGGATTCAGAATATGGTTTCCATGGTAATTCTGAATTTTGAAAAGACTCATCTTTGCCCTAAATGGATAGTAAATAGTTTGAATAGAAAACGACCTGTCTGTTAGCTAGGATTATACTTTAGTGTTGCAGGAGAGAGAAATACACTACCCATTTAAAAATAGATGAGTTTCAGGGCACCGTAATACATTCAACGTCTCTAAAATCACAACCCCTTGATAGCCAGTGTTAACAAAAGCTTGTTCTTTAATTACCTATATTGCATTTGGCTTCTGTTTCCTTCCAAAACCCAATTATGGTTAATAGCAGCAGTAAGCTGCACTCTTCTTGTTTATGGCAGTTCATTTTAAAGTGCTCTGTTTGATCATCATTTGTCTTCATGACTTGACAAATCAGGTTCAGATTTTCATTGGACAACCCCATAGGCTTCACCTTGCACATGTGTATAAATGGAATTCTTATATAATGCGGATGTCTTTTTAAAAAAATTTTCCTAACCAGAGGCTGTTCCCTAAATATTGGGAATCATGCTATTTTTATAAGTTCTTACTAGTGGTCTTTTCAATGCAATAATTCCAATACCCCACAACAAACGGATATTTAAAATTTGTAGAAAAGGGACAGAGAACTTTTATTTATCCCTTCCTCCTACAAATCCATTTTCTCCCAGTGTGCTGTTCATTGCCTAATCATTCTCTGCAGCTCAGATTCGTATGTTCTCCTGCAGAGACTAGCAGTCTGCCTTCTAGAGTTGAATCCAGAATAATTCAGCAGTCTAATTTCTGATTTAATTTTGCTGCTCTCCAACTGTGGTGTAAACCCAGCTCTGAGAATTGAATGCAATTTGTAGCACTTTGCCTCAGCTGAAAATACTTATGTCTTTATTCCTCATTCTCACCAGAATCATTATTTCCATGATAACTAATGGGTCCCAAGTGGAAAAAGGAGAAAAAGACACATGTAAGGTAAATAGGAAAAGACAGAAATTCAAACAGTAGGAAATACTCCTATTGCTTTATTGAAAATTAATTTCATTGTACTGTTTTATATAGGTGGTAGGTGCTGCTGTAGAGATGGGAAAAGATGAGTAGTTTTTCATTTGCTTCTATTCCTCTAACACTCCATCCTCTACTTCCTATGTTTTTAGATGGTCAAGGAAACACATGGACAAGAGGACAGTGGGCCTGGCCTTCCATTCTGTATAGTTATTTATCATTATTTTGACTGAGTCATTTTCTTTCTGAAGAAGTATCATTATTCTGCTTTTGGTCTATCCCACAAAAAGCCCCTCTTCTTGCATTGGCAAACCAGCCCTGGAGAAGCTTTCCACTGAATGTGCAGTGGTATCAGCAACATTGATGTCACTTGGGCTTATGTCAGAAGTGCAGAATCTCAGGCTCCACTCCAGACCTACTGTATAATGACCTGCATTTGTGCAGCACAGATACAGAACATTAACAAATTTCCAAATAATTCATAAATCACTCAATATGTATTACATATAAAACCTTTTTAAGTACAGTATATTGAGAGAGGTAATAATACATATGTAATACATAAAGCCTGTAAAAGCACCTGATTTTTATAGGATAGGATAAGGGACCCCAACCCCCAGGCCACAGACCAGTACTGTTAAGACTAATCCATGTTTTGATAAAATTCAATCTTTTCTAATAAAAATTTCTTCTGTTGAAAATGATCCATACTGCCAGATATAGTGTCAGGATATTTATATATATATATATATATATATATATATATATATACATACATACATACACACTATATATATATATATATATATATATATATATATATAGTATTCCTTTAGTTTTATTGGCTTCAAGTTGCCATTGATAAGAAACTTGCCATATTAGAATCTTTCTCCCTTTTAAAAAATTAATTTAAATATTGAAAAGAAAATCAAAGGTTTTTTTTTCATGTTCTTTTTCTTTCTTTCTTTCTTTTCTTTTCTTTTTTTTTTTTTGGAGACTGGGTCTTGCTCTGTTGTCCAGTCTGGAGTACAGTGGCACAATCACAGCTCATGGCAGCCTCGACCTCCCAGGCCCAAGCAGTCCTCCCTGCTTAGCCACCCAAGTAGCTAGGACTACAGGCACATGCCACCACACCTGGCTAATTTTTGTATTTGTTTGTAAATATGGGGTTTCGCCATGTAGTCATGTTTGTTTTTACATTTTCTAATCTAGGTTGTTTTAAACAAAGACAGATATTCATAAGCCTAGTGGGTTTTAAAGTTCCTATAAAGGGGAAATAATTATTGATATCATAACATTGTAAAAGTGGTCATTAGATGTTACCTTACTGTAAACAATAGCATTCCTTGTGACTCTTTAGCTGTTTGGAGTAAAACACTACTTTGATTTTTTTTTTTTTTTTTGTGAGATGGAGTTTCGCTCTTGTTGCCCGGGCTGGAGTGCAATGGCACGATCTTGGCTCACCACAACCTCTGCCTCCTGGTTGAAGTGATTCTCCTGCCTCAGCCGCCCGAGTAGCTAGGATTACAGGCGTGCGCCACCACACGTGCCTAATTTTGTATTTTTAGTAGAGACTGGGTTTCTCCATGTCTGTCAGGCTGGTCTCGAACTCCCGATCTCAGGTGATCTGCCCACCTCAGCCTCCCAAAATGCTGGGATTACAGGCATGAGCCACCGTTCCTGGCCAATGACATTTTGACATTGATTTTTTTTAAGCAGAAAAATTTCAGGGTGTAACACTAGTATGTCAAGGGGGCCAATGGGATCTTTGAAAATCAGTACCTCATTTTGTTTTAAAAGCAGACTCCTTTATTCCATTAGAAATAAATATTTTCCAATTATTGTCAGTACCTTTTGTTCTACATGGCAAAGGTGGGTATTAAAAAGCATTACAGCTTTCTGTGTCCTCTGGTAAATTCATACATTGTATCATTTGATCCTTTCTTCCTCTTTTTGCCTTTCTTCCTTCTGATCTTCCTTTAGTTTTTCCCTTTCTTTCTTCTTTCAACATATTACTATTGATCCTCTTATGTGATGCTCTACCTGTTACCAAGATAAAAATTTTCATCATCAATTCCAGAGACTTTGTAACCTGAGGCAACATAATTATGTTACTCAAGGTAATTTAAACATTTCTTTGGTAATTCTAGAGTAGACATTATACAGCTAAAAATATGCTATATATGTCCTCATCTGTTTCTAAAACCTTGAAACAGTTAAAATTAGATTATGAAATTTTTTAATGAGTAGACACTATCAACAGAGTAAGAAGACAACCCACAAAATGGGAGAACATATTTGCAAATCATATATCTTATAAGGGGTTCATATCTAGAATACAGAGAATTCTAAAAGGTCAACAACACAAAAACAACCCAAGGCAAAAATGGAAAAATGACTGGATTAAACATTTCTCCAAAGTAGATATACAATGGCTAATAAGCACACGAAAAGATGCTTGACCTTACTAATCATTAGGGAAATGCAAATCAAAACTACGATGAGATACCACCTCATACCCATTAGGATGGCTACTATCCAAAAAACACAGCAGACAAAGAGTGTTGGTGAAGATGTGGGGAAATTGGAACCCTTGTGTACCATTGGTGGGAATGTAAATGATATATAGCCTCTGTGGAAAACTGGCAACTTCTCAAAAAATAAAAATAGAATTTTATGATATGATCCAGCAATTCCACTTCTGAGTATTTACTCAAAATAATTGAAAGCATGGTCTTAAAAAGGTATTTGTTCAACCCACGTTCACAACAACATTATTCACAGTAGCTAAAATGTCTATTTATGGGTAAATGGATAAGCAAAATGTGGTATATACATATAATGAGATATAATTCAGCCTTAAAAAGAAAGGAAATTCTGGAATATACTATGACATAAATTAATCTTGAGGACATTATGCTATGTGAAATAAGCCAATCACAAAAAGACAGATTCTGTATGAGGAACTTAGAACGGTCAAAATCATAGAGACAGAAAGTAGAATGTTGGTTGCCAGGCGCTGGGAGAGGAGAGAGTGGGGACTTATTGTTTAATGAGTCTAAAGTTTCAGTTTTACAAGATGTAAAGAATTCTGGAGATAGATGGTGGTGATCGTTGTACAACATTATAAATGCATTTAATACCACTCAACTGTACATTTAAAAATGGCTAAGATGGCAACTTTTATGTTATGTGTATTCTACTACAATAAAAACATTGGAAAAGTTGGGGAAAAGGGGTGTGTGCATCATTTTTGCAATTACTTCTTCATTGTTCTCTTTTCAGTTAATTCAACAGCCAACATTTAGTGATTACCTGCCAAGTGCCAGGCACTGGCAAGGCAGAAGTGAATGGCTGAGAGACACATCTGACCTTAATGGGAGGCAATGTAATAACCTCAGCACAGAGCACCCTTGGTTTCATCCTGTGTGTGTTTTGTTTTTATCTCATTGAAAGAAGAGAACAATTATTTTATATTTATCTCAAATATGTGATCATACCATAACCTTTTCGAATAAGTTTTCTTGAGGTATTTGGAACATTGTGTCAGCACAGTCAAAGTCACTCTATGAAACATATGGGAATATTTTGAAAGCATCAGGCAGGGATTCACACCCCCACTGCACTATAACCTAGTGGTGCTGAAAGTAAAATAACAACAGAAACCCTCTATCTAGCTTTATTGTTATGACTTCCATTAGCCATTTACTAGACTGGATGGCTGCCTAGGGCACCCAAAAGATAAACTATTTCATCTGTGGTAAAGCATAATCCTGAAACCTAGTATTTTACAGAGGATAATGGAAACTAAGTAGTTTTTATAGATTATATCTGCTTGCAACCTATTAATCAATTACTAAATTTTTCTATTCCTCACCACAAGGAGAAAAGATTTTGCTACCAAAATACTAAATTCTGAATTAGCTTTTAGAACGTTTAAGACAACAAACTAACTTGTCTATAAGAACATTGGGTAAAATAGTTTGAATTTCTCCTTGTTAATCTTTTCCCTAAGAAAATTAACTCCTAAGTTGGTTTTCTGTCTTGCAAACTAGATGCTAAAAAATTAAAACCTACCACACAGCAGGGTTATTTAATTTTAAAAGATTGGCATTTAAGAAAAGTCAAAAAACACTAAGAGGATTAGAGAATAATCTTATACTTTAGAGCTTAAATGTTCTCTTTATTTTCACTTATTTCTTGTTGTCTTTTACTAATCTTTGGCTCTAAATTTATTTACTGGGTACTTTTTAAAAAATAAATCTTAAGAGCTTTTATCATTTCTTTTTTCCTCAATTTATTTTGTTCATGTATTCAAAAGTACTAAGCATAGTACACTGTTTACTGCTTAGGGAAGTTCCTTTTACATTCTTTGTTGGTGTTATTTTAATATTAATAAAATCACATTATTTCTCAGATGGCTAAGATAATTTAAATGATTAGCACAGTATCTTAGTTATTAAGCACTTTCAAGTATAAAATTAAGCAGTTTCCAAACACTTCCATATTTGTTTTCCTGAAGGGGTTTTATAAATCTTAACCTGTGGTACTTACAAAGCTAAATTTTTTTGTTAGTTGTTTGTTTGAAATCTACCTCCCTACTCTATTTTATGTTGCTTCTTTTATGTTCAACTTTGTTGAACAAAGTTCAACAAAGCATCACCCCTCTAGCATCACCTTTACTGATGTGCATATAGCAGTGCTTAATTTATGTCTCCTAAACCAATTATAACTTGTATATGATGTAAGGAAAAGAAAGTAACAAGTCAAAATGAATTTCTAATTTTTTGTTCTCCCTCTTAAAATACATATATTTTTCTTTATTACCAAAAGGGAGCATGATTGCTGTAGAAAATGTTAAAGTTACAGAAAACTGTAGAATTCTAAAATCTATTTGTAAATCACATCTTTAAACTATAACATTGTCATCATGGTACCCTTTGTTCCAGTCTCTTTTTCAAGAAATAACTTTCTATATTTTGATCATACTTCTGTATCATTTTATCCTTCAGCCAACCAACCTCTGATAAGTCTTTTTTTTTTCTTTTCTTAGGCTAGTAGCAAAACAAAAACAAAAACAAAACCTAAAACTGATGTTTTTCATGTCTTGTTTTAGAATTATTTCAATTTATTATACATTTAAAAAACCAAGTATTCCAGATGAATGACCCTTTGCTAGAGTCTCTTCTGGAAATGCATGTTAGAAGACAGCACACTATTCAGTTTATCTCTTCTACTTTTGGGTGCATTTACATCACCGTGCTTTTGTTCTAATGATAGTGACAAAGGTAGCTGTCACTAAGTATTGAGGAGGCTAGAGAGGACAATCAGAGAGATTTCCAGGGCCTGTGTACATCTGTTTGCGGACAAATAGGACACTGCTTTTTTAGATAGTGCTAATTGTAATCCCAAAGCAGAGAAAGTTTCTCAAAGCTTTCTTGTAACTCTAGTTATAAGCAAGTGAGATAGGTGAAAACTGTATCAATTTTAAGAAAAAAAATAAATGATTGGTATTCTTTTTAGTATGGCCTCAGGAGAAGAAAATTGAAATCAGATAACTCTGAGTTTGGAACTACAGCTTCATTTAGAGTTGTGGAACATTCAGCAAATTTAACCTCTCTGAGCTTTTTAAAATGTTTAAACAGGAGTAACAAAAACATAAAATCTTGGTAATTGATGCAATCTCATGTGTGGCAATGCCTGGGACACCACTGGGCTCACAGAAAGTTTTAAATGTTAACTCACCTCTTTATTTTTTCTTTACACTGGCTTTCATGGAGTTCAGGACATTCTAATCCAAATTAAGGTACTTTGGCATATGAGAAAACAGCAGAAGCAGGAAGGTCTTTCTGACCTTCTTTCGTCCTTCTGAAGCGGGCCATAAAGAATTCTCTGACTTTTCTCTAAAGTAGGTTATAAGACTCTCATGAGAGGGATTCTCTCCCTATGCAGGTTTAATATTTTTCACCAAAAAATCCAAAATCTGCTCCCAAATTAAAAACTTTTTGAGATCCTGCATGACACCACAAGTAGAGAATTCCTCACCTGATCTGCCTGATCTGCTCATGTGATGGGTTGCAGTCAAAATGCAGTCAAAACTTTGTTTCAGTCACAAAATTACTTAAAATACTGTACAAAATTACCTTCAGGATATGTGTATACATTGTATATTAAACATAAATGAATTTCATGTTTAGACTTAGGTCCCATCCCAAATATATCTCATTTGTATATGCAAATATTCCAAAATTAAAAAAATTAGAAACCCAAAACACTTCTAGTCCTAACCATTTTGGATAAGGGCTACTCAATCCATAATCCAAGAAAAGGAATGTCCCTACCTCTGAAGACACAAGGACACAGAGAACAACTTGAACAGGTTTTGCTAAGTTCTCCCAAGTTTATTACCATGAAATCATATCCTCTTTGTCTGATCATACTTCTGCACAACTCTCCACTCTTCATTCACAAATTTTCCTATTTCTTTGGGTCTTCATTTCTGAACACTCTCATGTCATGTAAAACTTACATTAAGTAAATTTGTGTGCTTTTCTCTTTTTAATCTCTTTTTTTAAATAGGGATCTCAGCCATGAACCTAACTGATGGTGAAATAAGAAATCTTTTCATTTTTAAAATTTTATTTTTATTTTTTAAGACACAAGGTCTCATTCTGTTACCCAGGCTGAAGTGCAGTGGTGTGAATATAGATCACTGCTGCCTCCACCTCTTGGGCTCAGGCGATCCTCCTGCCTCAATCTCCCTAGTAGCTAGGACAACAAGTGCATGCTACCACACCTGGCTAATTAAAAAAAAAGAAAATTTGTAGAGACATGTGTCTCGCTATGTTGTCCAAGGTGCTCTCAAACTCCTGGCCTCAAGTGATCCTCCCACTTCAGCTTCCCAAAGTATTGGGATTACAGGGGTGAGGCACCATGCCTGGCTTATTTTACTGTTGGAAGTGTGGCTTTACATGTCTGCAGCTCCTGCTAACAAAATACCACTCCAGCAATAATTCATTTATTTATTGTATCTAGCACATAGTAGGTGCTCAGTTTGCTCAACAAAAGGAATAGCACTCTGCTATACACTGAGTGTCTGGGAGTTGTAAAAGGGACATGTCTTCATGTCCTCATGTCTTTGTGGGGTTTAAAGTTTATTGAGGAAGGTGGTCGTAAATACATGAACAGTCATATGTTCTACCAAGGGGTGCTGGGAAGGGCATTCTCACAGGATGTGAGGCAATGAAATACTTAACTGCAGAGTCTGGGTGCCAGGTAGGAGTTGGGCTTCTCCCACAACATTCTGCCTTTGGGATCAGGTAGTTTGGGGTAAATCCTGCATTGGGTGAATGAGCCGCATCTATAGCTCCTCTGAACCTCGCTCATCTTACAGCCTTCATCTCCCTTGGAAGATTGCGTAAACTGCCAGTGCAGCAAATGCAACACAGCAGTCTCTCTTGAATAAAGCTTACAACAAGGTTACATCTAATAAATGTATCATACATTGTTGGGTTTTTCAGGATGTAACCACCATAAGTTGAGAAGCATACTGAATGTTTATCACTTTCACACCATCATTATGTTGAAAAATTGTAAGTCGAATCTTATGCTGAACCATCCTAAGTTGGAGATCATGTGTATTACTCAATGAAAGGGTATTCACAGAGTCATGCAACCATCACCATAACCTAATGTTAGAACATTTTCTTCATTGCAAAAATAAACCTTGTACCCATTAGCAGTCACTCCCCATCCCCTACCCAGCTACTATTTACCCCCATCCCTTAACCTTAGGTAACCACTAATCAACTTTCTGCCTCTATGAATTTGCCTATTCTGGAGGTTTCACATAAATGGAATCACACATGAGGTCTTTCATAACTTCTTTCACTTAGCATAATGTTTTTGAAGTTTATTCATGTTGTAGCATGTGTCAGTACTTCACTCTTTTTTATTACCAAATAACATTCCAGTGTATGGATGAACCACATTTTAAAAAAAAAAAATTTTATTTTAGTTTCAGAGGTACATGTGCAGGCTGATTCTGCAGATAAATTGGCTGTCACTGGGGCTTGATGCACATACTATTTCATCACTAAGATAATAAGCATAGTACCTGATAGGTATTTTTTTGATCCTCACCCTCCTCCCACTCCCAACCCTAAAGTAGGACCTGGTGTCTGTTGTTCCTTTCTTTGTGTCCATATGTACTCAATGTTCAGCTCCCACTCACAAGTAGCAACATGCAATATTTGGTTTTCTGTTCCTGCATTAGTTCGCTTAGGATAATGGCCCCCAGCTCTGTCTATGTTGCTGCAAAGGACGTGGTCTCACTCTATTTTATGGCTGTGTAGTATTTCATGGTGTGTGTGTATAGAAATATAGATATATATGTATATACGTGTATATATGTACATATATGTACATATATACATATATATGTACATATACACACATGTATACATATATATGGTGTGTATATATATATATATGGTGTGTGTATATATATATATACACACACCATAAATTGTAATTGTGTGTGTGTGTGTATATATATATATATATATATATATATATATATATCACATTTTCTTAATCCAGTCTACGTTTATCGGAATTTAGGTTGATTCCATGTCTTTGCTGCTGTGATGAACACACACGTGCGTGTGTCAAAATTTTGTTTAGCTACTCATCAGTTGATGAACATTTTGTTTATGTACTCATCAGTTGATGAACATTTGTTTACCTACTCATCAGTTGATGAACTGCTAAAATTTCCCATTTTTAGCTATTTTTGATAATACGGCAAAGAACATAGATTACGAGTTTTTGTATGAACATATATTTTAATATTTCATGGGTAGATACCTAGGGGTAGAGTTGCTGGGTCATATGGTATATCTTTAGCATACTGAAGAACCGACAAACTCTTATGCAAAGTTGCTGCGCCATTTTACAATCTCACGAACAATATATGAGAGTTCTAACTTCTCGATAATCTTTGCTGTCACCTGTTATTTTCTGTCTTTTTGATTATCATCATTCTAGTAGACGTGAAGTGGTATCTCACTGTGATTTTGATTTACATTTACCTGATGACTATGATGTTGAATATCTATTCATGTGTTATTGTTCATGTGTATATATTCTTTGGACAAAGTGTCATTCAAATAATTTGCCCATTAACATTTTTTTTGTCTTTTTTATTGCTGAGTTGTAGGAGTACTCTACATATTCCTTATACAAGTCCATTTCCACAAATAAGATTTGCAGATATTTTCTTCTAGTCTATGGGTTGTCTTTTCATTTCTTTGATGGTTTCCTTTGAAGCCTAAGTTTTTTGTTTGTTTTTTGTTTTTGTTTTTGTCAAAGTGCAGTTTACCGAGTTTTTGTCTTTTGTCATTGTGAGTTTGGTGTTATATTTAGGAAACCATTGCCTAACCCAAGGTTATGAAAATTTACTCCTGTCTTTCCTTCTAGGAGTTTTATAGTTTTTGCTATCACACTTAGGACTATCATCCATTTTAAATTAATAATTAATTTTTGTGTATGGTGTGAGGTAGAGGTCCAAATTTATTCTTTTGCAGTTTTTAGTATACAAGTCTCACACTTTGTTTCTTAAGATTATTTCTAATTGTTTCTTCTTTCCTACGATGTTGTAAATTGCTTTCTTTTTGTCATTTTTTTTTTACTCATTTCCTTTTTTAAAAATTTCTACCTTTATTTTAGTTACAGGGTACATGTTCAAGTTTGTTACATGGGTATATTGCATGATGCTGCGGTTGGAATTACCTCAGCATCATGCAATATACTCTATTTGTTTAAAGCTTTTTTTTTTTTTTTAACCCACTCTTTCTTAGTTTCCAATGTCGTTCTTAAAATTAAACTTTGCTAGAGAATTATCTACTTTATTTAAGTTGTTTAACCACTTTATTAAGCCCTAATTGACAATAACAAACTTTACATATTTAAAGTTTTCAATTTGAAACAAATCAATAATGATAATAAAGAGAGCAAAAGAAAACTTTGGGAGGCGATGGATATGTTTATGGCCTTGATGATGGTGATAGTTTCATGGGTATGTACTTATGCACAATATGTATACACTAATTTTGTACAGCTTTTTATATGTCAATTATTCCTCAAAAAAGTTTGAAAAGACTGTCTTTTCCACACTAAGTCATCTTTAAAACTTTGTCAAATATCAATTTAACCATATATATCTGGGTCTATTTCTGAACCCTATACAATTCTATTGATCTATTTATCTTTACGTGAATATCATATTGTCTTGATTACTGCAGCTCTGCAATAAGTTTTAACATTGATAATATACGTTCTTCATTTTATTTTTTTTTTCAAAATTGTTTTGGCTATTCTAGATACTTCATATTTTCATATATGTTTTAGAATCATCTTGTCAATTTCTACAAATAATTGTGTTAGAATTATAATTGGGATTGCATTGAATCTATAGATCAATTTGGGGAGAATTGATGTCTTAACAATACTGAGTATTTTGATAAATGAATACGACATATCTCTCCATTTATTTAGATTTTCCTTAACTTCTACTAGTAATGTTTATAGCATTCAGTGTTCAAGTCTTGCGTATCTTTTATTTGATTTATACTTCTATGTTTAATATATCATGATGCAATTTTTATATTATTTCTGATTTTTATTGCACATATAGAAACAATTGATTTTTAAATATTTAGCTTGTAATCTGCAAGCTGACTAAAGTCACTTGTTTATTCTAGCAGCTTTTGTAGATTTTATAGGATTTATACATAGACAAACATGTAGTCTGTGAGTAAAGACAGTTTTATTGCTTCCCTTCTAAGATAGATGCCTGTCATCACTTTTTCTGGCCTTATGGCACTAAGTGGAATCACCACTATGGTGAAAGGAAGTGCTTTGTTACTGAATTTAAGGGGAAAACATACAATTTTTCACCATTACATATGATGTTAGCTATTGTTTTTTATAGATGTCCTTTATCAGGTTGAAGAAATGTCCCTCTGTACACCGCTGAGAAAATTTATGAGAAAAAGTCTATTAGATTTTGTAAAATAGTTTTTCTGCATCTATTGAGATATTATGTGGTTAAATAACATGGCGAATTTAATTGATTAATTTTCTATCAATTGCTCTTTTTTTTCTAAAGTCTTAAGGCTTTAGACTTTTCATCTAATTGTTATACCAGAATCTCTGGAATAAACCTTACTTACTCATAATGCATTTTTAAATGAATTTTTTATTTAAATTTTTGCGGGCAAATAGTAGGTGTATATATTGATGGAGTACATGAGATGCTGTGATACAGACATGCAATGAATAATAATCACATCATACAAAATGGCGTATCCATCCCCTCAAATATTTATGCTTTGTGTTACAATCTGATTATACACTTTTAGTTATTTTAAAATGCACAATTAAATTATTATTGACTAAAGTCACCCTGTTGTGCTGTCAAATACTAGGCCTTATTTATTCTTTTTATTTTTTTATACCCATCAATCAGCCCATCTCCCCTGACCCTTCCCTTCCTTTTGCAGCCTCTGGAAACTATCTTTCTACTCTCTATCTTCATGAGTTCAATTATTTGATTTTTAGATCCCACAAATAAGTAAGAACATGTGATGTTTGCCTTTTTGGCCTGGCTTATTTCACTTAGCATAACGACCTCCAGTCCCATCCGTGTTGTTGCAAATGACAGGATCTCATTCTTTATTATGGCTGAATACTAAACACATTCGGCTTATTCCTTCATTAATGGACACTTAGCCAAATTTTGGCTATTGTGAACAGTGCTGCAACAAACATGAAAGTGTAGATATCTCTTCAATATACTGACTTCCTTTTTGGTGGGGGGCATATACCCAGCAGTGGGATTTCTAGATCGTATGGTAGCTTTATTTTTAGTTTTTTTGAGGAACTTCTACTTTGTTCTCCATAGTGGTTGTACTAATTTACATGACCACAAACAGTGTTTGAGGGTTCTCTTTTCTCCACATCTTTGCCAGCATTTGTTATTGCCTATCTTTTGGATATAAGCTATTTTATCTAAGATGAGATTATATCTCATTGTAGTTTTGATTTGCATTTCTCTGATGATCACTGATGTTGAGCACATTTTTATATGCCTGTTTGCCTTTTATATGTCTCCATTGAGAAATATCTATTCAAATCTTTTGACCAGTTTTTAATTGGATTATCAGATTTTCTTCCTACAGAGTTTGAGACCATTGTGTATTCTGGTTATTAATCCCTTGTTAGATGGGTAGTTTACACATATTTTCTACCATTCTATGTGTTGTTTTCTCACTTTGATGATTGTTTACTTTGCTGTGCAGAAGATTTCTAACTTGATCTGATTCCATTTGTCAATTTTTGCTTTGGTTGCCTGTTCTTATGGGGTATTACTACTCAATAAATTTTTTCCCAGACCAGTCTCTTGGAGATGCCTCCCAATGTTTTCTGGTAGTAGTTTCACAGTTTGAGGTCTTAGATTTAAGTATTTAATCCATTTAGATTTGATTTTTGTATAGAGTAAGACATGGGGGTCTCGCTTCATTCTTCTGCATGTGGACATCCAGTTTTCTCAGTACAATTTATTGAAGAAATTGTCTTTTCCCCAGTATATGTTCTTGGCACTTTTGTCAAAAATGAGTTCACTATAGGTGTGTGGATTTGTTTCTGAGTTCTCAATTCTGTTCCATTGGTCTATGTGTCTGTCTTTATGCCAGTATCATGCTATTTTGGTTACCATAGCTGTGTAGTATAAGTTGAAGTTAGGTAATGTGATTCCTCCAGTTTTGCTCTTTTTGCTTGGGATAGCTTTGGCTACTCTGGGTCTTTTGTAATTCCTTATCAATTTTAGGATTTTTCTTTTCTATTTCTGTGAAGAATGTCATTGGTATTTTGACAGGGATTGCATTGAAATCTGTAGATTTCTTTGGGTAGTATGTACATTTTAACAAACTGATTCTTTCAGTCCATGAACATGAAATATCTTCCTTTTTTGGTGGCCTCTTCAATTTCTTTCATCATTGTTATATAGTTTTCATTATAGAGATCTTTTGCTTCTTTGGTTAATTCCTAGATATTTAATTTTATGTGCAGCTATTTAAATGAGATTACTTTTTTGAAATTTCTTTTTCAGATTGTTCACTGTTGGCATATAGAAATGCTACTATTTTTTATGTGTTGGCATTGTATCCTGCAACTTTACTGAATTTGTTTTTCAGTAATAATACTTTTTTGGTGGAGTTTGTAGGCTTTTCAAAATATAAGATCATATCATCTGCAAACAAAGATAATTTGACTTCTTGCTTTCAAATTTGGATGTCCTTTATTTCTTCCTGTTGTCTGATTGCTCTAGCTAGGACTTCCAGTACTATATTAAATAAGAGTGGTGAAAGTGGGCATCCTTATTGTGTTCCAGATTTTAGAGAAAAGGGTTTCAGGTTTTTCCCATTCAGTATGATACTGGCTTGGTTCTGTCATATATGGCTTTTATTATGTTGAGGTATATTCTTTCTATACCAAATATTTTGAGGGTTTTTATCATAAAAAGATGTTGAATTTTATTAAATGCTTTTTTAGCATCAGTTAAACTGATCATATAGTTTTTGTCCTTCATTCCGTTGATATGATGTATCACATTGATTTATTTGTATATACTGAAACATTCTTGCATCTCTAGGATAAATCCCACTTGGTCATGATGAATGATTTTTTTCAATGTACTGTTGAACTCAATTTGCTAGTACTTTGATAAATATTTGTCAATATTTATCAGATATATTGACCTGCAGTTTTTTTTTTTTGATGTGTCTTTTTCTTGTTTTGGTAACAGGATAACATTGACTTTCTAGAATTAGGAAGTATTCCTTCCTCCTCTATTTTTTGGAATAGTTTGAGTAGGATTGGTATTAGTTTTTCTTTAAATGTTTGGTAGAATTCAGCAGTGAAATTGCTGGGTCCTGGCTTTTTTTTTTTTTTTTTAACTGCATGATTTTTTATTGTGACTTCAATATTTTTAATTGTCATTGGTCTGTTCAGGTTTTGGATTTCTTCATGGCTCATTCTTAGCAGGTTGTATGTTTCTAGGAGTTTGTCCATTTCTTCTAGATTTTCCAATGTTTTGGCTCATATTTACTCATAGTAGCCGTTAATGATCCTTTGAATTTCTCAATATCAGTTGTAATGTCTCCTTTTTCATCACTGATTTTATTTGGATCTTCTCTTTTTTGTCTTAGGTAGTCTAGCTTAAGATTCGTAAGTTTTGTTTAACTTAAAAAACAATTTGTTCCTTGATCTTTTCTATTTTCTTCATTTCAACTTCATTTATTTTGGCTCAAATCTTTATTATTTATTTTCTTCTACTATTTTTAGATTACATTTGCTTTTGCTTTTCTAGTTTTTTTTTAAGATGCATTGTGTGTTATTTGAAGCTTTTCTTCCTTTCTGACGTAGGGACTTATAGCTATAAACTTACCTCTTAGTACCGGTTTTGCTGCATCCCATAGGTTTTGGAGTGTTGTGTTTCCATTATCTCTTGTTTCAAAAAAATTTTTAATTTTCTTCTTAATTTCTTCATTCACCTACTGATCGTTCACAAGCATACTCTTTAATGTATATGTATTTTATAGTTTCCAAAATTCCTCTTGTTATTGATTTCTAGTTTTATTCCACTGTGGTTAAAGATTATGCTTCTTATTATTTCAATTTTTTTAATTTTTTAAGACTTGTATTCTGAACTAACATATTGTCTATCCTTGTGAAGGATCCATGTGCTGGGGAAAAGAATGCATATTCTGCAGCCATTGGATGAAATTTTCTGTCAGTATCTATTAGGTCCATTTGGTCCATAGTGCACATGAAGTTCAAGTTTCTGTGTAGACTTTCTGCTTGGGAGATCTGTCCAATGCTGAAAGTGGGGTGTTGAAGTCTCCAGCTGTTATTGTATTGGGGCTTATATCTCTCTCTCTAGCTCTAATAATACTCGCATTATATACCTGGGTGCTCCAGTGTTGAGTGCATACATATTTATAATTCTCATCTCCTCTTGCTGAACTATCTGCTTTATCATTATGTAGTGACCTTCTTTGTCTCTTATTACAGGTTTTGTCTTGAAATCTATTTTGTCTTGTATAAGTATAGCTACTACTGCCTTTTCTTGTTGTTTCTATTGGTATGGAATATCTTTTTCCCATTCCTTTATTTTTAGTTTATGTGTGTCTTACTAGGTGAAGTGTGTTTCTTATAGGCAACAGACCATTGGGTCTTGTTTTTTAATCCATTCAGCCACTGTATGTTTTTTGATGGGAGAGTTTGGTTAATTACATTCAATGTTATTACTGATAAGTAAGGACTTACTCCTGACATTTTGTTATTTGTTATCTGGTTGTTTTGTATTCTTTTCTTCCTTCTTTCTTCCCTTCTTGTCTTCCTTTTAGTGAAGGTGATTTTCTGTGGTGACATGATATAGTTTCTTGCTTTTTATTTTTTGTGTATTCATTGTATATTTTTTGGTTTGAGGTTGCCATGAGGATTACAAATACTCTTATAACCCATTATTTTAAGCTGATAGCAACTTAGCACTCCTTGCATAAACAAACAAAAACTAGTTAAGACTACACCTTAACTTTGTCCTTCTGCTTTTTAACTCTTTTTTGTTTCTATTTATATCTTATTATACTGTCTATGTCTTGAAAAGTTGTTGTAGTTATTATTTTTGATCGGTTCATTGTTTAGTCTTTCTATTGAAGAATAGTTTACACATTACAGTTATAAGATTCTTTTATAATATTCTGTGTTTTTCTTTGTGGTTACTGTTACCATTGAGTTTTGTATCTTCAGTTGATTTCTTATTACTCATTAATATCCTTTTCTTTCTGATTGAAGTACTCCCTTTAGTATTTCTTATAGGAAAGGTCTGGTGTTAATGAAATCTCTCAGCTTTTGTTCGTCTAGGAAGCTCTTTATTTCTCCTTCATTTTGAAGGACATTTTCACCAGATATACTCTTAGAGGGTAGAAGTTTTTTTTTTTTTTCCTTCAGCACCTTAAATATGATATGCTACTCTCTCCTGACTTATAAGCATTCCACTGAAAAGTCTGGTGCGAGATGTATTGTAGCTCTGTTATAGGTTGTTTGTTTCTTTTTTCTTGCTGCTTTTAAGATCCTTTCTTTATGCTTGACTTGTGGGAACTCAATTATTAAATGCTTAGAGGTGTTCTATAACCTTCTTGTACTTAAATGTTGTTATATTTCTAAGGTTTGGGAAGTTCTCTGTTATTATTCTGTTTAATAAACTTTCTACCCCTATCTCTTTCTCTACTTAAAGGGGTTTAAGGCCAATGAAGCTTTTTCCTTTTGAGATTATTTTCTATTAATAGGTTCTATAGGCATGCTTGGTTGTTTTTTGTTCTTTTTTTCTTTTGTCTCCTCTGTGTATTTTTGAATAGCCTGCCTTCAAGCTCACTAATTCTTTCTTCTGCTTGATCAGTTCTGCTATTAAATTTCTCTGAAGCGTTCTTCAGCATGTGAATTGCATTTTTCAGCTGCAGAATTTCTGCTTGATTCTTTTAAATTATTTTAATCTCTTTGTTAAACTTATCTGATAGAATTATGAATTCCTTCTCTGTGTTATCTTGAATTTCTTTGAATTTCCTCAACACAGCTATTTTAAATTGTCTATCTAAAAGGTCACGTATCTCTGTTTCTCCAGGATTAGTCTGTGGTGCCTTATTTAATTCATTTGGTGAGATCACATTTTCCTGGATGGCATCGATGCTTGCCAATGTTCTTCAGTGTCTGGGCATTGAAGAGTTAGGTATTTATTATAGTCTTCTCAGTCTGGGCTTGTCTGTACCCATCCTTCTCGGAAGGCTTTTCAGATATTTGACAGGATGTGGGTATTTTCGTCTAAGCTGTATTTACTTTAAGCACCACCACCCCCACACCCCCGCCCCACACACAACCCCATAACCCTGTGGTTCTTAGACTCATAGAGGTACTGCCATGATGGTCTTGGATGAGATCCAGAAGAATGCTCTGGATTACCAGGCAGACTCTTGTTCTCTTCCCTTACTTTCTCTGAAATGAATGGAGTCTCTCTGTTCTGAGCCACCTGGAGCTGGATGTAGAGTGAGCATTCACTCCTGTGGCCACCTCCACTAGGACTGTGCTGGCTAAGACCTGAAGGTCTCACTAAAGGCCTGTTGAAGCCACTCTCTGGCTACAATCTGTGTTTGCTGAAGGTCCTGGGGCTCTACAATCAGCAGGTGGCAAAGTTAGCCAGGCCTGTATCTATCCCTTCAGGGTGGTGAGTTCCTCCAAGCCCTGGATGTGTCCAGAGGTGACATTTGGGAGCCAGAAATTAGAATCAATAACCTTAGAATTCTATCTAGTGTTCCATTGTACTGCAGCTGAGCTCACACTCAAATTGCAAGATGCAGTCCTTCCCACTCTTGTCTCCCCTTTCCAAAGACAGAGGAGTCTCACCCCATGGCCACTACCACCACAGGCCCACAGGAAGCACTGCCAGACTACAGCCAATTTTCCTTTAAGGCCTAAAGGCTCTTCAGTCAGCTTGTGGTGAATGCTACCTGGCTTGGGACTCACCCTTCAGGTAGTGGACTCCCCTCAGGCCCAATGCAGGTCCAAAGCTGTCCAAGAGCCAAGTCCTGGAATTGGGGACCCAAAGAGCACACTTGGTGTTATATCCGCCTGTGGTCAAGCTGGTATCTAAGGTGGAAAACAATGTCTCCTTTGCTTTTCCTCTGCTTTTCTTGAATGGAAGGAGTCACCCTGTAGCCACCACAGCTGAGAATGTGCTGAGTCTCACCTGAAGCCAGCAAGTCTCAGAGTCTCACTCAAGGCCTTCAGTGTAATAACTGGGTATCACTGCTGGTTATTCAGTCCAGTGGCTTTTTAGTTAATGGGTGATGCATCCTGCCCACAGTGTGTCTAGAAATGTTGCCTGGGAGCTATGGCCTGGAAAGTGGGCCTCATGAGTCTGACAGGTGCCCTATTCTACTGTGGCTGAGCTGGTATCCAAGAAGCAAGGCAAAGTCCTCCCCACTCTTTCCTCTCCTCTCCTCAAGCAGAGGGAGGGGGTCTCTTTGGAGGCATGAGCTGTGCAGCCTGGGCTTAGGGGAGGGGTGACGTCAGCACTACCTTTAACCACCCTGGCTGGTATCTCAATAGGTCCCATTCCCCCTCAGTCCACTGTCTCTGGGTCCAATACTGCACAGGACTTGCCTAAGAGTTTCAGTCCTCATGGCCTAGACTTTCTTAAAAGTTTATTTGGAGCCCCAGAGCACCATGAGTGGCAAGGCTTGTGGGTATTCAAGTTCAGACTTCTGGGATCTGCCATTCCCTCTAGTTAGGGCTAGTTTAAATGCTCCCTCTGTGGGCAGGCATCAGCTGAGTTTTGTATGGTTTTGTTTACTTTTATAAGGCGGCACTGAGTTCAATGCATCCCTTCAACACACAGAAAATACCCTCCTTTCCCTAATGCCCAGATATACTCTTTGCACCATGCTGATGCTGCCAGGGAATGGGGAGGGGTGGCATTGGCAATTAAAGACTGTTTTTCCTACCTCTTCTGTGCCTCTTTCAGCAACATATATATATAGATAAATATATATAAACCTGGTTTTAAAACCAGGTACTGTGAGTGCTCACCTGATTTTTGCTTCTTATGAAGGTGTTTTGCTTTTGTTTGTTTGTTTGTTTGTTTGTTTTGATAGATACTTGTTAAATTGGTGTCCTTGTGGTGGGGGGTGGGGGGTTGCGGGGGAACAGTTGGTGGAGCCTTCTATTGCACCATCTTCCTCTACCTCGAGTCCATGATCTGTTTTATTTTATTTTGTATATTGCTAAATTCAGTTTGCTAAATTTTAAAGAATTTTTAAATCTATGTTCTTGAAGGATATTTTTCTGTAATTCTCTTGTAATATATTTACCTTGTTTTTATATTGGAAATATTTTGACTCATATAATGAATTGGGAAGCATTCCTTCCTATTCAAATATCTTTGAAGTCTTCCAAAGAATTGCTATAATACCTCCCTTAAGTATTAGGTGAAAATTATCACTGAAGCCTTCTGGGCATGTAGGTGTCTTTTGTGGGAAGGTGCTTAACCACAAATTCAATTTCTTTCATATATACAGCTTTTCCATTTCTCCTAGAGTGAACTTTGTTAATTGGTGTCTTTCAAAGAATTTGTCAATTTTATCAAAGTTGTTGAATTTATTGGTATAAAATTGTTTATAATATTCCCCTGTCATCATTTTAATTATCTGTAGATGCTGTAGTGATAACATTGTTCTCATTCCTGATATTAAAAAATTTTTTGTCGTCTTTTTTTTGGCTAAAATTTAATCAATTCTATTGATCTTAAATAATATTTTTTGTTTCATTGATTTTCTTTATTGTTTTTGTTTTATATTTCACTGTTTTCTCCTCTGATCTGTATTTTTTTGCTTTATTTTATATTTTCTGGGTTTCATTTACTCTTCCTTTTCAAGAGTCTTAAGATAAAAGCTTGGCTGTTTAATTTGAGAAGTATTTCTTTTCTAATATAGGCATTGGTACTATAGGTTTCAAAGTACCATTTTAGTGACAGCCCAGAGATATGAATATTTTATGTTTTCATTACCGTTTAGTTCAAAATATTTTCTAATTTCCCTTTGAGCCAAGAGTTATTTAGAAATGTTGTATAGTTTCTAAAGTTTTCAAAATCTTTCAGATACATATAGATTTTTATTTTTCACTTAACTCCAGTTTAGTCATAGAGCATATTGAATATAACTTGAATCTTTTGAAATTTATTGAGAGTTTTTAATGCAGAATTTAATCAATCATGGAACATGTTCTGTGTACAATTGACGAGAATGTGTATTATGTTGTTGTTTGTTGAAATGTTTTGTCAACGTCAATTTAGTTAAGTTATTGGTAGTATTATTCAACTCTATATCCTTGTTGGTTTTCCATGTACTTGTTCTCTCGATTATTTTAAAGGGAATATTGAAATCTCATTGTTTCTAATTCCTATCTTTGTTCCTCTGTATGTAATGTCTTTTTTGTCTGGATTCATTACAGTTTATTTCTTTATCACCAGTTTTATACAGTTTGATTTTGATTTATCTGTAGTTTCATTCATGTGTCTTATGCTAGGAGTTTGTTGAGCTTCTTGGACCTATGAGCTTATAATTTTAATTTAATTTGGAAAATTGGTCATTATTTTTCAAATATTCTGTTCTGTCTTTATTCTACCTCTTTAGGGAACTTGAGTTACACATATATTAGGCTTTTTGATGTTGGTTCCACAGCTCACTGACACTCTATTTTTTTAGTCTTTTTTCCCTGTTTCATTTGCAGAGTTTTCATTGGTATGTTCTCAATTTCACTTATCTTTCTTATGCAAAGTATAATCTGCCATTAATCCCATCAACTGTGTTTTTCATCTCAGATTTGTATATTTCACTTCTAGATGTTTAATTTTAGTCGTTCATTCATGCTTCTACTTCCTTTAACTTCTTGAACATGTGGAATATAGTTATAATAACTGTTTTAATGTCATTGTCTATTAAATCTATCATCTGTGTCAATTGAAGATTGGTTTGGATTGATTTTTCTCCTCAGTATGAGTTGCATTTTCCTACCTCTTTGCATGCCTGGTAATTTTTATTGAATGCCAGACATTGTGAATTTGACCTTACTGATATTTGCTGTTTGTGTCCCTAAAAATATGCTTGTGCTTTCAATTTCTATGAAATAAATTTCTCACAAACCTACCTTACGTGGTTCATTCTTCTTCTATCTACTATATTATTTTCTCTCATATCACTACATCCTTTAGCTGTGTTACATGAGAAATAATTCTTTTGTTTTTGTTCATTTACTTCTTTATTATCTCTCTGTCTCATATTCCAGTAGGCCATCATCTCCATGAAAGGAAGGGCCACTTTTCTCTCTTTTTATCCCTATTACCTAACACAGTGTCTATCACATAATTGTTCAATAAATAAATGAATTATTTTATATTTTTGCTGTTTTAACATCATGAGTTAACATTTTGTTTTGTTGACAACATTCTTGACAACATTTAAATTTTATTCTAATAAATGTAAAATATAAGCCATCTTCAGGTTTCAGAGTTTTGATTCTGACTATCTTTAAGGAATTTAAAACAGTATATTTTGCCCTGAAATTTTTAATGAAATGTTCTAATAAAGGAATGCTTCATGGTGATACATATAAATGTATAATTTATAAGAATGTAAAATGTTTTTAATTTGAATTTTTAACCTGAAATAAGTATCTAATGCTACAGTTAATAAATGAGTAAATGTAAGACCCATTATTTCCCTCAACTGCTTCCAAATGTAATTCACATTAAGATCCTGGTGTTGCATATGTTTTAGTTTGCTGTAATAATTTCTCAAGTTTTCCCACATGCCTGTGCCTCTCCAGAAAAAGGACACTTTGCATCTTAAAAATGTTAATAAAATAAAAGTATCATTCACATAAATTTCTATTATTGTTCAAAAATTTAAGTGTTATTCATATTTGAGCCAGTAAGCTCTTTTGAATGGAGCATATTAAAGAAAAGTAGCATCATGGATTCAATTATTTCATGGACCAGTTAGCTTACCGCAAAGAATCCATTCTGTTTCATTGCTCAAGAATAAATTCCTTTTTAAAGACAGCTTTTTTATAAATATATCTCAGAGTTCATAAGAGTCACCAAATGAGAGAGTGTGAACAGCTTATTCCAAATTTCTCAGGACAACTAATAAAAGAAAAAAAAGCTTTGAACTATATTTTTAGTATTTTAAGTCAGTAACATGACAATGTTATTCAAAACATTACATGTATGAATATAATAATTCTCCCATATTTGTTCTTAGTCCTTGGTGATTTATCTGAAAGTAAGATAAAATAATGTCAAGATTTTTGAGGGAAAATGCTACACAATTGAGAAGTAGATGTTATTCTTTAGTTTGTAATGCTGATCTAAACCTCTTGGGAGTAAATATAGGGAAAAACATTTTTCTTTAAAACCAGATCAGTAGCAGATCACATGACAAAATAAATGAATGGGCAGCTGTATTTCTCAGGGAAAAAATGATATTCCTTTTTTATTTTCAACTGCAATCTTGAATAAAATATGTTGATGCTGCTTGAAACATAAACGTCCCTTTAAAAATCAGAATCAAGATCCCAAATTTTAGGGTAAATCAGCAGAGAAACAGCTGTTAGCCTGTTATGAAAGGGTTGCATAGAGTAACGATATAGATAAAAAGGCTGAACTCATGAAACCTTTTGTTTTACTGCCCAATGATGATAACAATTACCCTAAGCACAGGCAACATTTAGCAGAATGATTAAATTGCTTCTCTGTAAGTTATCATTTTGACCAGAAAGTGAGGCTGTATATTTGATCTTACCAGGTTCCTTTATTAGGATCGTATTTTTAACTATCAGGTGGATGGTTTATTATATTGATTTCAATCTTAATTTTTAAATTATATACCTGGAGTATCAAGTGTGTACAAACTAAAAAGCATGATAATTTATCTGAGAAATAACTATGTACATGTTTTATGTCTAAAACTGAAGGATGCACATAAATATTTATATCTAAATGTGGTTACAACTAACTTACATGAGCCTGTGAAGGAATCCAGGTTTATCCTACCTTGACAGTCCTGTTGCCCATTTGGCCGCCATTTTTTTCAGTCACTTATATTTGATTAATTCTAGTCTTTGAACCAAGAAGACCACACTAATGTTCAGGAACGAAGTGCCCCTGAAGGCCTGTCCACAGGTTATATTGTTCACAAGGAAGAGCTGATTGTCACCAAAATGTCTCTTGATCGTGCTTCAGGGTTAAAGGAAAATAATGAATATTGTAACTATGATCCAGTCACAGTGCATTATGTATTATTTTAGACATGATTCGTATAAAGGTTATTTCCAACCCAAATGGGAATGGACATTGACAGAAAGGGGATAATTTAATGAACAGTAGTTCTTTATTTTAATGTAGTCAAAATCATCCATCTTTTCTTCTTTGTTCTATTTCTGAAGAATATTTCAATGCATTATCTGAACTACGTTATATGAACTTTTCCCCTATTTCCTCAAGACAATGCAATATGTTAGGCTCATATTTGTTATCAATTTAACTAATATCTTCTCTCAATTTGCTATGTACCACTAAAAACAACCTGTTCATTATTTCCTTCGATTAATTTTATCTTAGTGCCTGCTAATCTGTTTTTTTTTCAGTTTCCATATAATTTTTTAATGAAATCTTCTTTAAATCCCCATTAATAGAGTGATAGCTGGTCTCCAATTTTCTTTATCCTTTAAGCTTGTTATCCTATGAAAGAAATTAAATACAGCACAGTGGACTGCATACACATTTATAAATGATGTGAGCCTATCTTTATTCAAGCAATTAATCTTGCTCTTTTAGAAGAAACCCAAAGGGAAATAACCCAAGTTGTCTTATATTTCCAGGAAACATCATGCACAAAACAGAGGAATTTACTGTTTACTATATCTCAAATGTTAGAAATATATCACCTAAGCAGCACTTTTCTCCCAAATGCTAATTATTAGATAACCTGATTGATAAATGTTTACTTTGATCTAGAAATCAGCTCAAACTGACAAATTTATATATTATAGAAAAAGTGTGCTATTTACACATTCATTTTTAAAAGTATGCCGTGAGAATTTAAAAAAAAACAAAAATATGTCTTTTCAAATGTCTTTAATCCATCTGGATAATAGAGGAAGATAATATAAATATATGTAGTCTTTCTCCTTTGAATTGATAGCCAAACCTCTAAATTGTTGAAGGCCGCAATATGTCTGGCTAAAATACTATGTTATGCACTGGGAATTTAGCTTTATTAGGAATTATTATGTATTATTTTTGATCCTTTTAATGAATGCTTTTACAAATTAGAAACTTAAAGTAGTTCCTGAATTATCAATCTCCCCTACTGACATCCTACTAATAAAATAAGAAATTTATCACATTTAAACTTGCTTTTACTTCTCCTTCCAAACATCTCCCTATAAGAAAAAAATTAATAGTTAAAAATATTTTCAAGGATTCTAGCATTTGTACTTTTTCTACAAGTCTTACAGTTCTTTGACCTTGTAGTCTGATGTATTTAAATGGGTTGAATGCTTGCCAGTTTTCTTCCTTTCCTTTCCTTTCCTTTCCTGCTGTTTTACCATTGGCTTCTTGATTCTTTAGTTATTTTAATTCAATTTTATTGGGCTCTATTTTAACAAGATTTAGTATTTCATTTTGTTTTATTCCAAGAAGAGGTTGTAGGTGCTATATTTTCTGAGAATGTTTTTTGGTGTCTTTATACTTAGCTTCATATAAAACTTTTGATTACACAATTTTCTCAGAACTTTATAGGTATTTTTCTTGTTTTGTTGAATGTTGTTTTAGAAAATCTAAAGCCAGCTGTTATTGCCTGTTGGAAGTGATTTGGATTCCCAAAGGACACTTTTTATATCCTTAAGTTTATTAAGCTTGTCATGAACTTCATGATGTACAAACTTGACGAGACTGTGATTTCCAGTTATTCAATCAAACACTAATCTAGATGTTGCTGCAAAAGATATTTTGTAGATTCGATTGAAGTTCATGATCAATTGACTTTGAGTAAGGGAGATTATCCTAGATAATCTGGGCAGGCCTGGTACAATGAGTTGAAAGGGCTTTAAAACAGAACTGAGGCTTCCGTGAAGAAATCCTGCCTGTGAATAGTAACATCAGCCATGCACAAGAGTTTCAACTTGCTTTTCCTGATGGCCTGCTTTGTGGACTTAGGACTTGGCTAGTCAAGCACACAACTGCATAAACCAGTTCCTTGCAATAAATTCCTTTCTCTCTCTCTCTCTGTGTGTATTGAGAGATAGCCTGCTAGTTCTTCCTCTATATCAGTTGAACACTGACTAATATAGATTATCTTAAAATGTAGAATCAATCAGTGTGTGGAAGCTACAATATTGAGAAGCCTTATAGGAAAAGCCTAGATTTCCTTGAACAGACCATTAGTAGAATTATGGATGTCAAAGATTCTGCTCATAAGGACTCAGAAAGAAGTGAGGAGCATGGTAGGGAAAACCTAAATTACCTTAGAGAATATCTAATTATAAACAGACTGTTAGTAGAAATATGGAAGTTAAAGATGCTACAATTGACAGCCCAAGAGGACATGAGGTGCATGCTATTGGTAACTGGATGAGAAGAGATTCTCGTTATGTAGTGGCAGAAAGCTTAATTAGTGGAATAATGTCCTGCAGTTACATAGGAGGAGAATTTTCCAGATATGGCCTTGGACATTCAGTTGAGAACAGTTTTAAGCAGAATTGAATGTGCAACCTATTTTTGTTTTTTGGTTTTTGGGGTTTTTTTTGTTGTTGTTACTTATAGTAAAATGCCAGGGAAAATTGCATTTGAAAGAAGTACTGTTGCACAAAAAGGAACCAGGACTAGATGATTTGGAAAATTCCAATCCATCCAGATTGTGAAAAATGCTAAAATGGAGATTCACTGTCAGGAAAGCATACTCTAGAGGGACAACTGAGATACGGCTAGACAACCTTTTTCTGATACCTCAGAAAGATCAAAAAGAGAATTTAGTCACACAAAGGCTCTTTGAAAAGAATAAATGTGTGACTCACAAGTCTCATTAGTTATCAAGCAGAAGCTAGAAATGAGGATAGTTTTCTTAGTTTGTTTTGTGCTGCTATAACAGAATACCTGAGACTGAGTGATTTATAATGAACAGATATGTATTTTCTCACAATTATGGAGGCTGGAAAGTCCAAGATCAAGGTGCTAGCAACAAGTGATGGCCTTCTTAATCTATCATTACATGGTGGAAGGTAAAAGTGCAAATGCACAAAAAGGGGCTGAACCTAGGGCATTAATCCCACCCATGAGGGCTGTGCCCTCATGGCCCTATCACCTTCCAAAAGTCCCACCTGTCAATACTGCCGCAATGGCAACTAAATGTGAAGCTGAATTTTGGACAAACCAAACATTCAAATCATAGGAATGGGATTATACAGGAAAGATTTGTGGAGAAGTCTCTTGTCTAATGAAGTGAATTCCCATAATACATATGAGACCTCAGGATTTTTGAAAAATTTAAATCAGTAGAACACTGCCAGCTTGGACCAAAAGTGACAGAAACCGTATTAATGGAAAGAAGGCTTCTGGACTCCCAAAAGTGTACAGGCAGGAAATAGACTATTAAAATGACTCAGCTGCTAACCCATGCTACTTTTCATGAAAAAAGAAGGATGACTTAGAGGGCAGAGCTGAAAACCACAGAGGATTATTCTCAGACTTAGAAATGTTCTCAAGTTTGCCCAGCTGGGTTTTAAAATGGCTTGGGATCAGTAACCCTTTTTCATTTTATTTTATCTCATTTTGAATAGGAATTGCTTATTCCTGTCTTATCAAGCTATTTTGTGAGCAGATAACTTATTCTTGAGTTTCACAGGTCCATAAATGAAGAGGAATTATGCATCAAGACGGATTACACCCAGGGCTTCACCCATGCCAAATTTAGATATGTCAACTCTAGACAGTCTCTTTTATTTAGGTGTTAATTTTATTGTTTCTGTTATATATTCTTTAAAGTTATTGGAAGTTGTAGGAATTTTCATGCTTCAGTAAAGATGCAGTTATATTTATATTTTTCATTGATTAAAATATACTTTATCTTGGCATTGTGGGAGAGGAAAAGGGAAAATCTTTGCTCTTATTGTGTCTCTTTTAACTAGGAAAATGATTACCTATTAATGCATATAAATAAATCAGGGCCAGAAAATTGTACATTTGTTAAGTAAGTAAATTCTTCCATTTATAAATTGACTTGTATCCAATAATGTTTCGGAAAGAATTTAAAGTAATCTTAACATTAGTATAATCAATAAACAAGCCTTAAATTATAGACATCTTGAACAGGATTGAGAAATCTAAATAAGTCTGGAAAACGAAGTCTAAAAAGTTAAAGAATGGCTCAATTCTGAAAGACAGCACTTATTTTTAAAAATTAATACATAAATTTAAAAAAACATTTATTTGGAATTCATTTCGAAAAATCCATCAGGAAAAATTCTCACTTGTTTGGAGTTCATTTTTTACTGAAATAGCGTGGTATTACTTTTGCCTCTTGAATCTAGAAAGAGGCCTAAGCACAAGAAAAGGAAAAAAACATGTATGTATTTTTGCATGTCAGGGGTAATGTAATTGTTGAGTAAATGCGTAAAGCTAAGCTTGTTATAGTCAACTACCAATTATTGCAGTTTTTCTTAGGGATTTAAATAGTATGGGAAAATAATACTTAAAATATTTAACTGTGTAATTAACTGCAATGTTTAGCTCAAAATACATTTAAAACTGATATTAGTAATGAATAGCTTAAAAATTCATTGAGTTGCCCTCTGCCCCTTAAGGATATAGAAAAATAACCAAAATGATGTGATTTGTCTCAAGAAAAACAAAAGGACTGGGTAATTCAAATTTAATTTAACAATGAAGAATAGCTACACTTGCTGGGCGCTGTGGCTCATGCCTGTAATCCCAGCATTTTGGAAGGTCAAGGCGGGCAGATCACCTGAGGTTGGGAGTTTGAGACCAGCCTGACCAACATGGAGAAACCCCGTCTCTACTAAAAAAAAAAAAAAAGGCCGGGCGTGGTGGCACATGCCTGTAATCCCAGCTACTCGGGAGGCTGAGGCAGGAGAATCGCTAGAACCCAGGAAGCAGAGGTTGCAGTGAGCCGAGATTGCACTACTGCACTCCAGGCTGGGCAACAGAGCAAAACTCCGTCTCAAAAAAAAAAAAAAGAATAGGTACACTTAATTGGAAATTCATGCATCTGACCTGCGAGGTAAATTTTTTTATTAAAGTTATCTTCCCAACAAAGTGAAAAGAAATATCTTATGGATTATGCATGCTGAGCCCAATAAAAACTGTCACTATGCTCTTAAATTTTAAGAATTTTTTGTGTTATTGTATTACTCTCACAAATATAACTAAGGTGGGAGGAGCGTTTATCTTTAGTCTTTTGTCTTTAGTCAGAGCAAAGTCTCATTAATGGATTTAACCTACCCATGTTGAGACTGAGAGATAAAAATATTTGTATTTTTAAAATAGAGTACTTAAAATTAATCACTTTAATAATTTGAGATAATGTTTGTATTACTTCCAGTACACAGACACACTTACACACACATACACACATACACACTCACACACACATGCTTTTAGAAGAAAGAAAATGCTCCTCCTAAGGAATCCTTATAATTCTATTGGAATTATTAACTAAAAGTATTTTAGTGTTTTGGGCAGCTATAAAATTTATTTATATATAGTGATATGATCTGTGTTTCTATCTAAAGCCCTTGAAGACAGGGAAAGGAAAAAGTCTTTTAGCTTCATATATCGAATACTTGAAAATCTATTTAATTTGTTTATTAAGCAAACAAGCAAAAAATAAGTAAATACAGAATGAAAATAAAGTTAAAATGTTAGCGTATTTCTTTTTGAACTCTTTATTCCACTGAAGAAGCGAACCTTTTAAACTAACTGTAGTTTGATTATTGAACAATTAAATAGCTGTGATTCCCTAATTTTCTACTCTAAAATGGCATTTTGATTGGATTTATAAAGGTATGTATCAACAGCACAATTTTCATACATTTAACATTTAAATGTGTAGTGAAGAATATTCTGGCAAAATTTAAAATATGTGCCTGTTTTCATGACCTGAAGGGATTTAAAGGTGGTAATATTTGCTATAATTTCACATTTTTGAATAATTCATATCCTCATTTTATATTATTATTTACTCTTAGTCAAGGGTTAGAGAACATTTTCACTCTTGTTTAAGTTAAGTAATGTTGGTATTTCATTGTAATATGAGATCAGTGGTCCTAGCATTTATTTTTACAGATCATATTATTTATTGGCATATCATTTAACTGTCTTCTTAACCATTTTGTCCCTTGGTTTTGAATCTTAATATTTTCCTTCATCAATGATCTTTAAGAATGATCTTTCAGCTTAAAAGAAACTAAACATAAGAAAGTTTCATTAATTTAAGAATGGGGCTGCTTTGGATTCACATTTCCTTGTTCAAGAAGTACATAATTTTTCATATTGATAACTTTGTATCCTCCTTTTTAAATATTACTAATGAACAGAAATAAACTTAGATAAAAATGGCATGACAAAAAACTATGACATTCACTTATTTCAAATCAAAGAAAATGAATGCAACATAAAGTGTTTAACTGAACACTGACAAGGTATTAAAAGTACAGCATTTAAAAACTGGTCATTTGTGCTGGGTTATAGATTATTTGTCCACCAGTTCAAACTCACATATGAAAACTCCATACTAAAAACCTCACAGTATTGGCTAGTAGTCCACGAAGGATTCATTAGCAATTTAATGAATATCATTCATTATTTATTAAATATTATGCATTACGTTGCTAATTCATTGTGAATGCATAACATTCACAATGAAAGAAAACATCTACCTGTTGCCATTGTTTTTAGCCTGTATTAGTATGAAAACTATAAAATATGTTTTTTTTTAAACCTTGCAGATAAATGTAGTTACTCAATAGTACCAGTACAGGGTAAAGATAAAGGATTAGGCTATTTCTATCTGTACTTATAAATACTTGTTAAAAATTGACTTCAGTAACTAGCCCTACCATTCTGGTTTAATAACCCAAGGTCACTAGTAAAGCTTTGTTAGCCACAAGTCTCCCTGGTACACTTAGGACTGGTCCTGACCTTAATAATTTATACATTTGCCCTTTTTAAAGTATTGTGTCTATGCTGGCATTTGTGTGAAGGTGCAGGTACGTTAGAAAGAACTTGAAACTTTAAAATATCCTGGAAATTTAGGAATCTCCAGGGTTCAATGTAAATTATTGTTCTTTCATCTGAGATGTTCTTGCCCATACATTTTGAGTGGTGAAATATCCTTCAGTAATACAAACAAAAGAGGAACAGTTATGACAATAGATGCTCTTTCTTTTTATTATGCTCACTTAGCAGACCATAAATCTGTCTGCCATCTTTATGTCAATTTTCTAATATTATTTATTTATTTTTAAAATCACTGTGATTCTTGAAGTACAACCCTGGAGCCACTGCCTTAAATACTCCAGGCTCTGCAGGAGGGAGGCACCAAGCTCTCAATAACACAGCACATTGTTTGGGAGAGGAAGGGAAGGGCAACTTTGAGTTCTCTGAAAACTCCTCATCTACCCTGAATATTAAGCATAAAGAGCCTCACTTATCTGAGAAGAGGGGAAAACTAGAGGTGGTGTAGAGTTCATATTGTGGGATTTTATACTAGCCATTATTCTTAGCTAACTGAGAGGGCCATCATCAGTTTATAAATGGTGGTTTTGACCTGAGGGCTTTTCAATAGCTGCTACAAAATAAATTTTTGTGGAGAAGACCAACATCAGTAAACCTCCAGGAAAGAGCTATATGCTGCTCTCAGAGGGCTGACCAGCAGAGTACACTTTACAGGTACAGCTGTAGAAGGATTTAAAAAGATTGGAAGGGTGATAGCAATGGGAGAGACCACCAGTTGACTCGTAACTATGGAAGTGCTAACAGTCTCCTGATACCAGGAACCATTGGTTAAAACAATATGCATTGTGGTTTAAAAGACAGGCTTTGAAGTTAGACAGAATAGAGAATAAATTCTGGTTTCACGACTTACCAGCTGGGAGGCCTTGAAAATGCCCTGTAACCTCCCTATGCTTCAGTATCTTGAGCTGTGAGGTATGATAATATTAACCTCATATGATTGTCAGCAAATTAAACATATTCTGATTTTAGAATTAAATTAGCAAATGTGTATAACCTGCTTTGCACACCTGTTGTATACTAAGCTCTCAATAAATACTGGCAACTATGTTATATACATTTGTTAATTTTAAAAACTTCAGATATTGCATATGTGGCCTGGTGAGGTAGGGTTAAGGAAGAGCTCTTACTCTTTTGAGTTCTAAGAGTAGTGTATTGCTACATCTAAATCCCATATGGCAATATTGACTTAGTATATCAAAAAAGAAGTAGTCCATAAACAGCAAAAATTATTAATATCAGAAACAAATTAAATTCCTGCTTTTATCTTGGGATGACGTGTAATGAAATATAAAGAAGAGAGTTTTACCAGCTATATGCCTTTTGAAATGAGAAAATGTTTATTTTTAGTTAACTTTGTAATTATGAAAGAAGGCACAATCATTTAAAAAATCATGAGGCCTTGTTTGTGTAAGTTCCAAGGCTCCATTGACACTATCAATTGGAAAATGAGACATTAGCAAGACTCTAAGCTACAAACCTTCAATATGTGTCTAATGTTACATTTATCTTTACATTATCCTTGCAAATTCAACACTCACTCCATTGACTTCATGTGTTTCTATTAGTCTTCAATCAGGATAAGCTAGTGGGAGAAAGTGGCAGTTCTATATTCACCACTACTTAGATTTTAGTGTAGACATTTTATTTGACCTGATATTGAAGCATATGAAAAATATAGGTAAGTAATTGTAACACAGTGGTAAGGATTTGTGTGTCTAAACACATCTAAACATAGAAAAGGTACAGTAAAAATGCAGTATCCAAAACAAAACGTGATACACCTATATAGGGCACTTAACATGAATGGAGCTTGTAGGACTGAAATTTGCTCTAGGTGAGTCAATGAGTGAATGTGAAGGCCTAGGACATGACTGTACACTACTGTAGACTTTATAAACACTGAACACTTGGCGACACTAACTTTATAGCAACAATGTTTTCTTTCTTCAATAAAAAATTAACCTTAGCTTATTATATTTTACCTTATAAACTTTTAAATTTCTTTGTAACTTTTTGACATTTTGTGATAACACTTAGCTGAAAATACAAATAGATTGTACAACTGTAAAAAAATATATTCTTTGTTTGCATTCTTATTCTGTAAACCCTATTTTAGGATTTGTTTATATTTTTTATTTTTTAAGCTTTTTATTACAAATAAACACACAAACATACACATTAGCCTTGGCCTACACAGGATCATCAATATTCACTGTCTTTCTCCTCCACATATTGTCCCACTGCAAAATCTTCAGGGCCAATAGCAGCATGAAGCTGCCATCTCCTATGATAACAGTGCTTTCTTTTGGAATAGCCCGTGAAGGACATGCCTGAAGCTGTTTTACTGTTTTTTGTTTTTTTTTTTTATAAGTAGAAGGAGTACACTGTGACGTAATGTTAAAAATTATAGTATGGTAAATACAGAAACCACTAACAGCCATTTACTATCATGTATTATGTAATGTAAATAGTTGCATGTTCTGTACATTAATATAACTGGCAGTGCAGTAACATTGTTTACACCAGCATCATCATAAACATATGAGTAATTCATTGTGCTACAATGTTAGCACAGCCAGGACTTCACTAGGCATTTTAGCTCCGTTTTATATCTGGTCCATCATTGACTGAAATGTTGTTATGCAGCACATGACTATATTTCAAAGCCCATTAAGAATTAGAACCCAGTTCTGTCTGTATCAGTTAGGGTCCACTTAGCAGATAGAAACTACATAGTAATTTAAGCAGGAAAAGTCTAATATAGTAGTTATTAACTATGACAGAGATTGGAGTAAATGTGATTTTCTACTAAGGGGTAAAATAACTCTAATAATTGACAAGAGCAGATATAGGGACCCCTTGGTCTGAGGCAGAGCACCTGAGGAAGGAACAAATGTTTACAAAGGCCACCCATGGGGAGTCAGTGACTGGTGGAGTACACTGAGCTGGCATTCTAGTGGTACTCATGGAGAAGCTATTCTGGAGATCTGGGGCAAACTCTCTGTAGGGTGATGTCACATTGTGGAACTCAATGGGAAGCCATTCATAGGAAGGTGCTGCACTGGTGGAACTATCTAGGAAGCGCCCAGTGATGGGAGGAGGGGAGTGCCCTCTGAGATGCCAGAGAAGTTTCAGGAGCCTTCTGAGAGATGCACCAGATCCAGAAAGAACTCATTCATCCTCTAGTTCTCTCCATTGCCCAATTTGTTTTATACTTAAAATCATGCCATATTGCAAGAAAGAAGTGTTTTAGCCTCACAAGCAGGACAGTGAAGGATGGATTTGGATCTGTGAGGCAATAGATGGATACCTGGCACACTGCTCGCCATCAAATCATGTCATATGGCCTTATATTCACTTTGCCAGAAAATATGACATGTAACAAAATAAAGGAGACTAAGAGGAAAGGAGGGAAATATATGTAATCGGGTTATAAGTGGAGATTTACATTAGTGTCTCTTTTCTTTAAAATGTTTCTAGGCAGAATCACTTAAGTCCTCAGGAGACTGCTTTGTTGAATTTTAGGACCCTGGCTTATCAACCAAAAACTAGAATTACAAACTGGAGGCCCAATGGGCATACCAGAGATTTTTCACTGTGCAATTTAAATTATTGTTTAATTCCAGTTTTCTCAGCTACTAGTTAATACAGGTCATGTTCAGCTGACAAAGATTCATTTGCAAATAAGAGTTTCCTTAGGTATCTGAAGCCCACTTGCATCATTTATAGACTGTGAAATGTAGGCAAGTTATTTAACTTCTCTGGGTCTCAGTTTGTACATGTAAAAGGAAATAATAATAGAACTTACCTTACAGGTATGTTACGAAAATTAAATATGTTAATATTTTAAAGCACTAGGAATAATCCTTTGCACATAATATGTGCTATACAAATGTTTGCCAGATAAAAATAATTCAGTCACAGCAATATGCATTTTATATTTTCTTAAAAACCATAGCCTAGGAATATTAATTATTTTAGTAGTTCCAATATATGGAACTCTATATTTACTCAACGTTTTTGTCAGATTAGTCTGATTCCATTGTTTAATAGAAATTAAAAGTAAGAATATATGGTTATGTTATAGAATCTATAACATGAATGCTGTTCGTTGGGTATCTTATTTTTTTTCACAGCCTTAACAATACTGCTTCAAGACGATAGTGGTTTAAGATGGTATTAGTAAAGCCCTTACTCCTTAGTTTTTGCTTGGAATTAACAAGAAGATTTTTGGTAAAGTAACTTTGACTAAAAAAAAGACATGTTTTCAGTGTGACCTGTTGTATCCAAATGTTAGTTTTTAATTTGCATCCCTTAAAAGAAGCAAGTATGACACTCTGTAAAATGTCTAAAATTTTATATATTTTTATCTTTTCTTTATAGATGGCAAAGAAAAATATTCTGAACTAATCAAAAAGTCCAAAGCAATTGAAATGCTATTTACACTCTATCCTCCTGAAGGTGCACATGTGCCTGACAGTACACTACTCAAGTCAACTTGGTTGAGACCCATAGTAAATGGGGAAGAAGGTTATAGATATATAGGTAAGATATTGAACCTTATTTTTTATTGTAAAGAAGAAGTGATACCTTATCATATTAAATATATAACTATATTCATCACTTAGATGATGTGGGATGATACATAGATCTTATAGAATGTTCTCTTTACTTCTTAGATACTCTGCCTGCAATTTAAAAAGGGACTATTTTATGCTTTGGTGCCTCCACTAGAATAGTGGAACTACATTGTGCCTGTCTATTCACTAGTTGATGGAAATTTGGGTTGTTTTCACTTTTGCGTTACTACCAGTGAAGCTGCTATGAACATTCATGTTCAGGACTATGTTTAGACATGTATTTGCATTTCTGTTGGCTAACCTGTTTTCCAGTCATTATAACATTTCATATTACCACCCACTACAGAGATATGAGAGTTGCATTTGTTCCACAGCTCTATCAACAGTTGGTACAATCAGTCTTTCTAATTTTAGCCAATCTAATAGATGTATATTGGTAGCTTTTTGTGGTTTTAATTTGCATTTCTCTAGTAAATCATGTTATTTTGCCTCTTTTCATGTATTTGCTATTTGTATGTCTTTGTTGAAGTGTCTATTCAAAACTTTTGATCATTTTCATATTATTTAGTAATGTTTATTAAGTTTTGAGACTCCTTTAGATATTCTGAATACAAATAATTTAACCTATATATGCTTTGTTAATATTTTCTCCCAGTGTATGGTTTGTCTTTTCTGTCTTTTAATAGTATCTTTTGAAGAGCAGAAGTTTTCAATTTTGATAAAGTACAATTTACTATGTGTTTCTTTATTGCATGCTTTTGCTGCCATATCCAATAAGCGTTGGCCTGGATTGTAGCAACAAGGTTTTCTTCTATAAATTTTATAGTTTTAGATTTATATTTCAGTGTGTGGTTGATTTGGGGTTAATTTTTATATATGGCTCAAGATATAAATTGAACTTCTTTTTTAATACTTTGATATCACAAACTTTCCAACAGTATTTGTTGAAAAGACTATTTTTCTATAAATTAACTTCGCAGTTTTGCAAAACCAAATAGTCAAAGAAGATATATAGATAGCAAATGAGCACATGAAAAGATGATCAACATCATTAGTCATCAGGGAAATGCAAATTTAAACTACAGTGAAATACTACTTCTCACTTATTAGAAAGGCTAAAATAATTTTTTAATCTAATGATACCAAACAAGGAGGTGGAATACCTCAAACACTCACACATTACTGGTGGAGATGCAAAATAATACAGCCACTTTGAAAATATTTTGATACTTTCTTATAAATTAAATATATTCTAATCATAAAGCCTAGTCATTCTATTCCTAGGTAATTACCCAAAATAAAAGAAAACATTTATTTACACAAAGCATATATATATATATATATGCAATATATAAAAAAAGGCAATATATACAATATATTATATATGTAACATATATATGTACACACACATACATATATATATATATAATCAACATTATTCAAAGTTGCCAAAAGCTGGAAACAACACAGCTGTTCTTCAACTGGTGAATGAATAAACAAAATTTGGTTCATCCATAAAAATTTGGTTCAGCAGATTTGGAGGAGTGAACTATTGATACACACAACATGGATGAATTTCAAATGCATCATATTAAGTGAAAGAAGCCAGAGTCAAAGGCTATGGTATGATTCCATTTAAGTGGCACTTTGGAAAAAGCAAACCTGTAGGAACAAAGGTCAAGCCTGTGATTGCTAGGGCTTAAATTTGATGCTAGTGTTTTACTACAAAGAGGCAGCATGAGGGAGTTCTTAGGGTGATGGAACCATTCTGTATCTTGATTATGATAGTGATGACATAATTATAAATAAGTCAAAACCCATAGAATTGTACACCAAAAGGAATGAAGTTTACTATAAGTAAAATGTTTTAAAATAAACACAAAATTAGAAGAGAAGCATTTATATAAATGGCCAAAAAGTCCATAAGAAGTTGTGTACCATCATTAGTCATAGGAAAATGTGAATTAAACCACAGTGAGATATCACTATATATCTACAAAAATGGCTAAAGTTAAAAAGACTGGCCATATCAAGTGTCAGCAGGGATGAGCAGCAACTGGAACATTAATATCATGCTAGTACAAATATAAAATGGTAAATACACTTTGCAAAATATTTTGCATTTATTTATCTATTTTCTTTTCTTCTTTTTTTTTGAGAGAGAATCTCACTTTGTAGCCCAGACTGTAGTGCAGTGGCACAATCTTGGTTCACTGCAACCTCTGTCTCCCAGGTTCAAGTGATTCTTGTGTCTCAGCCACCCAAGAAGCTGAGATTACAGGTGCCCAACACCACACCCAGCTAATTTTTGTAATTTTTTTTAGTAGAGTTGGGGTTTTACCATGTTGATCAGGCTAGTCTCAAACTCCTGACCTCAAGTGATCTGCCCGCCTCAGCCTCCTAAAGTGCTGGAATTACAGGCATGAGCTACTGCGCCTGGTCAATTTTTTATAAAATTAAACATACATCTGCCATACAACCAGGCATTACACTTCTACATATTTATCCCAAAGAAGAGAAAGTATATGTCTATTCAAAAACTTGTATATGAATATTCATAAAACTTTTTTGTAAAAGACTCAAACTAATAGAAACAACTCAAATAACTACCTACAGATGAATGGATAAACATATTGTGATATATCCATGTAGAATACTCAGCAGTATAAAAGAAAAACCTGGATACCTTTGATACGTATAACAACATGGCTGAATCTCAAAATAAGTATGCGAGTGAAAGAGGCCAGACAATAAAGAGTACATACTATATGATTCCATTTATGTAAAATACTAGAAAATGCAAACTGATTAGTGACAAAAACAAATCTGTGGCTACCTGGGAATGGGGATTGGAAGTAGAAGTGAGAGGTGATGGGTTAAAAAATTTGAGAGTGATGGAAATATTTATCATCTTGATTGTGGTTATCATTTCATGGATGTACAAAGTAAAAAGTTATTAAATAGTACACTTTAGGCAGTTTATTGTATATATTTTATGCCTCAATAAATCTATAAAAAGAAAGTTAAAAATATAAATATTAAAGAACCAAGGTAGGGAAGCTTTTATTTTGGTAGTATTTTTAAAAGATGTTTCCTCTTGAAGCTTTAAAACTTGCATTTTAAAACTTACTTAAAGAGAGTCACAAATTCAGTGTAATATTACTGGGCTGGTGCATACAAAGGCATATTTAAGTGCTCAGTTCTATAATAGCCAAGAGGAAGAAGAGAGAATGAAAAGGAAGGAAAATTATGAAAAAGAATAACTTAAGTTGAAAGTTTTGGGTTTAATAAGATGAATTAAGAACCTGACTGCTATTTATTTTCTCTGCAATTTTCCACCTGAAATTATCGGAAGGTGACCTATACCTATTTGTGTTTGTTGTTTAGAGCCTATTTGCAAACACTTTGTTAAAATAAACAAAAGGAAATATGCAAGTGGCATTATGTTGTTATTTTCAAACTCTGTCTTCCAAGCTTTTTGCTGATTTTTTTCTTTTTCTTTGGGTAAGTGACCAGAGCCTTGAATCTTTTTGAATTACATGGTTATTAAATTGACTGACAAGAGATTTGCAACAATTGTCTTCAAAAAGATTAGTCTATTACAGAAGTGCTTCCTAAAACTGAGTAACTCCTGAACTATAAACATTTTAGGGAAGAAAGCTCTGGGAATTTATTATGTGTTCCAACATTAATACTCTACAATGTAGGTATTCCTGTTTATTGATTTCACTGTGTAAATTCGGAGATCTATCAACAGCAAGAACCAAGGAATAAATAGAGTTACGAATGCTCCGTAAATGGCTTGGGTTGCTAACAAATTGCCTAGTATTAGGACCATACATTCTCTAAAAATACCTGGTACATCCATATTTTTATTCCCATATTTCCTAGAATAGTGGCTTGATTGTAACTGGAATGCTGCATAAGTCATAATTTCAACTTGCTAATAGGCACAAAGAATTTCTTCTAGATTATAATTTTATAATCTTAGACCAAGTAAAAAACAAGTCTTTAATTTTTTTCCAGGAATATATGACTTGTCATACTTATTTTTGGAAAGGCTATTTTGGAAAGTTAGTCTTTTAACTTATTTTCGGTTGTCTTTCCTTATGCACTGTCTGTCCTCAAGTTCCCCAACCCTCTGGACTGTCACAAATATGCTCAACTTGTTTCTCTCCTTCGTTAAGCTTTTGTGACTTTGGCAAATTTTTAACCTTGAAGCTGTAGATTATATTAAGGAGCATTTTAGGCCTATAATTCTTGGAATTCTAATGGAGATACCTTGAAGTGGTGGATTAGCTATTATCTTTCAAGAAAATCACTTAGGGAATACAAATGAATGATCAAATTACTTTCCCAAACCAATGGTCCATTTTAACTGAAATGGTATTATTGTATTACTGTCAAGTTTCTCATTAGTTCAGATGCTGAGTAATATCAACGACCTCTAGTTCTACTACTTCTTTTTCATATCATTTCCAGCACTTCATATAATACATTTTACTTTCCCTTATAATACGTGGTTATTTAAATTACGTGATTAATACTAGAACCTGATTTCTTGGCCTAATTACTGTTTTTTTCCCATTAAAAAAGTACAAGGTATTTTTTATGCAATTCAGTTTGCTTCACTGTCTTTAGTCAAGACTTGATATACATTTGCTAAATTAGAATCTATCTTAGCTTTAAAGATTCCAGCAATTAGACAATCATCCTTGACAGTTAAGGCTGATTTTTGGTGATCTTCTTTAAGAATTTTCTACTTTGTAACATAAGACTTTCTTGTATATCCTTTATTGCAGTTGAAACTTATTCACTAACAACAAAATAAAGGCTATGGGTAGATTATTATGACTCTCTGTTTTCTAAAATAGGCTATTTAATGTATTCTTCAGAATCCCTCCTAATCCTTGATCCCTTTTGGCACTTCTCTCTGAACATTTTTCCAATTTTCTCATTTCTTTTAAGGGATGAAGCTCAGAATACATGATAATCCAATACATGTTTGATTTATTGTGAATATAATCTTAGCCACTACTAGTTCTGCTTATATTTTTGCACTTTTTAAAGGCTTTTAAAAATACGCATCCCAGAATTTACTTGGATTTCTACCCGTATTTTTTAATCTAATTTTTTGTCATATTTTCTTGTAACTATTTGATGAGTATATGATTTATTTTGCTTTCTTAAATTTGCTATCCTGGTCAAAAACTAAGCTTAATTTTGAGCCTATTCTTTGAGGTATTCTGTAGGATTAATTACGGTAAAAAACTTACATTATCATTTGAAAGAAGCTCTATATATTTTATATCATTTATATCTGCTCAAGTATACAAAATGGCCTATTCTATTTTGGATACATTTAAATGCACTATGTTTAGGTCAATGTCGTGCTTTGCCTGTAGAGTATCTGCTTGCTCGAGATGAATAATATAGTCACTGAAAAATATATTTTATACCAAATAGGATTTGAAAAGTTGTTTGGGTATATACCCATTCATCCCTTATTTTATCCACTATACACTGCCATCAGCCTCCAATGTCATGTTCTCTAAAGTCCTTTTGATTTTCTTTGGTAGTGGCAAATGGATGTGAATGTGTTTTCATGGTAATTGTAATTGTTGATGGGAGAAATGTTTTATGTTCACATGGTTGAGTTGGTTCAAACTTTCAACACTTGCTGTACTTACATGAATCATCCAAGAGTAAGATAAAAACTATTGCAATATTGTATCTGGCTAAAGTTTTTGACTATATTCAAGTTACAAAAAATGTATTAGGGTGATGAATTAGGTCTTTCTCATTTAGTGAAATGGTTGTGTTCTATGTGAATTCCATTTTCCCTTAAACTTCAATGATAAAATCAGAGATGTGTCTCCTACCTCCCAAGCCCAACTTCAACAAGCATGTTGGAAACATTTGAGTAAGAAAATATTAAGATGGCACCAGGTCTGTTAGATAAAGAAAATGTGAGTTGTACATTTACAACAATCCACCACTCAATACTGCTTAACTTTGTGAGGTGAAATTTGGAAGATTAATATTTCATTATGATTTCTGCATCTATTTATTTAACAAGTATTAACTGAGTGTCTACTATATGCTTGGCAATAAAGATTGAGAAATAACTTAGGCTTAATACCTGCCATAGAAGTGTTCACATTCTAGCAGATATAAAGCAACATCAGAGTTTTGGCTGCAGTAGGTGCAGTGAACACTGTTGTTGGTTCCTGGGTCAAATAGAATGCTTTCAAATGAGGAACTTCAAAAAATCTAGGAAGAACATCTAGAAATTTAAAAAAAGGATGACACTAACACTGAGTATCTGAAATAAAACCCATGAATCTGAATTTACTATCTATTTAAAGAAGGGGGCATTATACTGGTTAAGCATGGTCTCTGAGCAAAGCAGGCTGTTGATCTTATATAGGGTTTTCAGGAAGAGTGGTAGCCAGTCTCCAAGATGGCTCCAAGGATGTGGTTCCTGGTTCATGCTTGTGTGTATTTTCCTTCATAGTGTGTCAGGTGTTACCAATAGAATATAGCAGGTACTTCACTTCTGAGTCCAGATCATAAAAGAGAGTCTGGCTTCTTCCTTGCTCTCCCTTGGGTAAGTTGCTCTGAGGAAAGCTAGCTGCCATGTCATGAGGACACTCCAGCAGCCCTTAGAGAGGTGTATGTGGTGATGAACTGAGACCTTCTGCCTACACAAATGAGGCACTGAGTTCTATGTGAGTAATACAATGTGGAAATGGAGCCTCCAGTTCAATCCTTCAGATGACTGCAGCTCTAGTGAGAGCTTGAAGGCAGTCTTATGATAGGCCCTGAGCCTGAACCACCTAGTAAAGCTACCCAGATTCCTAACTCTCAGAAATGGTGTGAGATAAATTTTTGTTGTTTTATGCCTCTAGTTTGGGGGTAATTTGTTACACAGCAGTAGATAACTAATATAGAAAGCATGTAGGTCAGTGATTAATGGCTTTTAGCAGTGAAAGTAAAATGACACTGGATGCTGAGTGTGGTTAAACAGGAAAGACTGAGTTGCTGATTGGCTTTCAGAAATGTGTTACTAGAATAAGACTTTTGTTCAGTGGTCAACTTTGAAAACCAGGAACTCCCGCTGACTGGCTGGCTTTCAGAAGTGTGTTTACTAAGTTTAGCTGTCACTGGTTGATATTTAAAACTGGTTCTGAGAGTTTCTTATCACCATGATTATAGAAATATAATGGATTAATTAAATAGGTTCAAAACAAGTTCTTGTTTTAACTTGTTACCATGGCTGTAGAACTCTTAGAATATTCTTAGGAGTGTGGGGAAATGTTACACTCAAGAAACAGGGCATAAAGAAAAACAATAGGGATTGCATGTTAGTTGATGTAATAGAAGCAATTAAGTATAATGCCTAGGAAAACAGAATGAGTACATCTGGCAGTATAAAATATACACATAGATAGATCTTGAAGTAATATTTAATAGTTATAAAATAAATCTATATAATGTTTTGAAACTGAAATCTATTATGACTCGAGTTTTTTGAGCAAGGGGTAAACACGGTTGGACAGCTTCACAGTTCCTTGTATCTACTATAATTGTTGTGAAGGTTAATTTTGTCAACTTGACTGGGCTTAGGGATGCCCAGATGGCTGGTAATTTTATTTCTGGGTGACAGTGTTTCTGGACGAGTTTAGCATTTAAATCAGTAGGCTAGGTAAAGAAGATTTCCCTCATTGATGCAGGTGGTCATCATCTAATCTGTTGAGGATTTAAATAGAAAAAAAAGGTGGAGGAAGGGCAAATTTCCTATCTACTTGAGTTAGGACATCCATCTTCTCCTGCCTTGGACATCAGTGCTCCTGGTTCTTGGACTTTTGGACTGGAACCAGGACTTACACCAACCCCCAAGATCCTAGTCCTTTGGACTCAGACTGAGACTTATACCATTGGCTCCCCTAGTTCTCAGACCTTTGGGTTTGGACCATCAGCTTCTCTGGGATACTAGGTTACAGATAGCAGACTGTGGGACTTCTTGGTCTTTGCAATGGCATGAGCTAGTCCTTCATAATCAATTTCTTCATGTATATCTCTATATAGCCTATTGGATCTGTTCCTCTGGAAATCCCTGATGGATACAATTACCATGATGACAAAATTGTATAATTACTGTAAAGTTAATATTTATTCACTTTATACTCTTATAAGACTCAGAGCTATACATTTTATGTGCATTTTCTCATGTTATCTTCATAATCTATATGATAGAAGCTATTATCAAGCTCATTTTACAGAGAGACATATTATTTCCTAAAGAGGTTAAGTAACTTGCTTGAAGTCATGCAGCTACTGAATGGTACAATCAGGATTTCATTCTAACTATAGAGCAAACATTTCCACATTAAACTGCAAGAAATATGCTTTGTTTTGATGGAGATGATACTGAATCATCAAGAGGCTATTAAATTATAATCAGTATATTCTTATAGAATTTAGTGAGATGTGTAAAATAATCATAAGAAAATAATGCGTATGGATTTATTTACAAGGATGATAATTACAGCATTGTAGTGAAAAGAAATGTTGAAACAATGCAAATGTCCAGCAATAGGGGAATAGTTAAATAAATTATGATTCATAAAGAAGATGGAATTCCATTTGACCATTACAATTATGTTATTGAATATTTATAGTAAAATATGAAAAATAAATTTTAATGAAAAAAGATCACAGAATGGTATATCGTGTATAATAGACTCATATAGTTACATAAAATGAGTTAAGGATATATAAACTTTAATATCTAGATTTTGTGAATCCAGTGGACTTTATTTACTGTTTAATATAACAGAAGTTTCTAATTTTTCTGCATATTCTACACATTTTGATGCACATTCATTTTTTAATATAATAAAAGATTGACACTTAAAAATATTATTCTGAACTTCCATATGTTATGCCATATTCCTCAATTTAAAATTAAGCTTTATATATTTTTATATTGTTCTTTGTTGATAAATATACATTTATCTTATTTATTTTGATTTTGCTGTTAAACTATGACAAAAAGAATATGTTTACATCAAAGTAAAATATAGCCTTTCAATGAAAAGGAGAAATGAGGCCATTTTTTATGTCATATTTCAAAACTATTTAAAAATAGTTTTACATTTTAAAATACATGTGAAATATATAATATTTATTTGAGAAATCTCTGATAGTTCTATAAGATTTTGAGAAACATTCTACTTATTTATCCTTATTCCCCACTGTAATTCTCAGCCCATAGTAGGTATTTGTGCATAAACTATTTAATGTGTACATGAAGGATTACTATAGCAGCTAAGCTATGTTTTCAAACTAAGGATAAATACATTTTTATCATTTATATATTGAAATTATTTGCTCTCTCTGGGTTCATTCAAAGATTGCTATAACATATGGCTGTAAAGTATGGCAGTTCTTTAACATTTAAATTTTTTATTTAATAAATAAAATATAAATTTACCATTGGGAGGCAAAAATCCAAGGTGAGATAAGAGTGTTATTCAGTCACTCCACAAATATTTATCAAGTGTCTGTATTCAATACCCTATGATAGACATGAGGAGGATTCAAAAGTAAATAAAACATCTTCCCTCTCATGTATTGGTTTAGACTGGGTAAAAGATACATATAAATAATTAACCACAATAAAAGATAGAAAGTGATGAGTGATGTAAAACAAGCACACAGTGAGTGCTCCGTTGTTCTGCTAAGCAATGTTGAGAGGAAAGGTAAAGAAAACACTTTGCAAGAGAGAGGAGCATGGAGGCTGCCAACATCTTTGGAGAACAGTAAGGGCTTCTTTAACATTATTCAAAGCTCACAGAAAGAGTCCACTCAACTGAGACTGATACAGTTTTGCTCTATGTCCCCACCCAAATATCATCTCGAATTGTAACCCCCAAGTGTCGTGGGAGGAACCTGTAATCTCTACTTGTCCAGGGAGGGAGGTGATTGGATCATAAGGGAGGTTTCCCCCATGCAGTTCTCATGATAGTGTGTGAGTTCTCACGAGATCTGAGGGCTTTGTAAGTGGCTGTTTCCCCTGCTCTTTACTCTCCTGCTGCCTTGTGAAGAAGGTGCCTGCTTCCCCTTCCACCAGTTGTAAGTTTCCTGAGGCCTCCCCAGCCATGTGGAACTGTGAGTCAATTAAACCTCTTTCGTTTATAAATTACCCAGCCTCAAGGAAGTTCTTTATACTAGTGTAAAAATTGACCAATACAGAGACATTCCAAGTTGGCATAACCAGCCCTTCTAAAATAATAATAATGAAAAATAATGCATTTGTTTACTAGGATTAAACACTATTTCATTATACAGTGATCAACTATAATGTCCTATGCATCAATATTTTTATGTATAAATTTAAAGTGGATTGCAAAAAATTTGTAAAATTGCAAACCAAGCACTTAGTCTCTAATATAACCACTTTTTATTATTTTGTCATAGTTTTGTCCACGATTTTATAAAACTATTTATAACTATAGAATATTTACACCTTGAGTGGGATATTATGCCAACTTCCTTTTGATGTTTACAGAGAGCCAGTTAGGAGGTATTAGAAGAATATTTGAATTGAGGAGCTGAGGGCACAGAGGCTAAGTGGCTTGTTCATGATCATGTCCTTAATTTTAACTGCTTTGAGGATTCAAATTCAGGGTTACATTAGGTCCATACTCCACCCCCTTCATGCACACATGCGCGTGCACGCACACATACACATGCAGAGTCTCCCAAACTTCCTGGCTTTTTATGAAAAGTAATTTCTCTGGGCAAAGTAAACATAACATTTGTCTATTTATTAGTCTTTATTTTTCTCTTTGTTTTCCTGAAGCTTAAAAATAGGTTGTTGGTTTTGCCCTTTGAATATTTTCTGAAGGAAAATCTGAAAGAAATACTGCCCGTTCCCCCTATTGCTTTCTTGGGAGTAGAGGTGAGTCAAAGGCCTTGGACTAAGGTACCCTAGCCTTGTAAACTTGTTGCCTGTGGACATGTTGAGTACCAACTTTTTGGAAAGCTCTGATCATGCATTTTTGGCCCCTCAAATCTTGCTTTGTATGCCTATTTTAAGCTCAATTCCTTTACTTTTCCAACTATACATATTAAGTATTAGGAAATAGCACTTCATTATGAAACCTCTCATAAAACAAAACTGATACTTATTATATGTAAATGTTGCTGAAGCTGAAAATTATTATCCCTAGGGGAGAATTATGACTTTTCCCCAACCAAGACTGCAGCATAGTGAAGTGAAGATGTTTTCACAATAGTTTGGAATTTTTATAGTTGTCCTCTGTATTGTTTGACTGTCAGTTAAATTAGAACATTTGATAATTGTAGGGAGCTGATAAGACTTTCTATTAAAGGTATGTCATTATGTAAATCTCAGTTCAAATATAGTTTGCCAGAATCCTGTTTTGATTATATAATATTATAATAAATTAGCCTGTTAAATAAGCATACCTGCAGGGCATAGAACATTTTAAATGTCTTTAAAATTAACATTAAACAAGCATGTAAATCTTATACTAAAACCATACTTGTCTTTTTTCCTTAAAGGCTTTAGAATTTGAAGCATAGATTTTTATATAGATACTTTAGACTTAAAATCAACCTATGCATATAGTTTATTTAGCTGTAGCATTTGCATACTGTGGGAAAATAGTGAATGATGAATACAAAAAAAATATGTAGAGGCTCCCAGGTTTCATTTGGTATGCAAACACCAGGATACTAGAGTTATTTAATAAACATATTGACAACTGTGTGTATAAAACACTTAAAATTGTATAAAAAATAATTTATCTTTGTGGCATGTTGCAAATAATAGATGTTCTCTAACAATTTCAACCATATTTATTTTATTTATGGATGGGAAGGGCTCAGTGATCAGATCATGGTTATCACATATCTGTTTTTATACATTCACATCACCGTTATGTTCTCTTCATATTTTTGGTGGTGTGGCCCACTTTTTTTTCAGTGTAAGTTCGACACATATCTGTGCAAAAAATAATTGATTATATCCCAGCTTATTGGAAGGAAAGTTTCAAATCTTCATTCGTGTGTATACTCATTCATTTAACGAATACTCTAAAGTGCATACTGTGTTATTATGTACCAGGAATCTGTAGCAATGTAGAGACAAAAAGAATCATGGAGCAACTGGACATTGAAGAGATTTCTATCTATCCAGTACACAGATGGCCTCCCAGAGTGCCTGAATTTAAAAATATGCAGAGCATAAAATGTTTTGGCACTATTGAACATTTGTGCTGGTCATAATTATGCATAATAACCTCCATCTGACAGTCTGTCTAATGGGCACCTACTATAGACTTTAATAGTAAGATTTAGAGGCAGAAGAGAAAAGTGGAAGAGATGGATGGGAGAAGAATTTTATAGCAGAAGCTGGTGCCTCACTACACATTGCTATGGGTATAGGCAAAAGTCAAGAGGATGATTTTTATCATTCAAAATCAAAATTTCCACAAAATTCACAACATAATTACTATATAATATACAACCTATATATGTTACCAGTACTCACTCTATAATAATAACCTGGTGTCTGTGGTTTCAGTTTCTTGTTTTAAGTTTGAGGTAATTGTAGTTCTTTTTATAATTAATTTTAATTTTTGTTTTAAGTTCTGGGGTCCGTGTGCAGGATGTGCAGGTTTGTTACACAGGAAAATGTGTACCATGGTGGTTTGCTGCACCTATCAACCCATCACCTAGGTATTAGGCCCAACACACATTATCTATTTTTCCCAATGGTCTTCCTGTTCCCACCCCACCTCCCAACAGGCCTCAGTATTGTTATTTTGCTCCCTGTGTCCATGTGTTCTCATTGTTCAGCTTCTACTTACAAGGGAGAGCATGTAATACTTGGTTTTCTGTTCCTGCATTAGTCTGCTGAGGATAATCCGTGTTCTTGCAAAGGACATGATCTTGTTTCTTTTTACGGCTGCATAGTATTCCATCGTGTATATGTACCACATTTTCTTTATGCAGTCTATCATTGATGGGCATTTGGTTTGATTCCATGTCTTTGCTATTGTGAATAGTGCTGCAATGAACATACATGTGCATGTGCCTTTATAATAGAATAATTTATATTCCTTTGGGTATATACCCAGTAATGGGATTGCAGAGTCAAATGGTATTTCTGGTTCTAGATCTTTGAAGAATTGTCACACCATCTTCCACAATGGTTGAACTAATTTACATTCCCACCAACAGTGTAAAAGCATTCCTATTTCTCTACAACCTCACCAGCATCTGTTGATTCTTGACTTTTTAATAATCACCATTCTTACTGGTGTGAGATACTATCTCATTGTGGTTTCGATTTGCATTTCTCTAAAGATCAGTGATGTTGAGCTTCTTTTCAAATGTTTGTTGGCCATGTCAAGGTCTTCTTTTGAGGAGTGTCTGTTCACATCCTTTGCCCAATTTTTAATAGGGTTTTTTGTTTTTTCCTTGTAAATTTGTTTAAGTTACTTGTAGATTCTGGATATTAGACCTTTGTCAGATGGGTAGATTGCAAGATTTTTCACCCACTTTGTAGGTTGCCTGTTCACTCTGATGATAGTTTCTTTTGCTGTGCAGAAACTCTTTAATCAGATCCCATTTGTCAATTTTGGCTTTGTTGCAATTGCTTTTGGCGATTTTATCATGAAATCTTTGCCCATGCCTATGTCCTGAATGGTATTGTCTAGACTTTCTTCCAGGGTTTTTATAGTTTGGGGTCTTACATTTAAGTCTTTAATCCATCTTGAGTTAATTTTTGTATAAGGTATAAGGAAGGCATCCAGTTTCAATTTTCTGCATATGGCTAGCCAGATCTCCCAGAACTACTTAGTAATTAGGGAATCCTTTCCCCATTGCTTGTTTTTGTGAAGTTTGTCAAGGACCAAATGGTTGTAGATATTTGGTCTTATTTCTGAGTTCTCCATTATGTTCCATTGGTCTATGTGTCTTTTTATACAAGTACCATGCTGTTTTGGTTATTATGGTTTTGCGGTATAGTTTCAAGTCTGGTAGCGTGATGCCTCCAGCTTTGTTCTTTTTGCTTAGGATTGTCTTGGCTATAGGAGCTCTTTTTTTGGTTCCATATGAATTTTAAAATAGTTTCTTCTATAGCTGTGAAGAATCTCAATGGTAGTTTAATGGGTGTAGCATTGAACCTCTAAATTACTTTGGGCAGTATGGCCACTTTCATGATATTGACTCTTCCTTTCCATGAGCATGGAATGTTTCTCCATTTGTTTGTGTCCTCTCTGATTTCTTTGAGCAGTGGTTTGTAGTTCTCCTTGAAGAGGTCCTTCACTTCCCTTGTTTGCTATATTCCTAGGTATTTTATTCTCTTTGTAGCAATTTGAATGGGAGTTCCTTCATGGTTGGTTTCTCTGCTTGCCTGTTGTTGGTGTACAAGAATGCTTGTGACTTTTGCACATTCGTTTTGTATCCTGAGACCTTGCTGAAGTTCCTTGTCAGCTTAAGAAGCTTTTGGGCTGAGATGATGGGGTTTTCTAGATATAGAATCATGCCATCTGCAAACAAAGACAATTTGATGTCCTCTCTTCCTATTTGAATATCCTTCATCAGAGATATTGGCCTGAAGTTTTCCTTTTTATTGAATCTCTGTCAGGTTTTGGTATGAGGATGATGCTGGCCTCATAGAATGAGTTATGGAGGAATTCCTCCTTTTCAATTGTTTGGAGTACTTTCAGAAGAAAGGGTATCAGCTCCTCTTTGTATTTCTGGTAGAATTTAGTTGTAAATCCACCTGGTCCTGCATGTTTTTTGCTTGGTAGGCTATTTATTACTGCCTTAATTTCAGAACTCATTGTTGGTCTATTCAGGGATTCAACTTCTTCCTGGTTCAGTCCTGGGACAGTGTATGTGTCCAGGAACTTATCTATTTCTTCTAGATTTTCTAGTTTATTTGTATAGAGGTGTTAATAGTATTCTCTGATGGCTGTATTTCTGTGAGGTCAGTGGTAATATCCCCTTTATCTTTTTTTATTATGTCTATTTGATTCTTCTCTCTGCTTTATTTGTCTAGCTAGTGGTCTGTTTTATTAATTTTAAAAAAACATATCCTGGATTCATTGATTTTTTAAAGGGTCTTTTGGTCTCTATCTCCTTCAGTTCCTCTCTGATCTTGCTTATTTCTTGTCTTCTGCTAGCTTTGGGGTTTGTTTGCTCTTGGTTCTCAGTTGTGATGTTAGGGTGTCAATTTGAGATCTTCCTAGCTTTTTGATGTGGGCATTTAGTGCTATAAATTTCCCCCTTAACACTGTTTTAGCATTTGCTAGGCTCAAGAGTATATAGGTGATAATTATCATTCATCCCATAAACCACAATTGCTGTTGATAAATTCCTACAATCTTCAAGTGGCTATTTTTACAAACTTCAAAGTGCCTTCCAAAAAAAAAAAAAAACAAAAAAGGAAAAGGGAAATAGAGAACGCTTTTGTTGCATTTGGCATCTGAACATATCCCCACTAGCTTGGAACCTAAAGGGCAAATCATTACAGAGGAGACAGTAAAGTGTGTCTTTCTCCTGCATAACAGAGAGGGATGACTCAATTGTACAACTTTAAATATTAAACTGTGGACCTTGAATCTAGCTGGTTTTATGTACCAATCTGTGATGCACCCGTTAAAAATGTCCACTGTGATGTATAATGAATTATGTTTCTAATTTAGTCACATTAGAAGATTATTAAATTAAACTTCACTGGACTTAAGCTAACAGAATAAGGTGACACCTAGAAATATGTTCAGGTAGGATTAGTTCCAGTGGAACCAAAGTATGCCAGAACAACCAAGCTTCACAGCACCATGTCCTCCTGGCACGTAAACTGTACCACACTTCCGATCTGACATGAGGGGATCAAAATCCATGTGCAAGAGATAAACATGCAGATAGATCTCCAGGGAATCTCTCCTCCAAGCTTTAGGGAGAATTCTAAAGGATTCTTAAGGACAAGCCCAGATCAGCCTGTGGCAAATGTTCTGACAACATGTGATCTGATGGGGTCCTTGAATTTGCAAACTGAGTAAGAAAAAAACCATTTTATGCAACTTTGCAATCTTGAATTGAGTTTTGATTAATCTCTTCATCTGCTAAAGTATGTCTAAAATAATTTGAAAATTATATAAGTCTTCACATCCCTGTGAAAGTCTTTCTGTTGCCTTTGTAAAACTGGAAAGCATATGAGAGTCTTAGGTCTAAATCTTTTCCCCCAAAAGCCGAAAAGCAATTCCTCAGTTATTTTATATATTTAGACAGTTTTTTATTACAGAAATTTTCAACAGACAGAATAGCAGTGAGCCTCATTATCAAGCTTCATCAGCTCTCAGCATTTTCCAGTGCTCAAAACATACCTTGCTCTCTATTTCCATTCTTGTTCAAGTCACATTATTTATCTCTAGTTTGGACTACTTAAAGTCTAATAATCTTCGTCTTGCCCACCTAGTCTGTATTCCACACAAAGGCAGAAGGGTTTATAACTATGTGAATTGGATCATGCCATTTCCCTGCCTGAAATCTCCTCTAATCAATACCTAAAATTGTATCATTTCTCTGTTCATGAAGTAACTCTTACCTCAAGAACTATGGCCACCTATGTTTACAGGTGTGTCCTCCACTGCTAGCCATATGGTTTCTCAGCCCTCGTCGCACACTAGAATCACCGACCTAGACAGCATTGACTAATAAGGTCTGGGGTGGGGCCCAGGCATCACTTACTCTTTTTCAGGCTACTCAGGAGATTCTAATGTATACCAAAAATTGAGAAACACTGCCTTATGAAAGAGATGAAAATGCCTGGAGCATAGAAAGTACTCACCTAATAACCTTTTATTTAAACAAATGAATGCGGTCTTCTAATTTATAGAGACCATGTACCAGTTTCTAAAAAAAATTATATTGAATACAAAAATAGATATTTTCTCAGGAATATATTATTTATTTAAATCTTCAGGATCACTATGTTCTGCAGCATTATTTTTAAGGCTCCATGGGGGAGGGAGGGAGACAGACAGACAGAGAGAGAAAGAGAGAGATTGATCCCAAGATTCCTGTGTCTTCATCCCTAAATGAAGAAAAATCTGTCTGGGTTGGTTAGTGTTAACCAGGTTTTTTGTGGGTCATACTCACTCAGTCATCTGATTAGGAATCTAAATTAACTCTACTAACAGGCTTTTTTTAAAATTATACTTTAAGTTCTAGGGTACATGCGCACAATGTGCAGGTTTGTTACATATATATACATGTGCCATGTTGGTGTGCTGCACCCATTAACTCATCATTTACATTACGTATATCTCCTAATTCTATCCCTCCCACCTCCCTCCACCCCACGACAGGCCCCAGTGTGTGATGTTCCCCTTCCTGTGTCCAAGTGTGTACGAACAGGCTTTTTACCCAGTTCAGCTTTTCTAGACTGAGATGGGATTTTGTACCAACCTCGCTATGCAGCTCTCTGACTCTGAATAGATGAGTTTATGAAAAGCTATCCTTGCAGAGTTTATTACTACTTTACCTATAATATTACATATTCCATTATGGGATATTCTATTGTTAGTCTCATCCCTGACCCCTTTTTTCCTAGTTTGGTTGCAATTTATGATTAGATGTAGGGTGAACATTGCTGTTAGGTGGAAAAATTTAGAAAAATACTCTGCCTATTCTAAAAAAAAGCAGGAGCCACAAAACAGAGTAACAATCATTTGGTGTTCTAGCAAGGATATTACTGCTGTCTTCCTTGTGAATATTTCCATTTATTATGTGACTCTCAGAAAGAATTATAAAACACACTTACCACTGTGATCATTTCCATAATACTGAGGCAAGTAATAAATAGATACTTTCTTTTTCATTTTGCATAGTAGAAAACTGAAGTTTAAAGAATGATGTCTTGCACAAGATTCCCTAGTCAGTGGATGGCAGGTTCTCTTTCATATAGTGGTATCATCAATTACAAAGAATGATGAGCAAGAAATGGTGATTGAGCTTTCTTCACAAGTCAGTGATTGCAATGTAATTTTTCTAGGTAACCTCAAAACTTCAAATGTTCAAGGCTATCCTTCTCTACATATATTTTTAAATATGATGAAACTGTGACATGATGGCATTTTAATCAAAGTATCCATTTCTTTTGACATTTTTAGAAGTCATATAAAGTGAGTTTATTTTCAACCAGATACAAATACTATGGAACATAAATGAAAAATAAGAATTATAAAAGAAAATATATATAGCTGGATCTATGTTACAAAATACAGTTTTATTGTATTTTGATGCAAAGTATCTTTCTTCATGAATCTACAAGCCAGAGAGGGTTTTTTACCTTGCTTCAATATACCTGATTTTTTTCCTCTGTGACTTATTGTCCTATAAAAATCAATTAAAACTTTTAATCTATCAAATTTTATATTTGAGACTTCCAATTATTCTATCAGTGCGAGAATAAAATTCTTAAATAGGTATATTGTTGCTAGAAGGAGAAATCTTATTTTTTAATTTTTAAAAAATTTTGGATTTTTTTTACTTATAAAGATTAATGACATAAATCTTAGTTATATAATTAAAAAGTATCTATAAAATATAGAAAATTATCATGGGAGCACTTAAAAAGGTAGAGGAAAAGATAAAATGAAAGTATTAAATTTTTATCATAAGGAGTATAATGGACAAACTCTGAGTGTATCGATGATTATTTATTTCACTAATATATGGCTCTGTGCGCTCTCTCAGGTTCACATCTCTGCTTTCCAAAACTGCTTTTCTCTCATAGTGAGACTCAAATGAATGTACCATGAATCAGAGACTGAAATTCAGACCTTAGCATTCTTATATAATAGAAAAACTGTTATCGTGAAAGGAAATCTCTTACTCCTGAGGTAATTTGAGGCATCGGTTTTGGGCAAAATCATCTTTTATGAAGAAGATACAGTAGAATTGACCGCATACTTTGGTGATATTCAGAATGTATTGGAGCTCTATGTCCTTCAGCAGTTGGATGAAGAGAGGAGAAAGCTCTGAATTTACTCATTAATTGTTCCTCAATCCTCTCTCAGGAAAACATTCATTATAAGAGAGGAGGTGATAAATAAGACAGGGGTTTAAAATATAAGAGAAATCAAACCAATTCTTTTGTGTGGCATTTGTCATTTTCAAAAATGTGCATTTTAAAAAACCACTGGATCTCAAGCAAGACTTTGCATTAATACTAGAACTAGAAATGTTTTTATAACATGCCTAGAGGAAAATTCTTTGTTATGGCTTCACTGAATACTCATTAATTTTGTAACAGAAGAAGAGAGTTGACAGCAATTTTGCACCTATCTCCAGATGCATGAAATGTTTAGTTATTTTAAGGTAAGAAATTCTCACATGTCAACATTTCAGTGAATTTAACAAAAATGTTTAGTTTCTGTAAGGAGAATTTAATGTTTAATAGTCAGAGGTATCAAAATTCTCCACTAGTTAATGAAGTTTATTTAAAAGATATAAGCATGTGAATAAGCTATATTTTTATTTTTAAATATTTCAAAAACAGAGAAACATGGAGACATGTAATGAACACTCACCTATTCACAGCCCAAATCGAACTCAGTAAATTTTGTTTAGACACTGCTCTTTGCTTTACTTTTCTCCATTTCATTGATTTTTTCCTTATTAAAGTCTTGATATAGAGCATGCAGCAGAAGAGTACCCCTAGGAACTGTGTCAGCCATTTTTATTATTCTTCCTAGTGTGTGTGTGGTTCTGAGCAGCCAAGGCAGATGGCGTCCTGGCATTCGCACTCCCCTGCCCACCCTATCTCAGCGTCAGCCTCTGCTCCCCGCTACAGGTTTAGCTGAGGTTCCCATTATTTCCTGGACAGTCGCTCTGGCTCCACCGGATTTCTTTCCCACTAGATTCCTTTTTCAATCTATTCTCCTTACTTCTTCCTGAGTTAGTCTCTTTAACAGGCAAAGCTGATTTCAGCATTTGCTTGTTTTCATATCTTCTGTATTGTCATTGCCCAAAGGAATAGTTTCTAAAGTAGGGTACACAGACATAGAATGAACTATTAGGTAGGAAAAGGCAATGTTAGCATCTCTATTTGAAATTGTTATCTTGTATTTTTGAAATTTGTGCTTTTAATGTGTATTTTATAAAGTGCATACATGTTCTTCTATACATAGATAAATACAAGTATACTGGGGGATTCATGCTAATGGAGGTGAACAATAAAAGATTTTAGAGACCACTGGCTTTGAAAACAAAACTCAGACTCCTTCACAGTCTGACCCTGGCAGCTTTCTCTCCAACCCATCACCCACCACTCTCCTACCTCCTTGCCATTCTGAACTTTTTAACTTTTCCTGGGCATGCCTAAGCACATGTTCCCTCTTACAGAAAAGCCCTGCTCTCCCTCTGGACTGGAAACTCCTTCACATACATTAACTAAATCTAAAACATGACACCATGATATAAAACATTAAGATTTCTGTAGTCGCTGCATCCTCTGAATTCACATACTCCCTTATTCGGACATTTTGAAAACACTTAGCACAGCACATTATAATTTAGATCTATACATATCTGTCTCTCAAGTTCTATACTGAACTATGGAAGGTGGGAGCCATATCTTGTTAATCTTTCTAGCTACAGCACCTCACATATTGCTGCTACATCACAAGTGCTCAGTAAATAGTTTTGAATGAATGAGTAGAAGAAATGTGAGATTGTACTACAGAGGTACTACTACTGCTTATAACCAACAGTAAGGCAAACAAATATATGGCTTGAAGTTTGGTCAGTGCACAATGACTCAAAGAAGATGTCAGAATACAAATGTAAGAATTAGGACCCTTTGGGAGGGGTCTAGGTAATCTACAGTTGGTTTTTTAATGGTCAAAAAATAAAAAGATATTATAATTTAAGTACTGTAGGGAAGAAAACCTCACTAGCCTTATTTTCAAGTTTTGAGGAATTTCTTAGGCTCAGGGTGGCCTGGGCTTGTACTTTTTTCTCCATGGAACTCAAAGATATAACTATTAGACCAGTATATCTACTGTGGGGCCACCTCCATTGTATTCCTTTTCTGTTCTCCAAGATTGATTGCAGAGTGGTGAGGTGAGCAAGTGTGGGAGGACTGAAGAATTTTACACACACACACACACACGCACTAAATGTTACATGTTTTAAGAAATACGTGTAAAGATCTATGAAGATATTTAAAATATATATGATGATATCCATTTAAAAAGACTATATAGCTTAATTATATAATACTTTTAAAAACCCACATGACTAGCTGAGACCTTCAGTTCTGAAGTAGAAAAAAAGAACAATTTGGGCTCAATCTCAGCTCCATTACTACAGTTGTGTGTCATAGGACATAGTATTTATTTTCCTTAGCACCAGTTTTTAAAAATTGATAAAACAGTATTGTGTTGATTGAATAATGTAAGATATTTAAGTAACATAGCACAGTACCCAATTAAAAATACCTAATAATTGTCAGCCATTTTTATTATTCTTCCTAGTAAATGTAAGTACTTTTCTTAATCTAATAGAATTAATTTTAAGGTGAACTAGAAATATTAATCTAGTGAAAAACATCTTAGAAATTCCTTTCCTTTGCTTTTTCTTCTCTTTCTCTGGGTGAAATATTTGATCAATAAATTTTATTTTTCTATATGGTTGAAAAGTGATTTATTTATTTCAGTCTCTGTTAATGTTGCCGAGTAAATTTTCATTCCCAAATACAAATTAGTTAATACATAATTTGTCACCCAAAAGAAGACTTGACACATAGTGAGCACTTAAAAAATGTTAGCTACAGCTAGCTCTTTTACTGACAGATTTTTCACCTTCTTTCATAACCAAAATATGTGTAAAAATACAAACATATTTTGAACTGTAAAACAATTCTGTTTTCTCCAACAGAACTGTAATGAACAAAGTCTGTATTTTGCTTTAAAATACACTAAAATATTAATCATGTAAAAATGATATTTGAAAAACATTGTAGAAAAAAATTGCTACTAAAGACTATTGAAAGTGAAGTATTGAGGATACCTAAGTTTTATAAATTTCAGGGACATTGCAGTAGAAGTGCTATAATGTAATAGGTGATTTTGATGAACTTCAGTTTTTTTGAAAAGACCATTATTAGAAACAGGATGCCCATATCCATGGCAACAAAGAAGACAACTCTTAGCTTTTAGAAACACAAGAAGATTATTAATTTTATTTCTTTTTCTTTTCTAGAATTTAAAACAGCAATAGAAAAGAGTTTTGCTCATTTGTTCACCACAATATTATACATATCCAATATAAAAATTAAAATCCAGTGAGGTGAAATCAATCAATAACATCTATTCTGTTGAAGGGTTGGGAATAGGTCCTTTGTCTATGTTAACTATTGGCCAGCACTAACATAGCTTTGCTAAGACAGTCAGCTAAAGCCACAAAATTTCATCTTCATCAGATATCATTAGATAAAGATAGAAGTCTGACTTTTTACTAATTTTAGCCTAAATGTCATTGAAAATAGCTCTTCATAAGGCAAAGGTACAAGAGCAATTTGCCTGTTAAAAAAAAAAAAGTGTGACAATGTGAATGCTACTGTTAATATCCTTGATCTTGAATTCCAGTATATAGAAATACAAATTTTTCATGACAAGCCAGTGGTTTATAAATTACAAAATGAAAATATTACATAAATTTTAGTTATTTATATTAGGATATATATCATATATTGATATATAAGATGAAAAAATATATAAAAATATTTAAATATATATATTTGTGGAACAACCTCCGTCCAAGAGGGAAAGCTTATTTTGATAATTTAAGGCCACCTTGTTTGCTATATAAATATGCTCTATAAATATAGTACTATAAATAGTATTAGTTAAAATTGTGGTTTGAAGGAGTGCTAGGGTGCAAATGGGAGCAGTTTGGGACCTTTTGGCTGTGAGAACTGTGGATTTTTTTGTTTGTTTGTTTTTTTGCTTTAAATGGAGCCTCGCTCTGTAGCCCAGGCTGGAGTGCCGTGGTACAATCTCGGCTCACTGCAACCTCTGCCTCCTGAGTTCAAGCAATTCTCAGCCTCAGCCCTCTGAATAGCTTGGATTACAGGTGCCCACCACCATGCCTGGCTAATTTTTGTATTTTTAGTAGAGACGGGGTTTCACTATCCTGGCTAGACTGGTCTTGAACTCCTGATCTCGTGATCCACCTGCGTCGGCCTCCCAAAGTGCTGGGATTACTGGCCTGAGCCACTGGGCCAGGCCAAGAACTGATTCTTTTACCAGGCTGTGCTACTGGATGCAGTGTGAATAAGGCCAGCTGGCAGGGTAGGTAGAGACCAATAACAGGCTATTGCTGCTGCCTGCTTATCCTTTCTGTGCTACTGCTTCACTACTAAGGCTTTTGCTTCTTTTAGAGAGGGAATGTGGAAGGTCTTCATAAATGGTGGAAGAAACACCAGGGAGAACAGGAATATTTTCAGCTCATTAGGCAGAATTCAGAGCTGTTCAGAAGCTTTTGTGCACACTATTCTTTCTCTTTTATTTATAAAAACAGTTACACCCTATGTCACCACACAAATTTCCAATTGACTTCAAAAAGGGAGTTGGTGAAGAAACTTCAAAAAGTTTTCTGCCATCCTTTGTTTTGTTGTTTGCCAGTTGGGCGTTCACAAAATAGAACAAAAGCAGCTCCGTGATTTCTACTTAGTGAAATGCCAGATTGATAATTGCTGGACTATTTGCCACATCCTATGACTCAGCGTGCAGCCATAGGGAGTGCCAAAATATCTGAGTGGAGGCCATTCTGGTGTGGGTCATGAATTCCTGGGCTAGAGGATGACTGGCATGGGCCACAGTCCAACCCCTGCTAGGCCTTTCAGTCTGTCAATTCACACATGCCTCCTTGGACCCATCCTAGAGTCATTTGTAACATCTTCTGAGGCCCCATCTCGACTGACCTTTTGTGCTTCCTCAGTAAATATTTTCTGATCTGGCTTCTCATTCACTGGATCATTTCCAAAGGCCCTGGAAGTAGCCCAAGACCGCTGCTGGTAGGGAGCCCAACCTTATTTTCCAGAATGACATGGGGCAGTATTTCCACCATCTTCAAGAGTGTTATGGAGAGTTCTTGATCATTTTATGTAACTTTACCTGGTTTGGAAAATAGAAGTGTTTGCAGAAAGTAATTTTGTTAAAAGTTGCGATGTGTACACAAACTGTTGAACAGCTAGGTTGAAGCAAGGTGAGGTTTTTCTTGAATGACATAAAAAAACACGTCTAGACCTCCCTGCCTTTTCTTTCATATTATGTACCAGCTGCTAGACTTCTGGTGAACCTGAGAGCATCAACTGGGGAGATGTCTGCTCTTAAGGAGCAGCAGTTGTGTTTCTCTGCTATGATATTATCTGAAAAAAAAAAAAAAAGAAAAGCCTCAAATGATATATATTTTTTTACCTTTTATAACCTAATATTCAGTGATATGTGTACACATACATAAACACAAACATACTGAGGATAATAATCAGAAACATACTTGGAACTTATTAGAACCTTAAATTTAAACAAATTTCCAAGTTCTTTAAGACTCACCTCCTGTTGTTATAGTACCAGAGAATGGGGATTGAGTGACTGCTAAAGCTGTTTCTTAAAATTGCCTGATTTCTAATGGGTATTTCTTATGTGATAGGAACAAAAGGCATTCAGAGGTAAAAGAAACAACACCACAGTTCTGTTCATTTAAATTCAGATGGCGTAGTATATCAGTTTAGGAGAAGCTCTTGTAGCTTTCAGGATGACGTATCTTATGCCTCTTATCAATATTTATCCTTTGTCAATTATTTTATAACCAGTTTACTTTTCACATTTTAGATATGATAATCATCTATTTCATACGTTCATAGTTCATTTTCTTTATTACTCCATATGTCACAATAAGTTGGTTTAATTTTAAGTAGAAAAATACCTGGTTTTCCTGGCATTATTTTTTTGTAAATTGACAATTTGTAATTGTATAAATTTATGGGGTACAAAATGAAAGGAGAAATACAAATGACCAACAAACATATAAAAAAGATAAACATCACTAATCATCAGAGAAATGCAAATAAGAACCACCATCTTCCACCAGTCAGAATGGCTGTTATTAAAAAGTCAAAAAACAGCAGATGTTGGTGAGGCTATAGAGAAAAGGGAATGCTTATACACTGTAGGTGGGAATGTAAATTAGTACAACAAAACTCTATGGAGATATCTCAAAGAACTAAAAATAGAAATACCCTTTGATCCAGCAATCTCACTACTGGGGATCTACCCAAAGGAAAAGAAATTATATAAAAAATCCTGTGTTTATATGTTTATTGTAGCACTAGTCACCATAGCAAAGCCATGAAATCAACCTAAGTGTCCATCAACTGTTCCAAACTGAGTGTCCATCACTGTTCATCATCCAAAGATTATTGCATTAAAAATGTGGTACATATACACTATGTAATACAACTCAGGCATAACAAAGAATGAAATCATCATGTCTTTTGCAGCAGCATGGATGAAACTGGAGGCCACTGTCCTTGATGAAATGACTCAATAACAGAAAATTAAAAAAAAATCCGTTTCCACTTTTAAGTGGGAGCTAATCAATGCGTACATGGACATTGAGTGGAATAATAGGCACTGGAGACTCCAAATGGTGGGGCACCAGGGGGAGGGATGAAATACCACCTGTTGAATACATTGTATACTACTTGGGTGTACAATGTACACTAAAAGCCCAGCTTTCACCACTACTCAATATAATCATGTAACACAACTGCACTTGTTCCCTTAAATCCGTAAAAATTTGTTTAAAAATTAATTTCAAAATGATGTTACAATGTATGAATGCAGTGTAGAATAATTAAATTGAAAATTAACTGTTAGACTGTGATACGGTTTAGCTTTGTCAGTCCCCACCCAAATCCCACATTGAATTGTAGCCCCCATAATTCCCAAGAGCTGTGGGAGGGACCTGGTGGGAGATAATTGAATCATGGTGGTGGTTTCCCCCATACTGTTCTCATCGTAGTGAGTAAGTCTCACGAAGTCTGATGGCTTTAAAAGGGGAAACCCCTTTCACGTGGCTCTCATTCTATCTTGCCTGCCACGATGTAAAACGTGCCTTTCGCCTTCCACCATGATCATGAGGCCTCCCCAGCCATGTGGAACTGTGAATCCATTAAACCTCATCAAAACTTCACAAATTACCCAGTCTTGGGTATGTCTTTATCAGCAGCGTGAAAACAGACTAACACAGACTGTTAGAATTTAATTATCTAGATAACTAACATCTACCTCAGATTTTGGAAAAATAGGCATCTTAGTAGAAAACACTGAAAATATTACAGCTGCTGTAATTCAAGGAATTAATCAATAAATAATTCAGTTTGTGTGCTACGTGATGATCATGACACTGGTCATGTCATATATTCTGCTTTGGCTTAAAGACATGTGTTTTTCACTTTGCTCTGAGAATAGAGACGAAAGTCCTTACTAGGACCTGTAACCCCTTGCCTCCTTACAGAGCACTCTGATATTCCCAGTGTTCTATCTATACAGGTCTTCCTAAGTCTTTTGCCTTTCCCATGCTCCCTCTTGCCACAGGACCTTCATGTGTGATGTCCGCTCTATGTTGAATGCTCTTCCTTCTTCCTTACTGGTTTATTCTATTCATTCTTCAGATCTCTCTTCAAGTGTTAGTTTCTCAACACAGCCTTTTCTTACCTCCCTGACTGGTGGTAATATTCAATATTGTGGGCTCACTACTATACCCTAACATTTGTCACCATATCATGTTTATATGTCTATATTATTATAATTATCTCCCTTCCTAGAAATGAATCCCACAGGGGCAGAGGCTTTGATTTGCTCACTATTAAATACATTGTGCCTGACAGTTCCTGGCTAAGGGTAGAACATGTATATTCAATGGGAATGATATTTTCTTCAAGGAAGCAAACTTGGTTCTTAAGAGAGTGAAAAAATCTTGGCTATTACAATGGTTTGTGAACTTCCAAAGGGCCAAAGTTCATAAAAATATCTACAGTATATCTGTGGTATTATAATTTCATGATAATATCAAAATAGAGGATAGAGGAAGGAAGGGGTTTAAGGAGGAAGGGATATATATATATATATATATATATATATGGAGATAAATATATCTATGAAGATATATATATGGAGAGATATATATAGGAGGTGAAAATTTAAAAAGGGTTGAAAAATACTGACGTAGATGATCAATAAATATTTATTGAAATAATAGATGAATAAAACAAGTTTGTGACTTTAAGTAATATTCCTATCCTGCACATCATTTCAGAAGCTATTCAAAGCGATTTCAGAAGCATATTTCAACATTAAGTGACTGATTTTGAATTTTCTTGAGGCTTTTCAAATTTTATTTTCTATCCCTTTCTTTAGTCTTTGAGGGTCAGCTATTACTTATTCTTTTTATTATACTTTAAGTTCTAGGGTACATATGCACAATGTGCAGGTTTGATACATAGGTATACATGTGCCATGTTAGTTTGCTGCATCCATCAACTTATAATTTACATTAGGTATTTCTCCTAATGCTATCCCTCCCCCAGCTCCCCATCCCCCGACAGGCCCCAGTGTGTGATGTTCTTTTTATGTGTTTACTTATCTCCATCTCTAATGTCTTGGGAGCCAAGAAAACAAATGACAAACCAAGAAAAGTGTTTAAAATGAAGGCTAAGTGGCTGTAGAATGAGGACCTAGGAAGTTCCTGTTTGACTTAATTCAGTGATCAACAAACCCTTCAAGCACTCTACTAGGAACTGTTTGTTGTGTATATTATGACTTTATGCAATTTGTTTTGGCTGCTTAGAAGCATTCTTCTTTTTTTTCCTTTCTTTTTGTGGCCTAATTTTTCTTCTCTTCTGGACATGAAAATTTACCAGACAGGAGACTCCTAAATGAATGAACTCTCATTTTATTCCCAAACATAATTTTCTGTTTCAAGATGGAACACTTTTATACATTTCCTGAATTGTTGCTTCTCCATAATGGGAAATTTTAGCAAATAATTTCAGTTTGTTAGATCTTTAAAATTATGCTTGCTACATAGAATATAGATTGGTGTCTGTGTCTGTTAAATATATTTCTCTATGAAATATATTTCTCTGCTTTCTCTAGAGGACACTTTGTTATTAACTGGTTAATTCATATTTTTCCATAAACACTTGCTATAAAAAGCCTTATATTTGTATACGTATTTTCTGTACAATTCTTTTTGTACACCCTTGGTGACTACATTCTTTTCTTTCGTTTATAGACTGCAAACGCTGCCCTGTCTATGGTCACTAACTGTACTTTTTGTTCCATATCTGATTTAATTTTGTTCCTTTAGCTTTCACCAGCTGCTAGACTTCTGTATTTTACGCTCCACGAAATAAACACCACCTTTCCTATAGAGCATTTCTGATATTGTCTTCTAGCTCTGTATTCATGTATTGAAACTTTTCATAATATCTCCACCTCTTGTGTATTGCAATGTTTTTAGTAAAGATTATTCAAACATAACGTTTGAACTCTCAGGGTACTCTTTTGTTTGAGAGTCAAGAGCCCAGAAACTTTTCTGTGAGTTTCCATCTGGTTAATATTTTCTAGCAGAGTTTAGAAATAGAAGTCAAAGGTCAAATATTTAGAGTCTAGGGAGGTCTTACTAAATCATGCTTTGGTAGTGGCCATTTGCACTACTATACTGATTGATTTTCTACGTTGATTTGTCTGATAAAGACGTGGCAGCTGGGGTTGCTTCAATCTACTCAGTTCTATCTCCATGAATCTGGGTACATATCTGAGTGAATTTGAACAGTGGTGCAAGGTGTATCGAAGAACATGCGTCTCTTTAGTGCTCCCAAGAGGTGAGAGTTCTTTAAGGGAAGAAATTCTGTCTTACTCTGTGTATCCATCTTTTTATCCATTTTGCTTGACAGGGTGTCTAGTAAATATTAAGCACTTAATAAATGCTTGCTGAATACTTGATAATTAAAGAAATATTTATTTGGTTGTTTGTCTGTACTTGACTCATTTCTCTCCTTCATCAGCACCATTTACTTCCTAACTAACTCATCTTTAATTCTGCTATATGGTTGTGAATATTTAAAAAATGAAAAATTGAAAATGTTTAATTGCTTTTCCATAATGTATTATCTGTGACATCAACTACCTAATCAATATTTTACCTCTAATTGAATTTGCACACATAGGGACATTATAAATGATGTCTTACGCACTCAGTTTTGTCTTCTGAATCCTCAAAGCTGTTCCTTTTTCCTCCATCTGTCCCATTATGCTCTGGATTTGATGATGATGCTACTATCAGCAATGGCAGGCATATTCATAGGATGAGTGAAAGACTCATGCAGGAACTGATCACTAATTAGTAATGCATTTCCCATAGTGAAAAATTGGCCTAAAGTTTCAAGGAAAAAAGAGTAGCTGAGGCTGAAAATTAGTCTGCCAGTTCAGGCCCATAGCAAATTGCTACTGCTCTCAAACTCAGGATCTTTACAATGGATAATTGAAGATTCTTTTAACTAAAACATTGTAAATGGCATAACTATGATGATCCTATTTGGAATTCAGCCCTTGTTTTCAAGAATTTACTGTTTTGAAAAATGTTTGATAAATTTATTGCAGAAGAGAAAATACTTCTGCCAACTACGTAAGTGCTTTGGACATAATTTGTATTCCTGCTGTTACATGCAGGAACTTGTGCCAGAGGAAAAAAAGTAAAAAGAAATTTTGTTTGGAAAGAAATCAGCAATCTGGAAAGGTAGTTTCAATCTATAAATATCTCTCTTAAGGAGAATTGAACACCAGCTAAATTCAGTCTTAAGAAATAAAACACTGAAGATAATCAAAATATTTCATTCACTTAAAAATGCTTATGCTGGATATGTTTGTGATGCACTTTTAAATATGAATGACATCTGAGGATTATGATAAATTATTTTGTAAGTGAAAAATATAAAGCCAGTACATCTTCTGTATCATAAAATGCAAGTACCATGCTGAATTGGAAATAACATGTGATAGAGTTGAAAGAACTTGATTAACATCCTGGTTTGGTCATTTACTAGTCATTGAAAAACCTCATTTATGAAATGAAATGAACTACTCCAAAGTTGTGAGGTTTAGATAAAACCTTTTTTTGTGAAACTGCTTTGCAATTTGTGAAGCACCATAAAAATAAAGGCATAATTTATTTTAAATAATTATATGACATAGGATACTCCAACTACAGACTTCCTAGTTAAGTTTCTAGTAACTACAGCGTTCTATTTGTTTAGTAAAGCATTGTTACACAATTTCTAATTTTGGTTTATAATATATTGATCCCCAACATGATTATGTCACAAAAAAAGAAACATTGTTTATTGAATGTAAGTAAGTGTCATTAAGTCAGTATTCTCTCCTCTCTTATTCTGTCTCATTCCTTTGTAAGCCAAACCCCTTCACCTTCATGGGAGGAAATAATTGATCATGGCCTAGAGTTAGTATTAGATACATATTTGAAAACACAGTTTCAGAACCAACAGATATCCACCAAAATGGTTTATAATCTGTGAATACTAATTTCTGAGGTAACTTATTTTTTTTGCTAAACTCACATGAACTCCCTTATATATTTTGTGACCTTAGGCCTCCATCACTGCTTCTTCTTTATTGAATTTCTACAAAGGTATGGGTAGAAGATCAAAAGGAATATCTATTTTTCTAGATCCCCACAATAGGATCTAGTGTTGTCCTGTTATTGAGCATATAGAAAAATGAAAGCCAGTGGAAAAGAGGAACCCAAGAACCTTAATATTGTTTTGTGCCTTAATGGAATTCACCAAGTTCTGAATTTCAAGAATGTATTATTTCTATTTTTTCACCTCTGTCAATGGCAATAACAACTTCAAGAAAAATATTATAATTCAGACCAAATTATCCATAGAGTCGTCATGAAAAATTACAACTTATATCCATATATCAACATTTCCCTATAAAAAAGTTCTGTCTATTTCCACATCATTCAATTGAACATTATAGTTTTGTGTTAAAAATATAATTAATGTTTAAAGTTGCATGGACAAAATGCTCTCAATATCCTAGAATCTAATCAACCTTTATAAAAGGAATCTTCAAATTGTGCTAAGTTTTCATGGAGTATTTGTTGGGAAAGTTGTCATTTTCATTAGCAGCTCTGAAAAATAATCGTTCAGAAACAGATTCATTACTCTAAAATTATTATACTTTCTTAACTCATTTTGTAAGCAAAATATCTACCTAACCATTGAAATGTAATGTTTGATACCTGCATTTTAAATCATACTTTCATTGTACTTTGAATCTGCAGTGTTGTTCTGGTCATCTTCACAAAAAAGGTAAATATATTTCCATGAGATGTTTGCTAGTCTGTATAGTGACATAATCAAATTATTTATCACATAAATATTGATAAAAAACTGGACTACAAATATCTGGATCAAACATATATGGTCCTTAACTAAATGTTTATGGTCAAATATCAGGGAAATTCTGAATCTCCTGAAATTGTGTGAAAAAATGATTGTCTCTCTCTCTGTTTAGGAATGTTTACTGGTAGGGACTGTATTCTCAAAGTCTGTCACCCACTAAAATATAAAGACCATTCTAAATAATGTACATGAATTTAAAAGTTATATTTATTTGCTTATTTGGCAAAAACATAAATGTTTCCCTATGTCTTCTTGAATTAATTTGAATACTGTGAATTCATAGAATATTTGCTTTGCATCTGCCTTAGACATCTGTAACATTCTACTTGTATTATCTTTTTGGGGGGACTTACATCATCATATCCCTTCTCCTGGTTGTAAGGTTTTTGAGGGTGGGCCTATCTTATTCATCTAAATTTAGCACAGCCAGAAACATCTAAAGAGATATGCATTAAATTATTTATTGTGAATGTATTGAGCACACAGACACTCTTTTAGGAATTGCTGAAAAACAGCAAGCAAGTCACCCCTTCTAATAGATGTGAAAAGTACTACAGCAAAGTATACAGCAATAGCATATGACAGGGCACTCTGGTTTCCTTCTGTAGACATGGTCTGTCATAAGAATTAGTCTATACAGCTTTACATGAGATTTGTGGATAAACCTAATTTCTTTTCCATTAATAATGTTAAAAATTATTGAGTGCTTCTTTACTTCACCATCATTTGGCCATGCCTAATGTATCATGTTAAACTTTTGGATATTTATTGACTTTAATATTACACCATTGATCTATCATTTAGTTGTCACTCAATGATATATTAATTTAGTTATTTTTGCCTCATAATGTATTTTAATATACAGAAGGGCTGGTGGTATTAACCTGTCATTCTTTTTTCTGAATATTATATTCTCAACTACAAGTTATCAAAAATTGAATTTAAAACAAAAACGTTATGTTAAGATTTTTATTTTGATTTCTATTTATATTGGTTAGGAATGTATTTGGCTGGAAATAGTGGAACCCAGAAAGGCAGCTCTTAAAATATATAAATGTATCTCATGCCACGTGAAGTCTGCATGTAGACAATCTAGAATTAGTGCCATAACTCCATGGTGCCATAAGGCACTCACATTGTCCCTATTTTCCACTCTTTCACCTTTAACTTTTAAGGCCTGGTTTTTAAGCTTCTCACCTTAAGATAGCTCACCTACCATTATAATTTCAGGTCCATGTTCTAAGCAGAAGGATGTAGGAAGAAACAAAAAGAAAAAACAAAAAACTCAAACAAACAACAAAAAAAAAACTTATTCCTAATGTCCCAGGGACTCTAACCTACTCACATTCTCTTCTCTCATTGACCATAATAGTGTTACATGACATCATAAGCAGTGGAGGCCAGAGAATTGAGTAGTAGAGATTTTTAGCTTCTAAAGTTAAAAAACATAAGCAACAAAAGTATTGATAATGCTTTTCTACAGCCAGTCCAGAGTCTGCAATTGTATTTCATTAAATTATGAAATATTTGTTGTGTGTGTATGTGTGTGCATGTGTGTGTGTCCACCCTTAAAATGACAGGGTGTTTTTCTACATAAATTCTAGCCTTCTCATATAATCTCTCAAAAAGGATAACAATTAGCATTTATTGAAGAGAACTTGCTACATTTTAGGCACTGTGCTAAGCACTTTGCATATATTAATTTATAAGTAACCCCATGAGGTAAAATAAGCTATTATTTCTGTCTTACAAATGAGGAAACTGAGACACAGGGTAATTAAGCAGCCTGCCAGAAGTTACATTCAGAGCATGAAGATGGCAGGATTCAGGCCCATACAATCTGACTCCACAGTCTGTGCTCTTAATCATTACTAGAAGTTGCCCATTTTTGAAGAAGAGGGTGAGTGCAAAGAAATGGTAGTTTTAAAAAATATAATTACAAATGCCTTTCATCTATTTTTAGTGTCTTTTATATTTACATTTTTGTTGCTATTTGAGGGAGAGCTCTATAACCCTCCTCTTTCTATCACTCTTTTTTTCTTGTCTTGTTACTCATCTTTTCTTCACTCACTCCCTTCCTCCCAACCTCCATTCCTCCTGACCTTGTGTCTCTCTTCTTCTGTTCCCTCTTCTACCACTTCTTCTAATTAATATATATTTATGAAGCTATTGTTTGTAGCATTGTCTGTAGTTCTCATGGATGTTAATTCCAGTGGGAACCAAAACCTGCTGGGGAGGAGTCATTATTTTAAGTAGGGTGGTGTGAAAAGACCACACTAAGAGGATGATGTTTGAGAAAAGACCTGAAGGAATGGAAGGCGGCACCATATGACTCAGAGACAAGAGCCTTGAGAATATTTATGAATGTTACTCGATTCATAAGTGTGAAACTACATGTGCACAAGTTTATTTACTATGTCAGTATTTGTAACAGCGAAAGATTGGAAATAAGCCAAACATCCATCAAGAATAAAATATGGGGCCAGGCACGGTTGCTCATGCTTGTAATCCCAGAACTTTCGGAGGCTGAGGCAGGAAGATCACTTAAGCCAAGTAGTTCAAGCCCAGCCTGGGCAACATAGTGAGACCTTGTCTCTACTAAAAACAAACAAAGAAATAAAAACAAAACAACAACAACAAAAACTAGCTATGCATGGTGATGCATGCTTGCAGTCCCAGCTGCTCAGGAGAATGAGGCAGGAGGATCAGTTGAGCCCTGGAGTTTGAGGCTGCAGTGAGCCATGAGTGTGCCTCTGCACTGTAGCCTGGGCAACATAGCTAGACCCTGTCTCAAAAAAAATAATAATAAAGTATAGTACATCTACACACTGGAACATTAATCTGTCAAAAAAGAATGTAATAATAAACTATCCAGAAAGTACATTAAGAAAACAATTCTATTTACAATAGCATCACAAAGAATAAAGCTTAGTTAAGGAGGTGAAAGACTAACATACTGTAAAACTATAGATCATTGATGAAAGAAACAAGAAACACACATAAAGTAGAAACACCTCCTGTGTTCATGGATTGGAAGATATAATATTTATTGTTAACATGCCTATACTAACCAAAGTGACCTACTGATTCAATGTATCTCTGTCAAAATCCCAATGACATTTTTCATAGAAAAAGAAAAAAAATTCTAAAATTCATATGAAACTACAAAAGACCACAAATAAACAATCAATCTTGAGAAAGAAATCTAGAGGTATCATTCTTTCTGATTTCAAAATATATTACAAAGCATCAAAATAGTATGGTACTGTTACAAAGACATATAAACAAATGGAGCAGAACTGAGAGCCCAGAAGTAATTATACCCATACATGGTCAACTAATCTTCAATAAGGGCACCAAGAATACACAACACCTTCAATAAAGGTGTTGGGAAAACTGGATAACCATATGCAAAAGAATGAAATTGTACCTATTTTTCTTACACCATACACAAAAATCAATGTAAGACCTAAAACTGTAAACTCCTAGATGAAAACATAACGGAAAACCTTTGTGACGTTATCTTGGCAATAATATCATAGGTATGACACAAAAAGTACAAGAAACAAAAATAAACAAATAGGACTGCATTAAACTAAAAAGCTCTGCACAATGAAGGAAACAATCACCGGAGTGAAAAGGCAACCTATGAAATGGGAGAAAATATTTGCAAACCATATATCTGATAAGGGGTTAATCTTTGAAATGTATAAGGAACTGCTACAACTCAATAGCAAAATAAGAAAAAGAAAAAAAAAAACCCTAGTAATTGGATTTAAAAATGGGCTAAAAACTTTACTAGACATTTCTCCAAAAAAGACTAAAAAATTGCTGTATTAGTCCATTTTCACACTGCTATAAAGAACAGCCTGAGACTGAGTAATTAATAAAGAAGGTTTAATTGACTCACAGTTCTGTATGGCCTGGGAAACCTCAGGAAACTTACAATCATGGCAGAAGGCAAAGGGGAAGCAAGGCGCATCTTACACGGCGGTGAGAGAGAGACTGAAGGGGAAGTGCCACTTTTGAACTATTAGATCTCATGAGATCTCACTCACATTATGAGCACAGCAATGGGGGAAATCACCCCCATGATCCAATCACCTCCCATGAGATCCCTCCCTCAACACCTGGGGATTACAATTCGAGATTCGATTTGGGTAGGGACACAGAGTCAAACTATACCAATTGCCAATAGGTATATTTTAAAATGTTCAACATCACTAATCATCAGGGAAATGCAACTCACAACCACAATGAAATATCACCTCACGCCTGTCAAGATGGCTATCATTAAAAAAAATAAAGAATTGTTAAGTGTTGGGGAGGATGTGGAGAAACTGGAACACTTGCACATTGTTGGTGGAAGTGCCAATTGGTATAGACACCATGGAAAATGGCATGGAGTTTCCTGTAAAAATTAAAAATAGAACTACTACATGATTCAGCAATCCTATTTCTAGGTATATAACCAAAAGAATTGAAATCAGTGTCTCCAAGATATGAGCATTCTTATGTTCATTGCATCATGATTCACAATAGCCAAGATGTGGAAACAACCTAAATGTCCACCAACAGATGAGTAAAGAAAATGTAATGTATATACATTATTTAGCCTTACAAAAGAAGAAAATTCTATAATATGTGACAACATGAATAGACCTTGAAGATATTATGCTGAGTGAAATAAACCAGTCACGGAAAGACAGATACTGCATGGTTACACTTACATTACGTATGTAAAGTAGTCAGATTCAAGAGAATCAAAGAGTGGAATGGTAGTTCCAGAGGCTAGTGGGAGAGATAAATGAGGAGTTACTAATCAATAAGAATAAAGTTTTAGTCAAGCAATACAAATAAGCTCTAGAGATCCACTGTACCTATAGTCAATAACAACATATTGTACACTTAAAAATTTGTCAAGAGAGTAAACCTTATGTTAAATGTTCTTCCAATAATTTTTTTAAAAGAACAATAATGACCTACTATATACTGACATGCAAAAATCACCAGGATAGAATATTAAGCAAACAAAACAAGATGTAGAACTGTGTAATGTATGCTTGTTTTGTTTGCTTAAAATTGTGTCCTAGTAATTTCTGCATATCAGTGTCTAGTAGTATTTTTTTTCTTTTTTTAAAATTATGGTAAGAACAATTAGCATATAGAAAATTTTCTTATATAAAATATATGTATGTATATGTATACCTGTACTTATTTTTCAAAACAAATGGAGAGAGAAGCTAAAAACTAATTAAAATAATTACCTAAAGATTATGGGTAGACATTTGGGGGACAACTATAACAATTCAATTAAGCTAATAATTATAGAATTAAATTGACCACCTGATGATGCAGGTATTTTTTGTAGTATTTTTCAATTTTCTATATGTTAAAAATATTCATAATTTAATGTAAAAAAATTAAAATGCAAATATTAGACATGATTGACATGTTGACCTTTATCTGTTAAAAAACTAAAAATATAGAAATTGAACAAAAATCATGTCATTTTTTGCTAATTGCCTACTTGTTTTAAATTTGTGGCATGGTAAATTTGGCCATTGTCTAGCAGGGAGAATTAAATTCAACTCAGAAGTAACGCTAATTGGGAAAAAATAGAACTGGATTTTTATTTGTATAGAGAAAGCTGAAGAAATAACATATTAGTGTTTTCAGGGTTACAAGAATTTTTATAAAATGCAAAATGTCTAGCCATTTTCCCCTTCTGGGAATAGAGAATAGGTCTTAATACTAATTATAACAGCCAGCATTTGCATAGCACTTTATTGTTCCCAAAATATGTTCCTGTCTCCGGATAGAAATGGTTGTAGCTAATCGAAGTGAGCTACTTAGAATAACATTAGATTCATTCTTGTTCTTTAGCAAAGACAACCACATGTCAGTTGGGTTGTGCAATTGCCCAGTGGTTAGAAAGAAGCAATGCATAACCCTTTGGGATTCCTTCCTGTTTGTACTTTTATATCTCCCAAACTTCGTCATATAAAACTAACTATGCTTCAATAAAACAGTAAATCCAGGGTGCTCATTCTCGAAAGAGCAGCACTCTAATTGGACCTGAGTCTATTAATCCACATACTGGTGTTTTGCCTGAAAGCCATATTCAGCAAATGATATTTCTGTAATAGAAACAGTTATTACTGTAAAAGTAAATCTCTACCATTTGTGTAAAGTGGCACTTCTTAGTTTTAAAACACATACAACACCCCTAATACTTTGGATTCTAAGGAAGGTTAGCCTTTTAACTGCTGGCAATGAAAATAGGATTTTCTTCCTAGTTGCCATGTGTTTCCTAGAGGAACGTGTGATCAAAACAAATGTTAGCTATAGATATGTTTATATGTTTTACTTCATGACATCTTTCCCATTTGAATTGGCCTCCTTCAAATTCTTAGATTTCAGTAGGGAAGCTTTAGATATCTATTTGTGGACATGTGTTCTTCCTATTCCCTTAGCTAGGTTGTATTTGGTGGAGTCTCCTTCCAAGATGTTTTTCATGTCAGTAAAATTATAGGCCAATAAAAAACAAAATAAGCTTGTCTGGAGTGAGTGATATGTCCTCATGGCAGTGTAACTGCTTATCAAACAAATTCTCTAAAAGCATTTCAGTCCCTTTTTCTGATACAAGTTAATGAATAACTAGGTAAAAAATATTCAAATTAATCTTTCCCCAAGATGAAGAGATTAGATATACAAAACTATAGTAAATCTTTTAAGTTTAACTCTTCAGAGTGTGTGATGTAATTGCTACTGTGGAAGTTAGATCCTTTGCGCTTCACACCAGTTTTCAAGTAGTGGCATTGGACTTAGTTGAGCAGGACTTGGGCATCCACCTGTCAGAACGCCTACTGTGACAAGCACCCTGGAGGCCATAGAGACTGATCCTCACCGCCAGGGAAATTGAGACATCTGGTTATATCAGAAGAGAAAGTGAGATGACCTGCCAGGACTCTCTCCATAGGCAGGTGTGACTGCGCAAACCTAAGGAAGTACATAAATTAGGCTCAGTACAACAGAGAACCCAAACATTGCTTGGAAATCAATAATATAATGAGCATTAAAATAATACTTTTGCAAGATAAATATCTCTGAAAGAAAATGATGAAGTACACAACAGATTTTTAAAAATTGGGAACAAAATATAAGAAAATTAGAGGATTAATCTGAAGAACAACTCTGCAATATTACAGTTTCAAAACATGAATTTAAAAAATGAAGAGAATATTATCAAAGGAATAACGAAAGAAAAAATTTCAGACATTTAAGATATGAGCCAGTTATATAGGCTTTCAATGTACTCATCAAAATAAATGCAGTAAGATAACCAAGATATGTGAAATTATCCAAAAAACTCACCAAGAGAAAACAAAATGAATAAAACGACATAATGTTTAAATAAAGTGAAGTAAGTATGGCATTGGACATGCCAAGAGCAATACTGACTATGAGAACACAATGAAGAAATGCATGTGAAATCCTACCTCTTAATTTGGAAACTACTGTTCAGTGTTTTTAGATCCACCCTGCTTATTGTTTTATACATGCAACATTTGTTTAGAGGTTTTTGTTTTGTTGTTTCCATTTTCTTTGCTCATTCTTATCAATTCTTCTTGCATCTCAGACTTTCCTTTTGGAATCCTTTTTCCAGAAATATATCTTTTAGAAAAAATTTTAAGGGGCTGTTGATGATAAATAATTCTCATTTTTTATTTTCTAAAATTATCTTTATTCTCATTTGGTTTTGAATGATACTTAAGCTGGACATTTAATTCTTGGTCTACAGTCATTTTCTCTTGGTTAATAATATTAATATGGTCTATCATTGCCGCCATTTTTGTCGTAACTATATTGTTCTCCCTCAATCCTTTTACAATCTCTTGGTCTGTGGTTCCCCACAGCTTCGGCAAGCAGTGTTTAGATGTGTATCCATTTTTATTTATCTTATTTGGGATTTGAGAATCTTGAATTTCTGTGTATCTTTATGTTCTTAAAAATTCTTATCTACTATTTTTTAGAATATTTTATCTTTTCCATTATATTCTTTGAAAAAAAATGCTTCCGTTAGGTTTATACTGAAACCTCTCATTCTTTTCTTCCTATTTTCTCTCTCATATCTTCCATCTGCTCTACCTTCTGGCTAATTTTTTCAACACTTTTTTATGGCTTGCTCATTTCTCCTCAACAGTATCTATTTTGCTATTAAATCAAATGGAAGTTTATAATTTCAATCATTATATTTTTAATCTCCAGAAATCTAATTATTTCGCATTGCCTGATATTTTAATAGTATTTTATTATTTATTTATATATGTGTATATATTTTTTGGAGGCAGGGTTTTACTCCGTAGCCCAGACTGGAGTGCAGTGAAACAATTGCAGCTCACTAGCCTTAAATTCCCGGGCTCATATGAGCATTCTACCTCAGCCTGCTGAATAGCTAGGACTACAGGCATGTGCCACTGTGCCCAGCTATGTTTTTATGTTTTAATTTTTTGGAGACAGGGCCTCACTTTATTGCCCAGGCTGGTGTCTAACTCCTAGCCTAAGCAGTCCTCCCACCTCAGCCTCCCAAGGTGCTGGGATTACAGGTGTGAGCCACAACTCCCAAATATTTGTTTATATTTTGGTTCAAATCTTATTCCTTAAAATTTAATTAATTCCCATTATATCTCATATATATTTAAAATTTGAAGTTCTTGAGAGTAAGTCCTCAGTGTTCTGCATTCACTGATGGTGGCCTTTTTCCTGGAGCATTGTGTAAATTTTGGATTCTGAGTTTATAAATCCCTTGGCAAAGATTGGCCCTGGCTTCCTTCCAGGCTTCTGGGACACCCCTTGCATGGAACAAATATAAATTAATTTCTGAGTCTGGAGTTCTGGAACCATCAAGTTAGTATAAATTTTAATATTAAACTCATGAGGGAAAAACTTAGGTTATGTATATGTACTCAAGGAAAAAAAATCTGCCTGGTATCCAGGTCATGTCAGACATGTATCTATGTCATTTCCTTTTCCCCATGGACAGATTTTAATCTAGTCCATTCTTCTACTGAGGTTGCAACCTTCAAAAACATTATATGATGGTGGTAGTTCTAACTGTTTACAGTTGCAAAGCTTGGTTACAGTTGATAGAGATTAACAAATCACCACTGGCTAGCTATAGCTTTATGTACTGCTTTATCTTCAACCTTCCTGCTTATATATCTCCATTTATTTTTGTCCCACCAAAAATGTGAATACAATCACTTACAGGAATTTCAGTCATTGATTTCAAATTTGTAAAACAAGCTAATAGTTAATAATATTTTGCCAAGAAGAATACCTGCCAAATATCAACAAGATACATTCACCTACTAATGGACTCCCAAATTATATGAAAAAAACTGACAAAATTGAAGGGAGAAATAGACAACTCAACAATCATATTTGGAGCCTTCAATTTCCCACTTTCAGTAGTGGGTAGACAGCTAGGGAGAAGATCAACAAGGAAATAGAGAACCTAAACACTTAAACCAACTAGACTTTATAGACATCTAGAGAGCAAAGCAGCCAACAGCAGCAGAATACACATACTTCTCAAGTGCATATGGAACATTCTTCAGCATAGACCAAATGCTAGGCCAGAAAACAAACCTCAATAAATGTGCAAGGATCAAAATCAGACAAAATATGTTATTTGACCAAAATGTAATTAAATTAGAAATCAACATCAGGAAAATTTGGGAGATTCATATTATGTGGAAAATAAATAACAGCCTCTTAAATAGCCAATGAATCAAAGAAGAAATTACAAGTACAATTAGAAAATACTTTGAGACAAATGGAAATAAAAATACAACATACTGAAACTTATGAGATGTAACTAAAGCAGTGCTTAGAGGAAAATTTATATAACCGCAAATGCCTACATTTAAAAAGATTTCAAGGCAACAACCTAATTTTCTACCTTAAGAATCCAGAAGTAGAAGAGCAAACTATACTCAAAGCAAGAAGAAGAAAGGAAATAATGAATGTCAGAGAAGAAATACAGTAAATGAGATAAATAATAGAAAAACAATATATTGAAAATCAACAAAACCCACAAGTTGGTTTTACAAAATGGGAGAAAATTTTTGCAACCTACTCATCTGACAAAGGGCTAATATCCAGAATCTACAATGAACTCAAACAAATTTACAAGAAAAAAACAAAAAACCCCATCAAAAAGTGGGTGAAGGACATGAACAGACACTTCGCAAAAGAAGACATTTATGGAGCCGAAAAACATATGAAAAAATGCTCACCATCACTGGCCATCAGAGAAATGCAAATCAAAACCACAATGAGATACCATCTCACACCAGTTAGAATGGCAATCATTAAAAAGTCAGGAAACAACAGGTGCTGGAGAGGATGTGGAGAAATAGGAACACTTTCACACTGTTGGTGGGACTGTAAACTAGTTCAACCATTGTGGAAGTCAGTGTGGCCATTCCTCAGGGATCTAGAACTAGAAATACCATGTGACCCAGCCATCCCATTACTGGGTATATACCCAAAGGACTATAAATTATGCTGCTATAAAGACACATGCACACGTATGTTTATTGCGGCATTATTCACAATAGCAAAGACTTGGAACCAACCCAAATGTCCAACAATGATAGACTGGATTAAGAAAATGTGGCACATATACACCATGGAATACTATGCAGCCATAAAAAATGATGAGTTCATGTCTTTTGTAGGGACATGGATGAAATTGGAAATCATCATTCTCAGTAAACTATCGCAAGAACAAAAAACCAAACACCACATGTTCTCACTCATAGGTGGGAATTGAACAATGAGAACACATGGACACAGGAAGGGGAACATCACACTCTGGGGACTGTTGTGGAGTGGGGGGAGGGGGGAGGGATAACTTTAGGAGATATACCTAATGCTAAATGACGAGTTAATGGGTGCAGCACACCAGCATGGCACATGTATATATATGTAACTAACCTGCACATTGTGCACATGTACCCTAAAATTTAAAGTATAATAATAATAAAATAAAATAAAATAATAAAGTTTATTTGCATAGAGTAAAATAAATAAATAAATAAATAAATAAAAAATATCAACAAAAGCTACTAATTTTTAGTTAGACAGACAAAGAAAAAAAGACTCAAATTACTGAATTCAAGAACAAAAGGGGGGCTATCGTTATTGACCTTATAGATGCAAGAATAATAAAAGAATACTATGAGCAACTGTATGCCAACAAATTAGATAACTTCAATAAAATGGACAGATCCCCAGAAACACATGAACTATTGAAACTGACCCCCCCAAAATATGTAAAATATGAATAGCCCTAAACAAGTAGAGAGATTGAACTACTAGTTAAAACCCTTCTCATAAGGAAAATCCCAGGTCCAGAAAGCTTCATTGTTGGATTCTATCGGACATTTAAAGAAGAATTAATACCAATTCTTATCTAACTAATTTTTATTCAATTTATCTCTGTCCATCCTCATGCCAGTATCACATTGCTTTGCTTACTTCTGCTTTGTAGTTATGTTTTGAAGTCAAGAATAGAAGAGGAGAGGATATTTCTCCCACTCATTCTGTGAGGCCAGTATTACCAACACCAGACAGATATAAAGAAAAAAAAAAACTACAGACAAATATTCCTTGTGAATACAGAAGCAAAAAATCCTCAACAAAATACTAAAAAGTTGAATCTGGTGGCTTGTAAAAAAGATTACACCCCATGATCAAGTGAGATTTAACCCATGAAACAAGATTGATTTAACTTCTGAAAGTCAATTAATGCATTATACAATATTAATAAAGAAAAGAAACACATGATTTTCTCAATGCAGAAAAATTATGTGACAAAATCCAACACAGTTTCATGACAAAAGCCCTCAACAAACTGAGAATGTAAGGGAATTCTTCAACCTGATAAAGACAATCTATGAAAATCCCATAGTTAACATAATATTTAATGGAGAAAGAATTATTACTTTTCCCCTAAGATCAGAAATGTCTTTAGGATAGATATTCTCACCGCTGCCATTCAACATTGCACTAGATGTTCTAGCCAGGATAATTAGGAAAAAAAAAGCATCTAGATATCCAGATGGAGAAGGAAGAAGTAAAACTATTTCTATTTGCAGATGATAAAATCTCATAAAAAGAAAATCCTACTGTTAAATGAATTCAGCCAGGATACAAGGAAAATTAATATATAAATCCAATTGTATTTCTATATATCAGTAATTAGTAATTAAACAACAAAATTAAGAAACTGATTCCATTTAAAATAGCACAAAGAATGAATGTTTTTAAAAGAATAATTCTAACAATATAAGTACAATACTTGTGTACTGAAAGTACAAAATATTGTTGAAATAAATTAAATAAGATCTAATTAATTGAAAACATCTCATGTTTACAGATCAGCATTGCCACCAAGATAGTGGTCTCTCCAACCTGATCTACAGATTCAATGCAATCCATATAAAATCTAAGTTTTTTTTTCTAGAAATTCATAAGCTGATTCTAAAGTTCATATGGAAATACAAGGGACCAAAAATAGAACAATCTTGAAAAAGAAGAACAAACTTGAAACACCCATTTGAATTGGAGGATTCTTGATTTAAAACTCAACTACAAGGAAACTGTAATCAAGACTGTGATATTTGCATAAAGATAGTCATATCAATAAATGGAATTGGATTAAGAGCCCAGAAACAAACTCTCACATTATGATAAATTAATTTTTATAAGATTGCCACAAAAACTGGTAGGAAAAGAATCACCTTTTCATCAAATGGTCCTGGGACAACTGTGTATCCACATGCCAAAAGAATGAATTTGGATCCCTTCCAAAATTACATACACAAAAATTAGCTCAAGATACATTGTATGCATAACTATAAGGGTGAAAACTATGAAATTTCTAGAATAAAACATAAGAGTAAATCTTTATGATAACAGATGAGGCAATGGTTTCTTGACTATGAGACAAAAAAAGCACAAATAAATAAATAAATAAATAAGTTGTACTTCACCAAAATTTAAAACTTCATGCTTCACAGGACACCCATCAAGAAAGTTAAAAGACAACCCACGGATTGGGAGAAAAAAATATCTGCAAGTTATATTTCTGATAATGGCCTTGTATTCAATATGTAAGAACATTTATAATAAAAGGCAACCTAATTTAAAAATAGGCAAAGAATGAGGATAGTCCTTTTTCTGATTATATGTGTGTGTGTGTGTATATATATATATATATGATATATATATATGTCAGGGAAAGGGCATATATAATCAGAGAAAGGACTATCCTCATTCTTTGCCTATATATATGTATATATATATTTCATATTCTTTGCCTATATATATGTATATATATATATATTTCATATTCTTTGCCTATATATGTGTATATATATATTCTTTGCCTATATATGTATATATATACATATATATATATTTGGACATATATATGTGTCCAATAAGCATGTGAAAAGACACTCAGTATCTTTAGTCTTTAGGGAAATGAAAATCAAAAGCATAGTGAAAGTCTACTTCATGCTCACTATGATGGCAAAATAAGAAAGTCAGTATTAATGAATGTATTCATATATCCATGATGAATATATGGAGAAATTGGAAGACTTATTTATATGTCACTGGTAGGAATGTAAAACGGTGCAATTTGGAAAACAGTTTGTACTTCCTTGAAAGGATAAACACACATCTAACATGTGACCCAGCAATTCCACTCCAGATATCTACCCAAGAAAAATGAAAACATAAGTCAGTATAAAACTCATCAACAACTATTCGTAGCAATATTATCCATAATAGCTCCCAAATGGAAATAACCTAATGTCCATCAACTGAAGAATGGATAAACACAATATGCTATTTCTGTACAATGGAATATTGTTCAGCAATCAAAATGATGGAGTATTGATGCATGCTTTGACATAAATAAACCTTGAAAATGTTGAGCTAAGTGAAAGAAGAGAATCACAAACTGGGTTATTACATGATCCCATTTATGTGAGATATTCAGAATAAGCAAATCCATAGAGACAAAAATCAGATTATCAGTTGCTTAAGGCTGAGGAGTAGAGGTAGTAGGGGGTGACTGTTAATGGGTGGGCTTTTTGGGAGGGTGGGTGTTGAAAATGTTATAAAATTCTACTATGATGATAGATTGCACAATTTCGAATATACTAACCACCACTGAACTATGCACTTTAAAGGAGTGAAATTTATGGTACATGAAATAAAGCTATAAAGAAAAAGAAATAGGCCCTGGACCAGTTTCTATTATCAAAGGAAAATAATTAAAAATAATGCAGCTTTCTATATGAACAATATTTCAGGGCAAACCAAAAGCCTTGAATGATAAAAGAAAGTTTTTCTTGAAAAGAAATTCCAGCAAATAAATATGAGAGAATTGATAGAAAAATCACCACTTTGTAACCCCTAAAAAACCTAATTTGGACAAAGATCACCAAAGAATGAAGCTATTGGGTAAAAGACTGATTGGTAATTCTATAGTAGAGGGCTCCATCTGTCACCACCTGCTATGGTCGGAAAGTTTGTGTCTCCTAAAAATTCATATGTTGAAATCCGGACCCTCAAGGTGATGATATTAAGTGGTAGGGGCCTTTGGAAGATGATTAGGTCATGAGGATGAAGCCCTTATGAATGGGATTAGTGCTAGAGGAGCTTGTTTGCCCCATCCATCATGTGAGGACTCAGCTAGAAGGTGTCATCTATGAATCAGAGTGTGGAACCTCACCAGACACTGAATCTGCTAACACCTTGATCTTGGACTTCCCCGTGTTGAACTGTGAGAAATAGATTTCTGTTGTTTATAAGTTATGCAATCTATGGTATGTTGTTATAGTAGCCTGAATGGACTAAGACACTAATCAAATCCATATCTATTTTAGCATCACTAAGGGGTAGACCACCAGGTATTGTATGCCTGATTTGTGGTGCTATATGAAATATGCAGCATCACTTATGTAGTTTTTGGTAAAGGGAGATACAAAAAGATATTAAACCTGAACCTGTTAAAACCTTTTGGGCTGACAGCTGACAGAAAATTTGTGTTGCTGGTAAGAGAAGTTAAATGAAACCACAGAGGATCAAACAGAAACATATATAATATAGGACATTCTGTAGAACAGCTGACCTAATTTCTTCAAGTCAATGGGATGAAATTTTAAAAAAACCTGAAAAGGAATAGTTCAGATTAAGAGACTTAGAAGACATAACCAAACACACTGTGTGGACCTTGTTTGAATCCTTATTCTAATAACCCATGTGTAAAAAAGATAGTTTTTTGGGACAAACGAAAGGTTTTGAATATGGCTTTCATATCAGATGATACAAAGGAATTCTTGCTATTTATGTTAGTTATGATAATGACAATTGCAGTATGCAAGAAAATCTTCATTTTTTTAAAGGTATATTTAAATATGTTGAAATTAAGTGACATGAGATTTAGGATTGCCTCTAAAATACTTCAACTAAACATTTAGAATGCAAAGTATTGATAACTGATCTATGTAATAAGTATAGGGAGTTTGTTACATATTCTCTGTACTTTGTGTTTGAAAAATAATTGTGATTAATTTTATTTTAAAAAATATGTGCCGATGAGATTACCACTTTCTCTCATTCTTCTCTCTCCACTTGCATCCATTGAAGTACATGACACCCAGAGTTTTCAATTATTCAATCTGGAGGTGTCATCACAGTGAACATGCTATACAGTAATAGTAAATTGCAGGTGCACAAACTCACATTTCTTATCTTATTTTGTACAAGATGGAGCATTAGCCAATACATTTATGTAGGACCTTCTAAGTCTTACTATTATGATTTTTCTTTAAGCGGTGAGAAGCCAATGAAGGATTTTAAATAGGAAAATCACATTAGAGAGCTGACTAGGTCACTATGCCTTCCCTCTGGAAAAATGAATGAGAGAGTAAGGAAAGGGAATGAAAGGAATGTAGTTCAGTCAATAATATATTCATTTAAATATATTTATTAAGCATTTAGTATATGATAGGCATTCTTCTAATTACTGAAGTAATGTAATAGTAAAGGCTGTTGATGATCATAATTTGAATTATAGTAGTCGTCAAGAAGAAAATTGAAGAACTTTGACTTATTTGAGAGATATTTTGGGGGTAAAATTAACAGGAAAAGACTTGGAAGTAGTTTAATAATGGAGGAGTCAAGATTAGATTTCTGACTTGAGACATAGGATGGAATATCTACAGTGAAGAAGACCAGGTTTGTAAGGAAAGATAATAAGTTGTATTTGAGCATGTAAAGCATGATAGATTCATCAAGTAAATCAGTTGGATATATGGATCTGTATTTTAGGAGAAAGATTTTGGCTTCCAGGAGTTTTTTATATAAATTTGTGATTGATCCACCAATACAAAAGTGGCATAACTTATCACCTTCCCCTTAACAAGCCACTTTTCATGAGCTCAAGGGTCACCTCTATTGATTTTTGTCAATTTATCCTGTTACAATTGTCTACTCCTGCCTTTGTCCCCTGTTATTCTGGCACAGGCTGCTACCATGGTGTCTATCGCCTCTTCATTGTACTCGTTTTTTGGCTGTCTCCTCATATTTGATTGTAAGGCCTTTAAGGACAGGCATCGTGACTTCCCTTTGTTAGCAAGTGTCTGATACTTTGTAAGCCCTAAGTAGTATAGGTAGGTGCCTAATAGTATGAATATGGAGGCAGATTAAAACATTTAAGCTCGGGAATATAGCTAGTGCTACAACATTAAAACAGTAGGCACTCTCCAGTATCTTTCTAAAACAGTCCTTTAGGATAAACGGCAATAGCAATCCCACCCCTCAACTCTCCCCCACCTCATCATCACCTTAATACATGTAGCAAGTAGAGGAATGGAGCTCTGAAGTGGATTGTGTAGAAAATTTTAATGAAGCATTTTTTAAAGTAAAGAAGCTAAATCACTAATAGCCGGATTACAAACACACCACAGAAATAGATAATAATGAGGAAATTCTTAATGTTTTTATTTAACCAAGTAGCAACTAATCAAGTGTGTCATGAGATGTCAAAAGGGAGGAAAAACGTTTCCTCTACTCTCTTAGGTTTATAACTGGGGTTTGCAAGTTAAACTGACCAAAAAAAAAAAAAAACACAGATTAACAGGAGAAAAGGCATACATATGTTATTGATGTTAATATTTTTACATGCGTAGTTAGAGAGGGGTTCACAGAAAAGAAGTTAAAATCCCTAAGAGGTAGTTAGAACCAGGGGCTTATAAATCATTTTAACAAAGGATGATAAATTGTGGAAAAGTGACTGGACAAAGAAAAAGAGGTTTAGCCTTCTAAAAATGGTAAATTGTGGGAAGGTAAAAATATGGAAAAACTAATGTAAAGTAAGGATTGTTTAGTAAAGATTCTTATGCCGACTACTCTCCAGTGACAAGAGTAGTCTCTAGTGATTAAGAATTGTCTCTTTTTCTTGATATGGGAGAAGAGAGCAGGAAACCTTCATAAAAGGAAATTTATGCCCTATTTTTAGTTAGAAAGTGGGAGGACAGAGAATTCTTCCTTCATCTGCTGCTTCTTAGTTGCTTTGAACTCAAAATAATTCTTATGCCAAAGTAACGTGTTTTGGGGTGGCCTGTTCATAATTCTTATGCCAAAGTTACATATTTTGGGGTGGCCTCTTCTGATCCCTTTCAGTCACATAATGCAATTATAACTTCTAATATCAATCCATATCACTTTGCTTTACTGAATCTCAGTTTCTTAACTATAATATAAAAATTACAGTAAGATAATCTCTAATGTTATTCTCAAGTCTCAAATTTCATGAGAAGATATACTTTTTATCATCTGTCCTACATGATTTTCACATTCACAGAAACTGTAATTTTATAAGAATATCTAATAAAGGATATGCTCTGGAATATTCTTCTTTTTTTTGAGATGGAGTTTCGCTCTTGTTGCCCAGGCTGGAGTGCCATGGCATGATCTTGGCTCACTGCAACCTCCGCCTCCCGGGTTCAAGTGATTCTCCTGCCTCAGCCTCCTGAATTAGCTGGGATTACAGGCATGCACCACCATGCCCAGCTAATTTTTATTTTTGGTAGAGATGGGGTTTCTCCATGTTGGTCAGGCTGCTCTCAAACTCCTGACCTCAGGTGATCCACCTCCCTCAGTCTCCCAAAGTGCTGGGATTACAGGCGTAAGCCACCATGCATGGCTTATGCTGTGGAATATTCTATAGAGAATATGAAGATTAATCATAGAGGACCTTAGCTGATCCCTTCAGTAGACAGTTTACCAAAAAGATCTAGTCTTTCAAATGTCACATTAGATTTTGTAGCTGAAGACTTTAAAATTTCTGGAATCAACTACTCAGTCTGTGACATAACTTAATTGTACACTTTAAAACAGGATTGTGTTAAATGTGGTTTATTGCATATACCAAAATGCTGTCCACTGGATCACAGTATCGCATTCATGTGGTATAAAATTTTAGTGCCTGTCGGAATCCATATTATCTTTAGAGAGCCATTAAGGTATTCGTTTTTTACTTATGATTTCAAACATGATTTAATGACTAGATATTACCTAAGTTTCCTAGATTCTGGAGAAAGTAAAAAATATATTGACTATCCATTTTGTCCCAGTTTGTATCACCCATATGATTATTTAAAGTGTCTACATATGGCAATGCAAGCAATTACCAATCTAACCAGACATCAAAATCTTAGAGTATGAAGACACAAGAAATTTAAGACAAAGTGTTGTTATTTCAGCCTGTGGACAGATGGGGGGACTTCATACACTTTTGATCCTGGTGTTGTCTCATTGGGATATGTTTGTGCCTCTTTCAGGGTATTGATACCTCAATATAATTTTTCTTTTTTCTTTGCTAAAGAATATGACCAATAATGTCAAATAAGATTAAAAATAAAACTCAAGTTTTTGTTTTTTCCTTGCTGGTCTAAAGTAGATGCACCAGCCATTAGCAAAATTGATGAGCTTGAATCTGTGTCATTATTCTAACTGATGTATCAGAGCCTCAGGGTGATTCTGCCTTTGGCATCACTGAAATTTAATGTGAACAATATCACTCGAAACAATTACATAATAGGGCCTTTATTGTTGGCTCATTAGCATCCAGAGACAGTTTTACAAGGGATTATTCCCTTCTATTCGGCAGGAGGTTTTTCCTTTCTTCTCACTGACATTGTGTTTTTATCTGAGAAGATTGCTGTGAGTGATCAGATGCCAAATAAAACATGAGCTTTTTATCTAAGTTCTACAGGAAAAAAAAAATGCCCAGGGAAAGTACTTATTCTGCTACTAGAGAAACTTTAGATTGGAAATTAGAATTGTAATATGCCATGGTGTCATATTAAAACTAGGACCCAGTGCCAATTTCATTATAATCAGTTTACCAAGCATCCATGGAAACAACTCTTTCACTGACTAAATTACTATACATACCCAAATTTTGGAAGAGAAATCTACACAGATGCAGAATCTAAATAGAACAAAGCAGAGCAAAGAGTTGGCAATATTCCACTGAAATAGGGCAGTGGAGACAAATAGTTTGTGTAATTCAGCCATTTCCCCAACTGCACCCCCACAAGTATTTTTATTATATGAATTCATTTATTCATTTATTCAAGGGTTTGTTGAGCATCTACTGTATGCCAGGCACCATTCTAGAAACATGGGAAACAGCTATGATCTCAATAGTCAAAAATCCCTGCCAGCAAAGAGTTTATATTTTAGTAGAGAGAAACAAAAAAATTAAAAATGAAGAAAATGCATGCTTCTAAATACTATGGAGGGCCAGGCGTGATGGCTCATGCCTGTAATCCCAGCACTTTGGGAGGCTAAGGCAGGTGGATCACATGAGGTCAGGAGTTTGAGACCAACAGGGTGAAACCCCATCTCTACTAAAAATACAAAATTAGCTGGGCTTGGTGGCACATGCCTGTAATCCCAGCTACTCGGGAAGCTGAGGTAGGAGAATCACTCAAACCTGGGTTGTGGAAGTTGCAGTGAGCCAAGATTGTGCCATTGCACTCCAGCCTGGGCAACAAGAGCCCATCTAAACTCCATCCAAACTCCATCTAAAAATACATACATACATACATACATACATACATATACATACATACATACATACATACTATGGGGGAAAGAGCTGGAAGAGGGATAGGGCATCCTAGGGGTAGGTGATACTTTAGTTTAAATGCAATGATAGGAAAAACTGCACTCAGAAGTTGACATTTGAGCAAAGACCTGAAGGTTAGTAATGGAGCTAGGCAGATAAGTGAGGAGAAATCCCGAGAAGTGGAGTGAACAGCAAAGGCAAAGGGCCTGAGAAGAGAGTGTCTGGATTGTTTCAGGAAGAGCTGAGAAGCCTATGTAGTTGGAAAGAAGTCAATGAGGAGGTGAATAGTTGGAGGTGAGGTTAGACAGCGAAAGAGGAGATGACATTATAAGGTTTTTGGCTTTTAGCCTGAGAGAAATGGGAAGCTTAATGGCATGGCGATCAGTAGAATAACATGGTTTAATCTGGCTGCTGTGTAGAAAATAGACTGAAGGGAGAAGAGGAGGCAGAAACAGGTACTACAAAGGGTTATTGCAATAATCCAAGCAGGAAAAATAATGGCTTAGAAAGAGGTGGTGACAATGAAGATAATAAGAAGTGTGCAGACTGAATATTCTATTCAGAAAATAGAGTCAGCAGAACACGCTATGGGGTTGGATACAGTTATGTGAGAAAAAATAAATCAAAGTCAAATAGTTTTAGCCTGAAAAAGATACAGAAATTTACTGAGCTGAGAAGAAGATGAAATGTGCATGAAGCACCTTTGGGGGAAATTCAGGAGTTCAGTTTTACGCATGTGAATTTTGAAATGACTGTTACACATCTAAGTAAAGATTGCAAGAGGTAAATTAAATACCAACTCTGGATATTAAAGAAACTTTTTTCTCAACTAAACCTTAAATAGTATTATTAATAAGAACTTCTGAGCAAAAGTGGTATTCATTTGAGAACAGAATGGAAGCATGTGAAACCTAATAAAACTATGCTGCATGGGAATTGAGGTTGTAGAATGTCAATTGGATCTCTCTCCCTCTTTCCTGGACTGTGGGATGTCTTAGCACTCTTTCTCTTTGCACATTTACTTTTTTCTCTTTCCTGATACCTGATTTCCTCTGCCAGATAACACATGGGTTTTTATGGCAGCAGTGTCAAACAGGATATATAAAGATGACTTTCCACCGTTGCTACCAACAGCTAATTAACCCTCTTCTTCCAAAAGAGAATCTGGCCAGTTTGTGTTTAGTATCTCCTCCCTGAGCTAAGCATATAGATCAGAGAGAGATTAGAAGCACCAGTATTATAAAATTCTTAATCTAGACAATAATTATGAGCAAAATTTTCCTAAAAATAATTAGATTTTTTTCCTTGACTTCATATATTGCCATAACGTAATTACATCTGGAATAATAGGTTACATACCTCTTGGCCACCAAATTGAGCTGCCAATCTGGATTTGGGACTTTGTGTGTATAGAGTTACTTTTAATAAACTAAAGGAATGGATTTAAGGAATAGTATTAAAGGAATTGCTAATACAATAATCTTTTCACACACACATACACACACACACGAGCACATTCATTATTCATGATCTTCTTGGTCCTGGTTTTCTTGGGCCTTGTATTAGTCCATTTTCAACATAGCTGAGACTGGGCAATTTACAAAAGAAAGAGGTTTAATGGACTCACAATTCCATGTGGCTGGAGAGGCCTCACAATCATGGTGGAAGATGAAAGGCACATCTCACATGGCAGCAGACAAGAGAAGAGAATGAAAACCAAGTGAAAGGGGTTTCCCCTTATAAAACCATCAGATCTCATGAGACTTATTCACCACCATGAGAACAGTATGGGGGAACTGCCCCCATGATTCAATTGTCTCCCACTTGGTCCCTCCCACAACTCAAGGGAATTATTGGAGCTACAATTCAAGATGAGATTTGGGTGAGGACACAGGCAAACCCTATGATTCCACACTTGCCCCCTTCCAAATCTCATGTCTTCACATTTCAAAATAAATCATGCCATCCCAACAGTCCCCCAAAGTCTTAACTCATTTCAGTATTAACTCAAAAGTCCACAGTCCAAAGTCTTATCTAAGACAAAGCAAGTCCCTACCACCTGTGAGCCTGTAAGATCAAAAGCAAGTTAGTTATTTCCTAGATACAATGGGGGTATAGGCATTGGGTAAATACAGCTATTCTAAGTGGAAGAAATTGGCCAAAACAAAGGGGCTAAAGGCCACATGCAAGTCTGAAATCCAGCAGGGCAGTTAAATCTTAAAGCTCCAAAATGGCCTCCTTTGACTCTATGTCTCACATCCGGGTCATGCTGTTGCAAGAGGTAGATTCCCATGGTCTTGGGCAGCTCCACTTCTGTGGCTTTGTGGGGAATAGCCTCTCTTCTGGCTGCTTTCATGGGCTGGCCTGGAGGGTCTGTGGATTTTCCATGTGCAGGGTGCAAGCTGTTGGTGGATCTACCATTCAGGGATCTGGAGAACGGTGGCCCTCTTCTCACAGCTCCACTAGGCAGTGCCCCAATGAGGACTCTATGTGGGGGTGCCCACCCCACATTTCCCTACTGCACTGCCCTAGCAGAGGTTCTCCATCAGTGTCCACTCCTGCAACAAATGTCTGCCTGGACATCCAGGCATTTCCATACATCCTCTGAAATCTAGGCGGAAGTTCCCAAACTTCAATTCTTGACTTTTGTGCACCCACAGGCTCAACACCACGTGGAAGCTGCCAAGGCTTGGGACTTGCACTCTCTGAAGCCATGGCCCAAGCTGTACTTTGTCCCCTTTTAGTCACAGCTGGAGCGGCAGAAATGCGGGGCACCAAGTCCCTAGACTGCACACAGCAGAGGGACCCTAGGCGCAGCCCACGAAACCATTTTTACCTCCCAGGCCTCCAGGTTTGTGATGGGAGGGGCTGTTGCAAAGGTCTCTGATATTCCCTGGAGACATTCTCCCCATAGTGTCTTGGGGATTAACATTTGGCTCCTTGTTACTTATGCAAATTTCTGCAGCCAGCTTGAATTTCTCCTCAGAAAATGGGATTTTCTTTTACATTACATTGTCAGGCTGCAAATTTTTCAAACTTTTATGCTCTGCTTGCCTTATAAAACTGAATGCCTTTAACAGCACCCAAGTCACCACTTGAATGCTTTGTTGCTTAGAAATATCTTCTGCCAGATACCCTAAGTTATCTCTCTCAAGCTCAAAGTCAGACAAATCTCAAAAAAGGGCAGGGACAAAATGCCACCAGTCTCTTTGCTAAAATATAACAAGAGTCACCTTTGCTTCAGTTCCCAACAAGTTCCTCATCTCCACCTGAGACCATCTCAGCATCTCAGCCTAGATTTCATTGTCCATATCATTATCAGCATTTTGGTCAAAGCCATTCAACAAGTCTCTAGGGATTTCCAAAGTTTCGCACATTTTCCTGTCTTTTTCTGAGCCCTCCAAACTGTGCCTGCCTGTTACCCAGTTTTAAAGTCACTTCCACATTTTTGGGTATCTTTTCAGCGGCTCCCCACTCTACTGGTACCAATTTACTGTGTTAGTCCGTTTTCACGCTGCTGATGAAGACAGAGCCTTTAATGGACTCACAATTCTGCGTGGCTGGGGAGGCCTCATAATCATGACAGAAGATGAAAGGCACATCTCACATGCTGGCAGACAAGACAAGAGAATGAAAACCAAGTGAAAGGGCTTTCCTCTTATAAAGCCATCAGATCTCGTGAGACTTATTCACCACCATGAGAACAGTATAAGGGAAACCGTCCCTGTGATTAAAATATCTCCCACTTGGTCCCTCCCACAACACGAGGGAATTATGGGAGCTACAGTTCAAGATGAGATTTGGGTGAGGACACAGCCAAACAATATCAGGCCTCTTCAGGATGTGATATGCAGTTGTGTTCTGCTAACCCAGCTCTGGAAGGGCAGGTGAGGATTTTTAGCATTTGCTGATTTTCATGGGCTAAATACTCCCAATATGGCTGATTTCAAGCTACCCGCATGTCTCTGAATGCAAAATTGGGAGGAGACATACAGAATTTGCTCTTACTAGTATAGCACATCACTGGACAGGGTCCACATTTTCCGGATATGTAGTAGATCATAGGATCCCTTTCCCCACCAAATCGGGAACTTAGGGAGATATTCAGACTGGAAATATACATTTGATAAACACTAACAAATTCATGATATTTAAAGACACAGGACTGAACGAGGACATCAAGGGAGTGAAAAAAGAAGACAGTTTGAGGCTCAGAATATGATTTCAGGTCAGAGAAAATGGAGAATCTCTAAATATTGAGAAGAAGTAGCTCAATAAGGTAGGAGGAAACTAGAGCGTTGACTCACCTGGAAATCCTGCAAACATCATTCCAGATGAGACTGGAAAGATAGGAAGCAGCCAGACCTTTTAGGGCTTTGCAGATAATCTTCAGAAATGTTTTGTTTATCATAAACTAGTAATTGCTTTATGTCTTGAATTGAAAATTCCAAAGATTTCAATATGTTGTATTTCAGTTCTAGCATCTAAATAAAATTTAATTTTTTTTCAGAATGTTAATTGATTCAATCCTATCAAATCGGCCAATGTTTCAAAATATATTAAAAATATACTTTTTTGTTAGATGGATTAAAGTAATCTTATTTATTTTTGGTTTTAAAACTAGAAATTTTCTGTATTCTGGAGAAAAAGAATGGTCTATAAAATATTATTATAAACTTTAATTTGACCCAGTAGCTTCATATGACCAAGTAATTCATATGTCTAACAACCAGAGAGTGACATAACCCAGTATGAGTGGTAGCATTATTATATTAAATTGTAGATATTTTTTACTCTACTGATTTTTCCTTCATTTAAAGCAAATACAATCTGAAAGCCTAAATTAAGGTCTTGAATAGTCATACAAGATTTAAAGCCTTTTCAAAGAGCAGAAAGATGTGTGTGCTCATTATCTTATGTACATATCAGACTCAATTAGATAAAAGTTAGTAGCTGAAAATGGACCCACAAAATATGTTTAGTTTTTTTTATTGCAGAAAAATGCATTTCTTATCTCTCTTACCACATAAATATTAATCTGGTTTCATGTTAGAGTCATAGAATAATCTCCTAAACTAAAGGACCAGTGAGTGCCATTTGTGAATAACATCAACAGTTTCGGATGATCCCAATCATCTGTCACTGCACATTGTCATCTCAGCTGGGCAACCCTGGCAATATTGCAGCAGGCTATTGTTTATTGAGAAAGCTAATATTAGGAGGAGATGTGATAAGAATGCCTTAAAAAAAACTAATTGAATGCTATCTGGTTTTTGGCAATAGCATCTTGTATCTCTCTGTAGTTTATCGCTTTAGAGTCCTTTATTCAGTCTTTTTATAAAATCCCATTATTTAAAAATTGAGGGCAGAGTGATGGCATGTAAGGAGTTTTATATATTAGTCTGGTACTCAATGATAACCCTTTCTTCTCTACTTCTCAACAAACCCTACTTTATTGAAAAACATGGGAAAACCTGCAGAAAATATTGAGATCTGAGTCACAAAGTCCCAGGGTTCACTTAAAACATTTTCCAAATTTTTATTGTAATTTGGATAGTAAAAAGCAAAATCAAAATGTATGAAAACATTATTAAGTGTGGGGTAGGAATATTTCTATAAAATCACGCCCTTTCTAATGTTTTTCACCTGATTCTTCTTTTGAGGTGGTTACAGAATTCCCAAACAGAGCAAATAGATGGAGAGATGCATGATAAAGAAAACACAGCAAAATATTAATTGTACAATTTAGGTGGTTTCTCTGTGTAATTCTTCCATGATTTTAATATGTTTGTAAAATTTTATAATAAATCATTGGAAACAAAATACCTAAATATTCAATTTCTGGCCTTATCAGTGAAAATTGAACAGACGTTTGTTCGTTTCATTAAATGATTATTTATAAGTTTAAATCAAAATAACCTTGAAGCATCCAATTCTGTTTTCTGAGAAAATTTCATACTTCCAATCTGAATTTGAAGAAACATAAACCGGGAGGAAGAATCAATGAATTCAATGGAAATATTTAGGAAAAACAGCAGCAAGAAAATAGCAATGATAATTGTAGTTCATATTTTTGTAAAAGACCTGGAAAGAGACCAAATGACAAAAAGTGCTTATTCTTTCCACAGAAATGTATTAACCTGATTAATTTTTCAAACTAATGTTTAAAACACTTTGAGAGTAGAAATTGTTTACTACATGTATTTTTACAAACCTCTTCCTGATTGCCATCCAGAAACAAAAAGTAGAAACTAACCCAGATCCTGGTGATATGGACTTTCCTTTATGTTAGACTTCTCTGATTTGACCATGGTGTCTGGGACTTAGACATAGTTCTTGATCTCTTTGCTTCCTCCCTTCCTTCTACAGGGAAAGAAGACAAGAACAGAAATATCAGATGGCCTGTAGGCGCCCATCTATGTAGTAGCACAAATACCAGCTGAACGTAGTTTTGGTCAGGTACAAAGAAACAAATGCCTGTTGGTTTTCCCAAATGTTGTTTACCCTTCTGATATTCTTCCCAACAGCCATCACATATAAATATGTATGGTATTTATTTTAGGGTGCAGCTGAGTACAAATTAAGCAAGGTGCTTCGATACCAATATGTATTCTTCGATATGAAGTTACTGAGCTATTTAACTGAATGGATTTGAGACTACCTTAATGGCTACTTCTCTGTTAAATTTTGCTAATGTAACTTACCTGCACGTTGCGCACATGTACCATAGAGCCTAAAGTATAATAATAATAATAATAATAATAATAATAAAAAGAAAGGAGACAGACAAAAAAAAAAAGAATATCACACACACACACATACACACACACACACACACACAAAGAAGATGTGGCAGAGGCAAGGAACTTGGCATAATCTTGTCCTCTAGTTTTTATATGCATGTCTTGAAGACAATTATATTTTATGGCAAAAGCCAAGTATCAGGTAAAAGCACCTAAACTCCTTTTTTGAAACATAACATTCAGGGCAAGATCAAGCAGCAACAGCAGCAAAGCATATAACCACAGTGGTAAAAGGTGAGTGGAAGGTCAAGGTTGGCAGGAGTTGGGAGCTAGGTCTCAGGACATGTTTCCCAGTATAAATACACCAGAAAACAGGAAAGCAAACAAACAAAACTTCCTTTCATTAATAACATTATTATTTTAAGTGTCTTACAACAAATAAAAATTTGAACATTCTATTTCTAGAATTTTCTTTTTCTATCAAAATAACATTCCTAAACTGGAATGTTATCATTTTGGGTTTGTTAGGCTTGGCTGTCAAAATGGTTTTCAAAGATGTTTTTGGAGTAGTGAATGGATGAAGTTACTGAGAAAGGGGGATGGGATGAAGAAGACTGACTGAAATTCATGGAGAGACAAAACTGTAAAATAAGTCAGCAACACAGTGTCTGAAAGGCATTAGCTACAAGAACTTCTATCAGGCAGCACTAATGCAGTTTAAACAATGAATACTGTATCAGTCAAAACCCAGGGCAGGAAATACACACTAGAAATGTGATAGATAGATAAATAAATAGATGGATACAATAATTAAGTACTTAAATTTGTTGGAGGGCTGAAAGGGTGATTTCTAGTTTGGGCTTCCAGAAATGACTCAGAACACTAAAGAGATGACCTATCAAGGATGCTACCACCTTGGTGTCTAACATCGGATTGGAGTTATGAATTCAAGAACATACCCCAGGTGGGGATCCTCAAAATCAGGATGTGAAATCACGAAGATGCCATTGCTGCTGCCACTGCTGCTGCTACTGCAAATGCTTCTGTTCTAGATACCAGCCTTTCTAACACTAAAGCAGAAAAAACTCACCTTTCCTTGACCTTGCCTGCAAGAAGAACTAAAAGAAAAGGTGAGGGCAGAAAAAAGGTTTCCACCTTATTTCTGTCTTCTGAATCTTAAGTGAGTGTAGCTAATTGGTGGAAAATAATTAACATCCAGAGTTTGAGTTCCACGGGCCTCTGAGAAATAGGTTTTAAAATTTCTAGGTGCTCTAGATCTAAAAGGTGGCCAGGAGTGAGGAGTCAACCCACAATATCCGTGACAGAATCAATATCCACAAATAGAAAATATTTATAAATGCTTTTATAACCATTTTATATTTTAATTCCTGGGCCTAAGATTATAATGTCAATAATGAAAACAAATTTGTATAAAATACACATATATACCTGAATTAAATATTTATGCAGGTAATTTATATTCACTTAATAGACAAAATTATAGTCTGTTGACTAGCTAGATTCAAATCCTGAACAGCCATCCATTAAATATAATGTACAAGTTATTTAACCTCTGTGAACCTTCGTTTTCTCATTCTTAAAATGAGAATTACGATAGTAACATCTCATAGGGTTAGTGTCAAGGTTAAATGAGAAAATGCAGGTATAGTGCTTATATGGTGTCTGATTCGTTGCTGTTATTGTTGCTTTTGGATTCAGACACCCCACTTACACTACTTAGGTTTGAAGTCCAGTCATGGAGTTTACTAGCCATGTGACTGCGAGAAATTTACTTGTAATTTCTATGCCTCAGTTTCCTCGTGTAAAATTTGAGATTACAATTGTAGGTGTCACGTAAGTGTAGTGATTTAAAAAATAAAATAATATATAAAGTGATTTCACTAGTGCCTGACACAAAATAAGATCCAGAGTATTTTTTAAAACTTTCTACATTTAGTTACTTCATTTGCTTTCACAATATCAGTCTAGTCAACATTTTCTTTCAGAAGATTTAACACAAGGTCTTTATTTTTACAGTTTTTCTGAGAAGCATCACTTACCTATTCTTTTTATTATGTCTTATAGACACAGATTTCATGATAAATCATCTCAGGCATGAAACTGTCTGGATTGGTACACAATATTCATGTGCTATTCAGATATGGTATAATGGATATTATATGTAAAATCTTTACTACCAGTATAGTAGATGCCAAATGATAAAAATTCTAGGATGTAGCACCACTAATTTTGTCCCTCAAAACCAAGGAACTGTGACAATAGAATGAAGTAAGGAAAAGAGGTGCAATTGAGAGTATGATTACAAACTGATTTTCTTAAAGCTAGTTTGTTAATAAGAAAAAAAATAAAGCCATAACTGGAAAATTTAAGAAACAGTCCTCACTTTGAAAGATTGCTCAGTTTAATGAAAATTAAATAAATGTTATGGTCAGAAAACCCAATCTGCATGTACACCTTCATCCTGCCAATTACTGTCTATGTGACCTTAACTTGTTCTTAAACCTTCTGAAAGGCTATCATGTAGCCCCATATTTGAATGAGGCTTTCTCCATTCAAATATGGGGCTAACCTACAGGTTTCTTAGGAAGGTTACATTTAAGTTTACACATATCTACATGCCCATGGGTTTAGCAGGCACATCCCCTAGAGTTTCTTTTATTCTAAAATTCATGGAACACCTTATATTAAACACTTACTTTTATTCATAAAACTTATCGGTAATACAGTGTATGAGTTCATAAACAATAGTACAACTTTAGTTTACAAAACAAAATGTAAATTTAATGTAAAGATAACTTGAAGAAATACAACTAAGCTTACAAATAATTGAAATATATTTATCCGAAAATGTAGGTAACAGTCAAGCTTAGCTTGATTGTCAACTGCAGTTACTGTGGGTTAAAGCCCAAGCTTTGGCATTTAGTAGCTCCTTAATCTTGAGCAAGCTACTTAAATTGTTAGCTTTAGTTTCCTCCTTAGTTGTGAATAGGGATAATTAAAGTACTTATCAGAAAGTTGTTGGAAGAATCAAATATCAGATATTGTTTTTAAGTATTGGTTCAGATTAATTACAATTTTTTTAAAGCTTGAGAAATTCATGAGAAGTATCAAATGGAGAAAAAGGATTTGGTCATGGTTAGAACATGCCACTGGATCTTTAGGAATGGCCATCCTTAGAAGCAGAGAAATGCTACACGTGAATCTAGAAAAAGTAGAATTGGGGCTTTTCATGAATTAAGCAATGTTTTATCTCTTCACTTCCAGTACTGTTTTGAGAAGAATAAAAATGCTGCATTTTCAGCCTCAAAATTAACTTTCATGATCTGTCAGCAGTGGTAGAATGAATCTTGGAGAATCAGGGACACAGCTAGGTCATATTTCTGTGGAGCTTTATGTAATAAAGAGGTATTGACTAACCTTAGTTTTCCTCACAAAATCCGAGGTCCATATCAGTTCTTGCTAGTGATACCAACACAATCTAAAAGAACAAAAGAGGTAATTCCATCAGCCTTCTGGCATGATGGAGCTTGAAAAGATAGATACTCTTGGAGACAGAAACACGGCAGTTGTGCCTCAGCCCTTTGGAGGTGGATAGTTAATAAATGAAGTCCTTATTGGTGAAAATAAGTGGGTTCTCCTATCCTGATCAGAGGACACTCAGAGCCAGCCTCAGTATTACATTGGAAATTAATCTTTATTATTTGTTTCCAGTGTGGCAGTGGGTCACCGGCAGAGTTGATGTTACTGCTAGGTGTTTCTCAGGCCTGGGGCAAGTTCCTTGACTCCAGAGTACTTTGGTAGTAGAAAGTTGCCCCACATTTGCTTACATGTTGCAAAGAGTGACATCTAGTGGTAATTTACAACTTTGAGCATATTTACCCTATAAACACATCCTGCTCCCAGCCCTTCCATAGATGTAGACCCTGTTTGATAAGGGATTACATACTCATCTTAACAACTATGCTTACTCAGAAGTTGTCATTGCCTAACTTCTAGGTCTAAAAGAAGGAAATTTGAGAAATTCCCCTGACTGAGTCTTAGAATATTTCCAGAGTCATGCGCATATAAGAAGGGAAGGGTGAGACGGCAGGGAAATTGGGCTATGTACTGATTATATCTTAGATACACCAGGTAGATTTATCTATCTGATTTATCCATAAAGAATTAACAAAATAAAAATACACATTTGCTAGAATTTAATGTGGTGTGTAGGTGGAGGAGTAGGGTTGTGTGTTGGAAACCTATCAGAGTGAAAGAAGAATTCTATATTTCAGTGGTCTACACATCTGAATGTAGACACATAAGTGGTAGATACAGAAACGTATCTACAGGGAAAGGTTAGAAGAAACAACTTGGTGGTCAGTTCACTGGAAGAAAGAGTTGTTTGCTTGTCTGCAAGTGCATTCACAGAGCCAGCACACTCTTTTTACAAAACCCAATAAACCCCATATAAGGGTGTGTGTGTGTGTATAGTGTGTGTATAGAGTGTGTATAGTGTGTGTATAGTGTGTATGTGTGTTATATATATATATATATGCAAATGATGATAAGCTATTACTTGTCCTCTGGGTGGAGGAGGACAAAAAAGAGGAAAAGGGGAATAATAACAGCTAAAGTTTATTGAGAAATTATTATACTTCAAATTAAGTGCTTTATGTATATTTTCTCTTTAAATTCCTATACTAATCCTTGAAGGTAGGTTCTGTTATTTTCATTCTACAGATGAAGAAATGCAAGTTCATCTTTCTTAAAATCACAGAGATGTTAAGTAGAAGTGCCAATATTTGGACTCTGGTCTTAACGAATTCCAAAGTTCATGCTCATAAACTCTATGCTAAAAAAGTTACAACAGGTGGGATGTGGTGGCTCAAGCCTATGATCCCAACACTTTGGGAGGCTGACACAGGAGGATTGCCTCAGGGCAGGAGCTTGAGACCAGCCTGGACAACATAGGGAAACCCCCTCTCTACAAAAATAAAAAAATTGCCAGACGTGGTGGCCCCAGCCTGTAGTCCCAGCTACCTGGGAGGCTAAAGTGGGAAGATCTCTCGAACCCAGGAGACTGAGGCTGTAATGAGCTGTGATTGCACCACTGCACTCCAGCCTGAGTGACTGAGTGAGACCCTGTCTCCTAAATTAATATATTGAATAAGAATAAATAAATATTTTTAAAATTATTGCAAGATTTTTATCACTTTCTGGTGAGATATTGCTTTGCAAAGTTTGTCTATTAAACGTTGCTATCTAAATCCCATTAAGATAATTTGGATTTCAATTAGAACCCAAAAGATTATAAGCACAGATGGTTTGAACCTTCTTTGCTCTTTCTCATTGTGCACATATATCAGAACACTTGTTTAATTTTCTTATGATTATTTCTTCTCAGGCGATTTGGCAATTCAAATCTTCACTGCTGTTTTCCTAACATAGTTAAAATAAAGTGAATAATTAAGCACTTGCTTGAGAATTTTCTGGTAGATCATCATAGTAATGCTATACCACTTTTATGACAAGCTGTAAAAAAAGGTTAAGGAATATACCAAGTTATGTAGAACATTTGGGGTAAAATGCATTTGTACACTTTTTTTAGGTTTTAAAAATGTCTTTTTTAGGTGGGCCTCTTCCTTATGTTAATCTCATATATTTGTTTGGAATATTAGGATCTAGGTCAGCTCAGAGAAATGTATTTGTGCCAGCCAGGTGTGGTGGCTCATGCCTATAATCCCAGCAATTTGGGAGGCCAAGATGGGAGGATCACCTGATGTCAGGAGTTCAAGACTGGCCTGGTCAACATGGTGAAACCCCATCTCTACAAAAATACAAAAATTAGACAGGCGTGATGGCAGATGCCTATAATCCCAGCTACTCGGGAGCCTGAAGTGGGAGAATCGCTTGAACTCATGAGGTAGAGGTCGCAGTGAGCTGAGATCATGCCATTGCACTCCAGCCTGGGTGACAGAGCGAGACTCCATCTCAAAAAAAAAAAAAAAAAAATATATATATATATATATATATATATATATATATATATATATATACTTGTGCCTTTCACATTGACTCTAATGTCTTTAACTTTTATTACCCTGTATTTTCCAATCATTCTCCTTAAAGCCTCAAAAAAAGAAATATGATGAAGAATTTCAAATTCAAAGCCCTAAAACTGATCTCATATTTTCATCTCTCATGTCCTTGCTTCTTGGAAGCCTCACCTCTTAGCTACTGGAAGAGAATGAGATCCAGGTAATAAAAATAGCCCCAGCTACTTTTTATATAAACCTGGATGCAGAGCTATTAACTGAAAATGGATTTGTTATCATTGAACCTGAAGGATCCAAAGGTTTCTAACAAGGTGGAAATGGTGGAGTATTCTTTGCCTTAGCAGTCATGAGTACTGAGTATGTGGAGAAAAGTTAAGTTGTCCAGCCATCTATTGAAGGATATACTAAGGCCAAATACATTCTATTTCAGAATGATGCCATACTAATAATTCTATTCTCATAGTTTATAACATCAATACTTTTAAGAAGGATGGTTATATAATATTACCATGAAATACTAAAAGAAGTAATTGATAAAATTCAACAAGTCTAAAACAATTAATTATTTAATTAATAAAAACTCTGGAAGCCAATCTAGAGAGCTGCATATTCAATTTAGGAACAGGAAAGATATTCTTAATAAAGAATATAAAAGAGAAGATAAATGACTTTGTTTTTATATAAATTTCAAAACTTTTATGTGAAAAATAATATAACCAAATCTATAAAATTAATTTGAAGGGGAATTGCACTTTAGAAGGCAGAGGTTTGATACAATGAGCTATTTAAAATAGAGAACAAGGGGACAATCTAATAGCAAAATAGGCAAAAGATATTGAGGAACCATTCGCAAAACAAAAATGCAACAGCTATCAAATATATGCAAAGATGCTCAAAATCACTAATAGGTGAAAAAACACGTGAGATTAACAGCTTTTAGATTGGCCAAAATTAAAACAAAGCAAAATAAAGCAACAACTTCTTTTGCTGGCTGAGACCTAAGCAAAGATGCACTGTTCCACATTGCTGGTAGAAATATGACTTTCACAGAGTTTTAGATAGCAACTTAGCAATATCTATTCAAATTAATATGATATATACTTTTGACTCTGCACTTCATGTTGGAAATCTTATCGCATGGAAATAAGAGTATACTGAATAAATAAGCATACTTATTGTAGCATTATTTTTAGTTGGTAAAACTGGGCAACAAAGAAAATGTTAATCAGTAGAGGAATATTATGGCCCATTCATATAATAGAATACTATGTACTACTTAATGAATTAGAGATACACTAGTTGGCTTGGATAGATTTCAAGAGATTCCTCTTGAGTAAATAAGTCAAAATGTGAATAGTATGATATAATTTCTGTAAAACAAAATAAGCATTATCAAATATTTACTAAACACTCATTTATCTGTAAGATACTCTCCTAGAGTTTAGTGTAGTGATATAGGGAAGTGAATTACCTCTGTTTTGAAGTGAATTACTGGTGTTTTGTTTGTATACAGGGCATACATATAATAAAGCACACAACAATATAATGTAGCATGGAACTCCATAAAAAATGAGTGATATAAATAGTGCTATGGTTTCCAATGAGTTGCTGTAAACATTTCTGAAATCATATGTGGATCAAGACTTATCTATAGCTCAATGAAACATGTTACTAATAGCAGTCTTAGTTTCTCATAATAATAATGATAGTATCAGGTATTGGTAAACAGAAAAATTGAGATAATATAAGTACAGCACTTAGCACAGTGCCTTGCACAGAATTAAATACATTAAATGGCAGTTATTATTCTCATTGTTAGTTTTTCTCATTGTTTGTCATTATTAGTTTTTCAAGTCCTGTTTTGCAATTGACAAAATATGCAATTATTTCAAATATTTTTGAACTTCCTGTATTTTTTCCCCAGAATTTTATTGTGAAAATTTTTATACATACAGGAAATTTGAAAGAACTTGTTGAGGAACACATCCATTCTGCCATTCACCCATCAAACCATATCTTTTTTTTAATGCATTTTAGAGTAAGTTGTAGATATCAATACATCCCCTAAATCTTCTTGTAGTTTCTTCTGTTTGTTTATTTGGCTTGGTGTAGTTTTTCATGCTGTTATGTATTTTCTAAGCTAATGGACTTTCCACTCTCTTTTTGAGGACAATGAAACATATAGTATTAAAAGTGGTAAACATTGACATAGAGTAAAAAGATTATAGAATTTAGAAGACAAAGTTGTTACTAATGTCTGGGAATTCATCAAACAGACATGAACTTGAACCTCCTATTGAAGGATAGCCAAGAAACAGGCAATGGAGCAAACAGGATGAAAGCATTCAATGAAAAGAGATATGGGAAGTTTTGGAGGTAGGATCATGGAGGAGTAGACCGATTTAGCTGGGAAAGAGGATTGAAATAGGGTTCTTTCTTTCTAAAAGCCATAAGTAGTATATTTTGCCATTATGTTTCTAAAATTTGTTGAAAACTACACCCTAGGTTTTCACAAGCCAGTCTAAAAAGTCTAGCATCTAGCCACTATACTGTTGGTACTCTTTTATTAGAGCTATAATATTTTCTTTTGTATTTCCGTTATTTTGCTTTAATGTTTGGGTTACTGGTGATAGCCCTCCTATATAGTAAAAAAGGTGGTACCACTTTTTAAATGAACTTTTCAATTTGGAATAATTTTAGATTTATAGAAGACTTACAAAGATAATACAGAATTCCCTCCCCTACTTCTCCTATTAACATGTATGAGATAACTGTGGTACAATTGTGAAAACTAAGAAACTAACATTTGTACCTTGTAATTAACCAAACTCTGAACTTTATTTGGATTTCACTGGTTTTCCCACTAACGTCCTTTTTCCATTCCAGCATCTAATTCCAAATTCCACAGTGTGTTTACTTGTCATGTCTTATTAGGCTCATCTTGGCTTTGACAGTTTCTCAGTATTTCCTTGTATTCATGACCTTGACAGTTTTGAGGATTACCGATTGGGTATTTTGTAGAATGTCGCTCAATTTGGATTTGTCTGACTTTTTTAAGCTTAGATTGGGGTTACAAATTTTTGGAAAGAGTATCACAGAGGTGAAGTGTCCTCATCATATCAGTGAGAACATGCTATCAATATGACTTATCACTGGTGATATTAATCTTGATTACCTGGCCAAAGTAGTGTTTGTCAGATTTCTTCATTATAAAGCTACCCCATCCCTTTACACGATCTGTTTTATGAAAGCACATAACTAAGTCTAGCTCACACTCAAAGGATGGGGGTAGGGGACAGGAATTAAAGTTTTCTTCTGGATGTGGGAGGTATCTATAAAACTTATTAAGAATTCTTTTGTACTAAAATTTTCTTCACCATTTATTAATTATACTACTAAATATTCATGTATTTTTTTTATAGTTTGAATTCTAATCTAATACTGTATTATTTTGTTATTGTTGTTGCTCAATTTTTTCCAGATTTAGAGATTGGGAGCTTTTTCAGGTTGGCTCCTGTGTCTCTTTGACATGTCCCCATCTTATTGTCTTTTGTGCATTTCCTTACTTGCTGTCACTACACAATTCTGCAGGCACATCTTGTATTGCTGCTATCCCAGCCCTGGAATCATCTATTTATCCAAGGAATCATGTTTCCTTTACTTGGAAAATAGTATTTAGAAACTGGATGTGCTCATTGCTACTGAAGTGTCACTATTTCCAGGCCCTCTCAGAGGGTAGAAGTAGGAAATATATTTATGAATATGAACCCATATTTGTAAACATATCTATAATTATATGTATATATAATCCATCTGTATCCATGTGCATTTTGTCTTTAGCCTCTAGTTTCCAATCAAAACACTGATTTCCAGAGTTACTTAGGTTAGCTCCTTTCCACCCCTTGCCCTTCACTGAGTTGAAATCACTTTTAATGAACCTTATATTTCCAGGTTGCACAGTGTATAGGGTTTCAAACTCAAGTATATCATGTAGAAAATATTTTCCTGTAGGTAATCAGACTGACTTCTTTTATTTCAATATTCTATAAGCTACATTTTGACTTTTTATGATGTTCTTATTATTTATATGTGCCATCTAATTTCATTCTCTATTCTTTCTTACTCTGTGACTGGGTACCAATTTATAATAGGCCTGCTCTCTCATTTCCTTTCATCTGGTGCAGACATCCTCAATGCAATCTCATCTCCTTGCTGGCCTCCTCTGTGGCATAAATCATGCCACCTGGACCTTAGGAGCCATTAGTTGGCATTCATTCTTAATATCTGCTATAATTCCAGCAACCGAATGAATATACTCTGTCCTCTTCTTATCCTGGCCTTAGATCTTTTCCGGTCAGACAGCCTTCTCAGAATTCCCATACCCCTTGGGAAACTCAGCAGTATCAGTAGCTCTCCTTATTCCACCTTGAGCTGTGATGTGTTCTGTAAGGCTGCAGAAACATCATCTAGATGGTGCCCAGAGCTATTGCTATAGCCCCCTTCAATAAAACTCCTGCACTCCTGATTTTACCCAAAACAATACGTGACTTTTATCATTGAGATTTCTCTTTTTCTATTCCTCCAGTGTGAGGGACAATGGGAGAGGGTGCCTGGTCATTTTACAAGAGTTCAGGATCTCATAAATCTCTTCTATTTTGTTCCTTCTCCAGTCTTCCAATTCAGTTTTTGTCTCCTTAAAATTGGAAAGGGTTCTTATGCCATTACATAATCTTCTTTACCATATGTCTCTATGTGTTAAATTCCTTAGGTTCTGTCTGATATTTTGGATCCTAAGAATGCTATTGATTCTGAACAAAGTCATACTATTCCAGTAGAATCATTACTTTTGAAAGTGTTGTTTATGTTTTATGCTTTAAAACCTTCTTGAAATGCACTTGTCTTCATTATTCTTGGGTTTTTCTGCTTGAGGGCAGTGAATATATGGAATGCCAGAAATTTATTCACTTCAATTTAAGTAGCTATGTTTATTAAATAGCTATATGTCTTCCATGTTTGCAGATTATTAAAAAAGGACCTGATTATTTAAAAACTCAGAAATACAATATGTATTAGCAACTTATAATTTTTTCCATGTTTCAAAATTGGTAAACATAAGAAATGAAGTGACTTGTTTCCAGTCACCCTTTAGGAAACCATTATTCCTGCCTGGATGATAGACTCAGGAGCTAGGAGCAGTGAGGGTTGGAAAGCAAATGTTTAGTATTTCAAAACAATCTCTGAACTATATAACCACATACATATATATATGTAGATACATATATAGTCACAAAAATGGTCACAATCTCTGCTGTCTATGAAGACAATCCCAATAATTGCAATAAATTCTACAAATTCTCCTTGGATATCTTGCATGCACTTATAAATACGTCATTCTAGACTGTAACATGGAATTCCATATTCCTGGACCCACCCTACTTCAGTCTGCCCCCATTGCAGTGATGTCTGATGCTGTCACTCTGAAGCTCAGGAAGCCTGATGAAGGTGTCTTGCTGCTGCTGTTGCCACTAGCACCTGTCCAGGCCATGCTGTGGTGATTCCACAAGGGGTCAAGTCAACCTGCAGAAGGCAGAAGGCCCTCTCCTGACATTTCTGCCCTAGTTACCCTGATCCCAGAGCACTGATGCTCTGTGCTCTCAGCAACCCAGGACATTGTTTAAGAGGATAGCTTTTCAGTTACTTCCATTTTCTCACTGGGGACTTCCTCTGACAAAACGTAGGCCAAAGTCTTCCTACTTGTGGTATGAAAAAGTGAGGAAGAAGAGAGTGGAAAGTCAAAGCAAAATAGCAAGAGGCATTCCAGAGTACGTAAAATCATCCAGCTCTACCAACTGCCATTATCTTATTGGAACAAGACTGAAATACTCAGCTCATTCTCCTCTTATTAAAAGTTTTTCCCCAAGAAGTTTTGTTGGTCAGAGGTCCCTAGAAGATTTCTTCTGCCAGTGTTCTGGATGTATCCCTTTGAGAAATTCTGAAGTACACAAAACTTATGTTCAAGCTTGGACCTCTGCTATATAAATATAACAACATTAATTATATTAGTCTGTTTTTACCCTACTGATAAAAACATACCCTAGACTGGGAAGAAAAAGAGATTTAATTGGACTTACAGTTCCACATGGCTGAGGAGGCCTCAGAATCATGGTGGGAGGTGAAAGGTACTTCTTATATGGTGGTGGCAAGAGAAAATGAGGAAGAAGCAAAAGCAGAAACCCCTGGTATAACCATCAGATCTCATGTGACTTATTTACTATCATGAGACTAGCACAAGAAAGACTGGCCCCTATGATTCAATTACCTCCCCATGGGTCCCTCCTGCAACACATGGGAATTCTGGGAGATACAATTCAAGTTGATATTTGGGTGGGGACAGAGCCAGACCATATCATTCCACCCCTGGCCCCTCCAAATCTCATGTCCTCATATTTCAAAAATCAATCATGCCCTCCCAACAGTCCTCTGAAGTCTTAACTCATTTCAGCATTAACCCAAAAGTCCGCAGTCCAAAGTCTCATCTGAGATAAGGCAAGTCCCTTCTGCTTAGGACCCTGTAAAATCAAAAGCAAGCTAGTTACTCCCTAGATACAATGGGGGTAAATACAACCATCCAAAATGGGAGAAATTGGCCAAAACAAAGGAATAACAGGGCCCATGCAAGTCCAAAATCCAGTGAGGCAGTCAAATTTTAAAGCTCCGAAATTATCTCCTTTGACTCCAGGTCTCACCTCCAGGTCATGGTGATGCAAGAGGTGGGTTCCCATGGTCTTTGACAGCTCCACCCCTGTGGTTTTACAGGGTACAGCCTCCCTCCTGGCTGCTTTCACAGGCTGGTATTGAGTGTCTGCAGCTTTTCCAGGCACATGGTGCAAGCTGTTGATGGATCTAGCATTCTGGGATTTGGAGTAAGGTGGCCCTCTTCTCACAGCTCTCCTGTGCCCCAGTAGGGACTCTGTGTGGGGGCTCTAACCCCACATTTCCCTTCTTCACTGCCCTTGCAGAGGTTCTCCGTGAGGGCCCCACCCCTGCAGCAGACTTTTATCTGGGCTTCCAGGTACTCCCATACATCTTCTGAAATCTATGAGGAGGTACCCACACCTCAATTCTTGACTTATGTGCACCCACAGGCTCAACACCATGTGGAAGTTGCCACAGCTAGGGGCTTGCAACCTCTGAAGCCGCAGCCTCAGCTGTATGTTGGCCCGTTTCAGCCACAGCTGGAATGGCTGGGACATTAAGTTCCTAGGCTGCACACAGCACAGGGACCCTGGGCCCTGCCCACAAAACCACTTTTTCCGCCTGGGCCTCCAGGCCTGTGATGGGAGAGGCTGCCATGAAGGTCTTTGACATGGCCTGGAGATATTTTCCCAATGGTCTTGGGGATTAACATTAGGCTCCTTGCTACTCATGCAAATTTCTGCAGCCAGCTTGAATTTCTGCCCCAGAAAATGGGGTTTTCTTTTCTATTGCATACTCAGGCTGCAACTTTTCCAAATTTTTATGCTCTGCTTCCCTTATAAAACTGAATACCTTTAACAGTACCCCAGTCACTTCTTGAATGCTTTGCAGCTTAGAAATTTCTTCCACCAGATACCCTAAATATCTTTCTCAAATTCAAAGTTCTGCAGATCTCTAGGGCAGGGGCAAAATGCCGCCACTCTCTTTGCTAAAACATAACAAGAGTCAGCTTTACTCCAGTTCCCAACGACTTCCTCATCTCCATCTGAGACCACCTCAGCCTGGATCTTATTGTCCATATCACTATCAGCATTTTGGACAAAGCCATTCAACAAGTTTCTAGGAAGTTCCAAACTTCCCCACATTTTCCTGTCTTCTTCTGAGCCCTCCAAACTGTTCCACCTTCTGTGTGTTACACAGTTCCAAAGTTGCTTCCACATTTTCGGGTATCTTTTCAACAATGCCCCACTCTGCTGGTACCAATTTATTGTGTTAGTCTGTTTTCACACTCCTGATAAAGGCATATCCAAGACTAGGAAGAAAAAGAGGTTTAATTGGATTTACAGGCCTCAGAATCATGGCAGGAGGTGAATGGCACTTCTTACATGGTGGCAGCAAGAGAAAATGAGGAAGAAGCAAAACAGAAACCCCTGACAAACCTATCAGATCTCATGATACTTATTCAATATCCTGAGAATAGCACGGAAAAGATCAGCCCCCATGATTCAGTTACCTCCCCCTGGGTCCCTCCCACAACACTTGGGAATTCTGGGAACTACAATTCAAGTTGAGATTTTGGTGGGGACACAGCCAAACCATATTATAAGTGCCTTGGTATACACAGAGAATTGACTCCAGGACCTCCTGAGCATACCAAAACCCACAGATGCTCATGTTTCTTATAAAAAATGGTGTAGTATTTGCGTATGACATACACCTATCCTCTTGGATACTTTAAATGTTCTCTAGATTACTTATAATACCTAATACAATGTAAATACCATATAAATATGTATTGCACTGTATTTTTTAATTTTTGCTTTTTATTGTTATAGTGTTATTTTTATTGCATTTTTCCAAATATATTAGATCCACAGTTAGTTGAATTGAGGTACAGAAGGCTGACTATACTTATATACATTAATTGCCATCTAGAACTATATTTTGCTTTATGTTGATTATGATAATCATCTGATGTGCAGATCCTGATACCGTGTTAGGTAGTGCTTTCACTTTATTTTTTTTTAAATAGATGACTATGAGTTATATAATAATTGTAGTGTTTTTCTCTCTTGTTTATTTCTTGATTAGGAAATGGAGACCCAGAAAGCTCTCAGCTAGTGCCCTTTATATCACCCCACAGCACTTAGCATGAATCTAAACAAACAGGACTCAGTAGATACTCAATGACCTAAATGCTTATTTTATTTTGCAAAACTATCTGTGTTTGTTTTCTTTCCAAGTTGCTCTACAAAGATTAATTTTAAAGTGTTCACAGGAAGTAGCCAATAGTGTTGAATGATATATAACCTTGAGTAGGTCGTGGAATTTGCATGAAAAATAATAACATGGACTTGTGAATATAAAAATTTGTAGATAATTTAAAAGAAAATATAGGATACAACAATACTTTGAACCTTTGAGAAAAAAATAATATCCCATTTCTGAAAATCCAGCCTATAAATCGTGTATTCAGCATATTATCTATTTTATTTGAACATTTCCACAATTTAAAACCACTTCTTTAAATTGTTGAAATAGAAACAAAAATGTTGTTTCTGATTATTTCCTAATTATCTGCAATAAAAATTACATTCTACCATGCATTCCAATCTGGAAGCTTAAATCTCTAATATTGCTATTTTTACATAAATAATATTTTCCATTGAAAATGTAGATAAGCAAAAAATATAAGGCTAAATTATAAATAAACTCATCATTAATATTTTGGTATTTAATATTTTACATGTATTTCTATCTGTATAACTTTAAAATACCAGTATTACAGGTACTGCTTTTGCATTGAAAAATACATTGTAGCACACTATGGGTTAATAAAATATGCTTTTATGACATATTTTAAAGGCCTTTGTTGAAGTTACTTTCCTCTAGAGATGTTTTTTATTTGTTCTTGGGGACCAACAAGCATTAAAGTTATTTGGGATATTTTTGGATCACACAGGTGACAGGAACTGGAACACCAAACCAAGGGCCAGCTTTGGGGTTATTTATGATCTCTCTACCCAGCTTATGGAAACAGGGAAATTTCCTTGATGTCCCCTTCTTTAGGTTTTTTCATTTTTTCTTTCTTTTTACTTTTCCCTCTCTCCCTCCTTTCCTGCACCCTCCCTACCCCTCAACCCGTGTCTCTCTCTCTTTCTCATTTCCACTCACTCTGATAGCACAGCCTTCCACTGTGGTCTCATGATATACTCACAAGAGTATATCATGATATACTCACAAGAGTATATCATGATATACTCACAAGAGTATATCATGATATACTGTCCATTGTGTTCTCATCATACACTCCCTCTTTTGGGTGGATCCTATGCTTTATTCTCTGTCCCCAGCCTACAACCAAAAAAACTGGCTTGGCATTTCAAATATTTACTAAGCTTACTGATTTCACTTTGTTTTTGGCTTTTGCATTTTTCTTCCCTCTTTGCCAGCTTAGTAATGAAGTTAAAATATATTTAATATATTATCCAGGATTTGACTTGTTTTTATCAAAAGGATTGTTCTCTGAGTCTATGCTGCCATATGACAAAAATGAGGATTAAGAAACTCACTCAAAACCGCTCAACTACATGGAAACTGAACAACCTGCTCCTGAATGACTACTGGGTACATAATGAAATGAAGGCAGAAATAAAGATGTTCTTTGAAACCAACGAGAACAAAGATACAACATACCAGAATTTCTGGGACACATTCAAAGCAGTGTGTAAAGGGAAATTTATAGCGCTAAATGCCCACAAGAGAAAGCAGGAAAGATCTAAAATTGACACCCTAACATCACAATTAAAAGAACTAGAGAAGCAAGAGCAAACACATTCAAAAGCTAGCAGAAGGCAAGACATAACTAAGATCAGAGCAGAACTGAAGGAAATAGAGACACAAAAAACCCTTCAAAAAATCCATGAATCCAGGAGCTGGTTTTCTGAAAAAAATCAACAAAATTGGTAGACTGCTAGCAAGACTAATAAAGAAGAAAAGAGAGAAGAATCAAATAGATGCAATAAAAAATGACAAAGGGGATATCACCACTGGTCCCGCAGAAATACAAACTACCATTAGAATACTATAAACATCTCTACGCAAATAAACTAGATAATCTAGAAGAAATGGATAAATTCCTTGACACATACACTCTCCCAAGACTAAACCAGGAAGAAGTTGAATCTCTGAATAGACCAATAACAGGCTCTGAAATTGAGGCAATAATTAATAGCTTACCAACCACAAAAGGCCAGGACCAGATGGATTCACAGCCAAATTCTACCAGAGGTACAAGGATGAGCTGTTACCATTTCTTCTGAAACTATTCCAATCAATAGAAAGAGAGGGAATCCTCCCTAACTCATTTGATGAGACCAGCATCATCCTGATACCAAAGCCTGGCAGAGACACAACAATAAAAGAGAATTCTAGACCAATATCCTTGATGAACATTGATGCAAAAATCCTCAGTAAAATACTGGCAAAATGAATCCAGCAACACATCAAAAAGCTTATCCACGATGACCAAGTGGGCTTCATGCCTGGGATGCAAGGCTGGTTCAACATACGAAAATCAATAAACATAATCCAGCATATAAACAGAACCAAAGACAAAAAACACATGATTATCTCAATAGATGCAGAAAAGGCCTTTGACAAAATTCAACAACACTTCATGCTAAAAACTCTCAATAAATTAGGTATTGATGGGATGTATCTCAAAATAACAAGAGCTATCAATGCCAAACCCACAGTCAATATCATACTGAATGGGCAAAAACTGGTAGCATTCCCTTTGAAAACTGGCACAAGACAGGGATGCCCTCTCACCAGTCCTATTCAACATAGTGTTGGAAGTTCTGGCCAGGGCAATTAGGCAGGAGAAGGAAATAAAGGGTATTCAATTAGGAAAAGAGGAAGTCAAATTGTCCCTGTTTGCAGACGACGTGATAGTATATCTAGAAAACCCCATTGTCTCGGCCCAAAATCTCCTTAAGCTGATAAGCAACTTCAGCAAAGTCTCAGGATACAAAATCAATGTACAAAAATCACAAGCATTCTTATACACCAATAACAGACAAACAGAGAGCCAAATCATGAGTGAACTCCCATTCACAATTGCTTCAAAGAGAATAAAATACCTACGAATCCAACTTACAAGGGACGTGAAGAACCTCTTCAAGGAGAACTACAAACCACTGCTCAAGGAAATAAAAGAGGATACAAACAAATGGAAGAACATTCCATGCTCATGGGTAGGAAGAATCAATATCGTGAAAATGGCCATACTGCCCAAGGTAATGTATAGATTCAATGCCATCCCCATCAAGCTACCAATGACTTTCTTCACAGAATTGGAAAAAACTACTTTAAAGTTCATATGGAACCAAAAAAGAGCCCGCATCGCCAAGTCAATCCTAGGCCAAAAGAACAAAGCTGGAGGCATCACACTACCTGACTTCAAACTATACTACAAGGCTGCAGTAACCAAAACAGCATGGTACTGGTACCAAAACAGAGATATAGACTAATGGAACGGAACAGAGCCCTCAGAAATAATGCCACATATCTACAACTATCTGATCTTTGACAAACCTGACAAGAACAAGCAATGGGGAAAGGGTTCCCTATTTAATAAATGGTGCTGTGAAAACTGGCTAGCCATATGTAGAAAGCTGAAACTGGATCCCTTCCTTACACCTTATACACAAATTAATTCAAAATGGATTAAAGACTTACATGTTAGACCTAAAATCATAAAAACCCTAGAAGAAAACCTAGGCAATACCATTCAGGACATAGGCATGGGCAAGGACTTCATGTGTAAAACACCAAAAGCAATGGCAACAAAAGACAAAATTGACAAATGGGATCTAATTAAACTAAAGAGCTTCTGCACAGCAAAAGAAACCACCATCAGAGTGAACAGGCAACCTACAGAATGGGAGAAAATTTTTGCAACCTACTCATCTGACAAAGGGCTAATATCCAGAATCTACAATGAACTCAAATAAATTTACAAGAAAAAAACAAACTACCCCATCAAAAAGTGGGTGAAGGATATGAACAGACACTTCTCAAAAGAAGACATTTATGCAGCCAAAAAACATATGAAAACATACTCATCATCACTGGCCATCAGAGAAATGCAAATCAAAACCACAATGAGATGGCATCTCACACCAGTTAGAATGGCAATCATTAAAAAATCAGGAAACAACAGGTGCTGGAGAGGATGTGGAGAAATAGGAACACTTTCACACTGTTGGTGGGACTGTAAACTAGTTCAACCATTGTGGAAGTCAGTGTGGCGATTCCTCAGATATCTAGAACTAGAAATACCATTTGACCCAGCGATTCCATTACTGGGTATATACCCAAAGGATTATAAATCATGCTGCTATAAAGACACATGCACACGTATGTTTACTGCGGCACTATTCACAATAGCAAAGACTTGGAACCAAGCCAAAGGTACAACAATGATAGACTGGATTAAGAAAATGTGGCACATATATACCATGGAATACTATGCAGCCATAAAAAATGATGAGTTCATGTCCTTTGTAGGGACATGGTTGAAGCTGGAAACCATCATTCTCAGCAAACTATCACAAGGACAAAAAACCAAACACCGCATGTTCTCACTCATAGGTGGGAATTGAACAATGAGAACACATGGACACAGGAAGGGGAGCATCACACACTGGGGCCTGTTGTGGGGTGGGGGGAGGTGGAAGGGATAGCATTAGGAGATATACCTAATGCTAAATGATGAGTTAATGGGTGCAGCACACCAACATGGCACATGTATACATATGTAACAAACCTGCACGTTGTGCACATGCACCCTAAACCTTAAAGTATAATAATAGAAAAGTTAAAAAAAGAATATTTACTTTGAAAGATTAAAGATATATTATGTGTACTTGTATTTTTATTTTTCCTAAATGAAATTATTCTTTAAATGTTTACAAAATAATAATGTTATAATTGCCAGTGAAATTTCTTTAAAAAGCTTATTTTATGATATCATAGGGTAGATAAGAATCCAGCAACTATTTTTTAAATACTTATAAAGTATCAGAGACATGTCTGTTTTTAAATTAATAAGCTTTCAGTATTATCATTATTCTACTTTTACAGAAATATTGGTTTACAGAAATATTGAATGGAAAGTAGAGTGTTCCCATGTACTCTCACACCTGCACCCCAGCCCTATTAATAGAGTCTCCTATTATTAACACGTTGCATTAGTGTGGTACATTCATTACAACTGAAGAGTTAATATTCATGAAGTATTATTACAAATATATCTTTTGACATAGAGTTTTGGGTCCTTTCAATAACTGGACAAGATAGATATTATCCCCAGTTTCAAAAGTAGGGAAACTAAGATTGCGTACCAAACCTGGATTCACTCAAAAATGTTTAAGAACAAGAACTCAGGCCCTTATTTTCACATTTCTTTCTATTTTAACTCCTTTGAGTAATATTATATTATAAGTATCTCTTGCTTGATGAAATATATGCTTGGTATTATCAAAGAAATTCATAATAGGAAAGCACTTAATCCTAGGATCTCATTTCAAGAACTAGCATGCATATCTCATGTTTTTCTAGTATAACTGTAGTAAATTAGGATTACGACACTGATCTGTGGTTGCATTTCCCTATGATCTCACTAGGAATGAAAACTACTAATTGTTTTGCAATTACTGTGACCTAATTTGTCAGTTTTAAAAAATAAGTTTTATTGTGTATATTTAAAGTAAACAACATGATGTAATGGGATACATATAAATAGTAAAATAGTTACTATAGTGAAGCAACATAGCCATCATCTCACATCATTCCCATTTATTTTGTTTTTGCGACAAAAGCAACTGAAATCTTTAGTGGGAATCCCAAATACGGTACAATTGTATTGCCTGTGGTCCTCAGGTTGAGCATTAGATCTCCAGACCTGTTCATCTTAAACATCTGCTGCTTTGTGATCCATGAGCTACTTTCCCCCATTTCCTCTCCATCCTCCACCTCTAGTAACCAATTTGATTCTCTATGTGTGTATATTTGACTCTTTTTTTCAGATTCCACATGTAAGTGAAATCATGCAATATTTTTTCTTTCTGTATCTGGCTTATTTCACTTAATGTCTTTCAAGTTTACTCATGTTGTGGCAAATGGCAGGATTTCCTTCTTCTTAAGGCTGAATAATGTTCCATTGTATATATATGCTATAGTTCTTTAATCTATTTATCCAGTGAAATATATTAAGGTTGTTTCCATATTTTGGCTACTGTGAATAATGCTGCAGTGAACGTGGACGTGTAGACAATCTTTACAAGGTGGTGATTTCATTTCCTTTGGGTATATGCCCAGAAGAGGGATTGCTGGATCTTATGGTAGTTCTATTTTTAATTACTTTAGGAAACTCCATACTGTTTTCTAGAATGGTTACACCAATCTAAATTCCCACCAATAGTGTATAAGTGTTTCCTTTTATCTACACTCTTGCTAACATTTGTTATCTCTAGACTTTTTGATAATAGCCATCCTAAGGGGTCCGAGGTGATATCTCATTGTGGTTTTGATTTGCATTCCCTGATGATTAATGATGTTGAGTACATTTTCATATACCTGTTGTCCATTTTTATATCTTTTTTGGAAAAATGCCTATTCAGGTCCTTTTGTAATGTGGCCTAATTTAATCTTGTCGTTATAAGGCCTTGCTCTTTGTCAAATAACAATGTGGAGATACATTAACCCAGAAACAATTCCTTGTTTCTTATAACACCTCAAGTCGTTAATTTCCTTTTAGCCATGTTGATTGTTCTTATAATTTTAACCGGTTTTTGGCAGCTGGTTATGTTTTTGTTTAATAACAACTATAGGACCTAGACAGCAAAGATATACTACCCTATCTATAAATTATTTCTTTGTATAATGGTGGCCACAGTAAATCTATACCTTTTATTTATTAATTGCAAAGTCATTTTATACATAAAGATGGATCTATACAAGCAATCTATATGAATAGTGGTTTATGTTAATTTAAATATCATTATCAGAACTGATTACACTGTAATGTAAAAAAAGTCAATACTGTTTGTCTTAAAAGCAAACATGTGTTGCATCTAATTTATTTCAAATATGACTTTCCCTCAGTGCTGGTAGGAAATTGGTTCCAGAATCTCCCTTGAATATGAGAATCCACAGACGCTTAAGTCCTTTATATAAAATGGGGTAGTATTTGCATATAATGTATACCCATCTTCCCATATACTTTAAATCATCTCTAGTTTACACATAATACCTAATACAATAGCTACACACCTCTTCATTCATGTGGATTCAACATAGTACTTGTGTAGCAAATTCAAGTTTTACCTTTTAGAACTTTGTGAAATTTCTTTTTCTGAGTAGTTTTTATCTGCAGTTCCTTGAATCCATTACTGGGGAACCCACAGATATAGAGGGCTGACTATATTCTGTGTATTAGTGGAACCCAGTTTCACCCATCCCTTCCCTCAATGCTTTGGTCTAACAGTAACTTTGAGTCTCTTGGCACGATATATAAGGTAACACACTACACCCGAAGGAAATGAGCCCAAGTCCAGTCTTTTGCATGTTCCAACACAACCATAATTAGTTTCCTGTAACTTATAGAATTTCAAAAGCATGATACATTACTATCATATTAATTGAAAATATATTAATGTAATTGTATGTTTTGTATTATAGTAAATGGACATCCAGCACTCAAACGAGCTAACATCCAGGTTGTTGGAAAGTTGGTGGCCAGATCCATAAGAGAAAGGAAAATGAGACAACATTATAAGTCATGTAAAGCTGAATGATGTTTCCAACGTATTATTACCTGTAATAGTTAAACTTCTCTACCCAAAGAGACAAGTTAATGTTGGAGGTGGATCAATTCTGTATGAGTAGGAAGAAAGGATAAAAATCTTTGAATACACAAAGAGCTTTGACAAGTTTATCTATAATTTCTAGTATTTTTAGATGAACGCCATTCATTTGATCTCCTTCATAAAAAAATCTGTTTTATCATAATGAAGTGAACCTGCATAGTGTCAAGTACTCCTTTCATTAGACTATAATTTATGTTGTTCCATTACCAATAAATACCATAAAGAAACTTTAAAATTCTTATTTCTAAAACTCATGAATCTGGTATACAATACTATTGGATTCACCTTTTTTATTCTTTAAAAAGGTAACAGTGTGATGTTTCATTGAAATCATATATGTCAAACAATTTCTTTGTTTTCCATAATGTCCTTTATTACGTAAAGTTTTTGGAAATGGTTGTTTTAAACTGTGTTAATTTTTGGTAGAGTCGTGGTGTTATTTTTCCCTACTCATTGCTCACTCTAAAGTAAAAAGGTGAGAAGCAGTATACAGTATTCCTGAGTATTCCTGAGTTGATTTGCCTTAGCACTGAAATAATTTTTTTTTTTTTTGAGATGCATTCTGGCTCTGTCACCCAGGCTGGAGTGCAGTGGCGGAATCTCAGCTCACTGCAGCCTCCGCCTCCAGGGTTCAAGCAATTCTCCTGCCTCAGTCTTCCAAGTAGTCAGGACTACAGGTGCATGCCACCACACCCAGCTAATTTTTGTATTTTTAGTAGAGACGGGATCTCACCATGTTGGCCAGACTGGTTTCGAACTCCTGACCTCAAATGATCCACCCTCTTCAGCCTCCCAAAGTGCTGGGATTACAGGCATGAGCCACCGCACCCAGCCCCAATGCTGAAAGAATTTGAAGCAAAGTTTTCTTAAGAATCTTTAATTTAATTTTATCCATCGATCTATCCATCCCTCTATTTCGAATGGAATTAGAGAAACAAGTGAGGAACCATAATTGAAGGAATAGAGTCTATACATAGCATAGAGGCTAGATATGAAAAGAGCTGGGAACTACATGGCAAGCGTCCCATTGTTTTCACAGCTTTTACTTTGCATCCATTACTTCTGTAATAGTCTCTTTGATTTTAAAACAAACAAAAAACTCTCAGGTTATTTTTATGCAATTGAGTTTACTATAAGAATATCTATGGAAGTTATTAAATCTTTAGAAAAGCCAATTAGAAGAATCATGTTAAGTCAGGCCTCACCAAAACCAAACTCAAGGTGGACTAAAAATCATGATGAAGCGCTAACCAGAAAATTGTAACAAAAAAACCTTTGAGCAGGGCGAGGAAGTGATTACTAGCTAAAGCTAAAATATGGAATTTGGCTTACCTGTGAAATTTAATTATGCATATCTCCTTACTGATAATTGAATTTTATTTTAAAGATAAAAGTAATTTTGTTTACATACTGAAAAAATGGAAAATGCACAACTTTTTTAAAAAGGAAAAAAATACACAAGTTGAATATAAGCATGATTACAAGTCATCAGCCTGCTCCTTTTTAAAAACATAATTAGGATAAAAATTTGGCTAGATTTCAACCACTGCTATTCCAAAAACATTAGGAGCAAAATCGTGGAGTTATAATGAAAGGCACTTACAAACCTAAATATAAGATTTCTTAATGAGTGTTGTGTAATCACTATTCCAAGTAGTAAATATATTTATAAGAGAAAATTAATAATATCACAATTACTTTATACAAATATAAAAGTTGTTCTGATTATGACAGTTTGGGACAGGTTGTGGAAGTTCACTTTTCGTTTAATAAAATGTGATTGTTCTTGTTTCAGGTTTTCTACATTTGACTCCTTGATTTTTAGCAAGTTGAAGTAAGGCTACTGAATGTCTTTTAGAGGTGTGAGCCTACATTAAGTTCAGTGACAATATTTCACTCTAGAGCTGTAGAAGACAGTGTAAGGTCATGGAAAAGAAGCCTTCACTTTTCAATAGTCAGTTTCTATATAAAAATTGGCACTTGGTGCTCATCAAAGAACAAGAAATATTGGATATGCTCTAAATGTCCATTGTGTTTTTGAGCCAACTACCTGATGGAAGTCATCACTTATATGTAAATGAACTGTCAATGGCTTGCCACAGTTGGCAATCACTGGACTGTGAAGGGTATGTCTTAATAAAAACTGAAGCTCTTCACAGACTTTGATTTACTGGAAATAAAATAGAAAAGTCCTCTGAGACTACAAAGGACACTTGTTTCACATAAAACATCTAGACGGTAGCAATATATTTAGGGCTTTTATTATAGCAAAACTGCAAATTAGAATGGAGTGGTGAGAAAGTTCCAGTGACCCAGCTGAATTCTAAAACACTGCTTCTGACTAGAGTAATATGATCTTTAAAATAGCTAAGCCAAATTAAATAAAAGTGCATTAAGGAAAAAAAACAGAAACAATGCAAGGTCAAGATTCAGGTTTGTTACATCTTTTAAATTGTTTATGACTTGTGTATTACATCTTTTTATATATCTATATTTTTTTAATCAGTGCAACTATTAGAATAGTTGAAAGCCCAACTTCTCTGGTCCTATAACATGGACTTCTCACAATATTCAAATTTAAGAGGATTTTTCTTGCCTATTCATTCCTTTCCCCAACTTCCATCCCAAGCACAAACACAATTGAAATATGGAATTCTGTGTAACTATTAATATTTTTATTGTTTTATTAATAATAATATATTTGTAAAATGCTTTTGAGTTGGCAGTAGACTTTTGCACCAATATGAAGCAGCTTGAATATGTAGATCACATTTTTATATTGACTACTTTCTCCCAAAGCACAGTATGTTCACAGATGTACATCAGTCAGGGTAGGTTAAAAGTGTTAAACAGTAATCCTGATAATCCCAATGCTCACTTTACATTCCAGTGTGAACAGGCAGGGACTCTGTTCCATTTTTTTTGTTTTCAGACAGAGTTTCACTCTTATTGCCCAGGCTGGAGTGCAATGGTGCGATCTTGGCTCACCGCAACCTCCACCTCCTATGTTCAAGCGATTCTCCTGCCTCAGCCTCCCGAGTAGCTGGGATTACAGCATGCACCACTGCACCTGGTTAATTTTGTTTTTTTTAATAGAGATGGGGTTTCTCCATGTTGGTCAGGCTGGTCTCGAACTCCTGACCTCAGGTGATCCGCCTCCCTTGGCTTCCCAAAGTGCTGGGATACAGGCATGAGCCACTGCGCCTGGCCTCTGTTCCATTCTTCAGGGCCAGTGCTGCAGCCTTTGCACTCAGGCAATAGACAAAAAAGAGAGATTGTGGAGAAAGCTGACTTTCTTAACCACTTCAATCTGAACTTGGAACTTGTCACTTCTACTCACATTCTAGTGGGGAGAACTTGTCAGCTGGTTCCCTCTAAATTATAGAAGTCTAGGAAATGTGGTCTAGCTTTGTATCAAAGAAGAGAATGTGCCAATTTCTGCCAAAGAAAATGAGTTTAATTCCTCGTTATTTTAGGAAACAAGAAATATTTCAAATAGCTTCACTTAGATTGTCAAAAATCTGGTTTAAAATTTTTATTATAAAAATATCCAAACAATTCAGCCTTTCCTAGTTTCTTCAAGATTTTGATAATAATTCCCTTGCACAATTCGTCAGGAATCCTGAAAACAGCTAGCATCAGTGTAAAGAAAACATATATTTTTTTAAAAAGTATTGATAGATACTTTTCCTTCTGGAATGAAGAACTCTGGGTTTTATTTTTGTTTATTTTTGTTTTTTGTTACTCAAATACAAATTATGTAAAGTAAATAATTTTCAGTAATATGCTGATAAGAATAATTTTTCTTATGAAAGCAAAAACAACAACAACAACAATTTTCAGTTTAGGAAATAGGCTGTCAGAAACCAATACTTCCAGAACAGGGAGAGGGACACAAAATGATATTGTCTCCAGATTTTTCTATGTAAATAATCAAGAAAAGAAAGGCCAATAAAACTGTGATAAGATATGACCGTCTTACACCTCAGAAGTAATTCTTAACTTTATTCCAATAGGTTGAACAATTAGAAATTCTCTCTCTCTTCCCTCTCTTTTATGACTTGGAAACAAGTCAGGGGAAGGAAAAAGAGAAACCTTAAAGAAACAAAATTCTAAATAGATTTGCTAAAAGTTTTGAACAAATATGCTAGTTTAAATCTGTTGTCTTCAAGATTGCAAGATCTTTCTGGAATAAATCCTTAAACTTCCAAGATTTGGGATCGTTAAACAGATTTCATATTAGATATTTTTAAATTTGCCTGTCTCCTGATTTTTTTTGAGAAGTCTGCATATTTTGCTAATTTTCCACATTGTAAAACATGTATTTTCAATATAATAATAATAATATTACACCAAACACTATTCGCCTTCCTCGCCCCCACAGAAAACTTTGCTTTAGAGCTTTGTTACGTAGGGATAAAGGGCAAGCACAGAGCATTCATCCTACTGGTATAGCGCCTGGTATGGGGCCAGGTTCTGAAGTCAGCAGCTGTGGGGTGGCTTTCTGATTCAGTTTCCTGATTTTGGCAAGTGAGTTATGGGGTAATAAAAGGAGTAATTCATGGAACACCTCTTACAATCTGTTTCTTCTGCAATTGCAACAATTTTGAGTTGTCTATGTGTCTTAATAAATATCTTTCTGATTAATACAGCTAATGTTACCCTGTGTTCTCTGAGAATCCTGACTCATGAGTTATCTTTCCTTCCTTCCTTCCTTCCTTTTTTCCTTCCTTCCTTCCTTCCTCCCTTCCTCCCTCCCTTCCTCCCTCCTTCTTTCCTTCCTTTCCTCACTTCATCTTTTCCTCCCTTATTATTAAATAATGCTAGTCAATAAAGGCTCTACTAATAAAAATATATTTAAAAGTTAAGGTGCAGTTTTCAAAATGAAGACTTTTGAGGTACTCCATAAGCATATGCCAGATATCAGATATCCTGGTATGTCACATTGTTCTAAGCAATCCTAGTTCCACTTTTCCTCTGCATATTACTGCAGCTTCATCTTACTGGAAAGAATATTTGATATCCTAAATAGTATTCCTATAAGTGATTCTCTATATAAGAACAGGCAGAGGTATCAGAAATGTAACTTTATATTTGATAGCAGGATGATTATTTAGTTATTTATTTATTTTTGAGACGGAGTCTTTCTCTGTCACCCAGGCTGGAGTGCAGTGGTGCGATCTTGGCTCACTGCAAGCTCTGCCTCCCGGGTTCACGCCATTCTCCAGCAGGATGATAATTTGATAAAACTCCAGAGGCTTGACAGTTGCTTATAATTCACAAAAATGAAAGGATGCAATAGGAAGATATTTATCAATTTAATCTCTCTGAATTTTGACAACATGTATATTAAAGACTAAAATATTTGTAAATTTAGTAGTAAATTTAGTACAGTGTCAATGATAATGTAGTTATTCTGGAAGAAAAGTCTCTCATGTAATTATATGACTAACAGAAGAAATATCGGGACTTTGTAATGAGTGAAATATGATTATAATGAAAACTGATGTTGTCTTATGCATGTGTAGGTTCTATAGATTTTCACTGTAAACCAAGAAACATGGCTAATCTGTAAAACAGCCTGAAAACATACATCTTTAAAACATCACCAGCTTTTCAATCTCAAATAGGTGATTTTCTTGATAAAAGTGTTTTTTAAAAATAAAATTCTCCTGTACTAACTAAAAGAAAAATACCAATAACAAAAAAGACTGTGAGGATAAAAATGTGAGTAACTATCTTATAGAATGGAGTAGCTGGAGTAGGTATTACTTATCTAGTCTAAGGCCCTCATTTTACAAGAGTAAAAGCTGAGATGAAGAGGGTAAGTAAAGTCATTCAGCAATTTAGTGCCTGAGCTAGAATTGGCATTGACTTCTGATTCCCAATTCAATCTTCTTTATCCTATTTTGTATACCTTCCCAGAAGACAAAGTGAGTGTGTATTAATTAGCTAGAAGGAAGAAGGATCTACAATGCAAGCCCAAACTGGGCAACAACACAAAGAAACTACACACAACCCATATGATGAATGCCTCTTTCTGACTTCTTCAATAATCTCCCTTCCCATATATAGAAAAATCTCTCTGGTGTTCTTGCTTGCATCTCCCTTTTCCTTGTGCTTTAGAATAGGTTAGATAATTTGATCAATTAAGTTGGCTCAAGGTGCTAATGAATCCTCATGGCTTCATGTATCACCTTGTTTGCATTTTAACAAGGCCTGTCAACTCATCATGTATGACTAATGACGAGAGCTTTAGATATCTCACATCTTGTGCAACCCATTTCAGGGGCATCCTGGTAATCTTCATGTCATATGGATTGACTACTAATTTTATAGAATTATAAAAGCCTCCCTATCTATAAATTTTATCTTGTGTGTTTGTTATGACTTTCTTTAAGTGAGCTTCCCTCCTAGTATGCATCTTGTAACTACATGATTACATCAATATATTATATTATTTCAGGTTTTATGTAGGGAAAATACTTGTTTAATTTTGGATCCCAGGCTAGCTAGCACAGAATCTCTGCATTAAACAGCCACAAATAATTACATTTTTTTAAAAACCTCATGCTTCTTTTAGAAGATAATTTACCAATTCTTCTCAACTCCTTTTTCAAAATATTTCTGGATTTGTCCTTTTTTTTTTCATTCCAGCATTCATTCTGCTAGTCCAGGTCCTTCTAAGTCTAGACTACTTGATATGTCTCAGAATTGTCTCAGATATAAATATCCCCATTCTTCAATTCATCTAGCGTTGTATGGCCCTCCTACTCAAATCTGTTCTATAATCTCTCAATTATAACAGTCTAGACCCTTAGCTGAAGTTCAAATCTTCATGCTTATATCCTATGCTGCTTACAATGTATCTCCACCTTATTGACCAAACTGCTGACCACCCCAGAAAAGCCATATTCCTGACTTAGTTCATACCATCAACCCTTCCCTCCCATTTATTTTCTCCTTGTCTGCTGAAACTTTAGCTGATCTTTCTAGGCAACCAGTCCTAGAGTCACCTTCAAAGCTTTCCCAGAAAACTCAGTCATCTTCAGTGCTTTCATTTCCCTTCTGTCAGTGTGAATTTATCTGCACCATTTATTTTTGTTATTAAAGCTATGTTGCACTTCTTACTTGCACTGGCCTCACTTTGCTTCAGAAGCATTACTTTTTTTTTTTTTTTTTTTTTTAGCACATGCGTGTTTATCTCTTTAATTCCTCTGTGAGTCTAACATACAGATGACTAGGTCCCACAGGACATAGGAAAAAAAGCAACATGTTGCAGACAAGTGTCAAAATTTTTAACTCACCAGAAAAAGAAAAGAACAATTCCTGAGAATGATTATCCACATGCCTAACACTAGTGCAAGTTTTCTAGAAATTCTTATTGAACTAAGATCATTTAAACTAGACTAGTTTACAAAGCAGAGTAGGCTAGCAAGGGTATTATCAAGAAGCAAAAGGCTTTAATTTTTTTATCCTACAGCAATTTCTAGAAAATATATAGATAGTAACAGGTCATAAAAAGACTTATCAAAAATATGTCATCTAAACTGAGATCATTGTGAATGTAAAAGGAGTACCAAAAGGAACTAAAATTATGTATTTATTTTTCAACATACTAGTTTTATTATATTGGTGAACCTATACAATAGTCACATCTGAAAACATTACAAAAATACAATTTTTTAAAATAACATACATCTATAGGCCTTAATGTAATATAGAAAGATGTTTTCATTGAATATTTAAACATTAACAATTATATAAACAGAATAATTATTTTTGGTATTATAAGGGAAAAAAGGGTATATGTTTTCCCCACTCATCACGAGGTTTATGGCCTACACCCCTATAACAAAAGAAAGATTAACAGGAGGAAAGCATAACACAGTCATGTAATCAAAGTTTTATGTGACATGGAAGCCTTCAGAAATGAAGATCCAAAGACCCAGGGAAAACTGCATTTTTATTGTTAGTCTGAGGAAAGAAGTGGATAGTCTTGAGGAAGCATGATTAGACAAAGGGGGCTATGATCTAATCATGATAATAACCTGGGGAGAACTCAGCAAGGCCTGTTTGTTCAGATCCTCTTTGGCCTTGCTTTGTAGCACTCCCCTCCCCTGGTACAGGGCAGCAACCCTCTGGAATGATAACCTGTTGACTAACTTTCAGGAGAGGTAGGTCAGAGAATTCCTTTATGGCCAGGCTTCACACAGAAAGGCGAGGGAAGGTCAGAGTGAACTTCTTGCTTCTGTGACTTCTGTCAATGTGCTGTATTTTGAGATATCACATTCTGAGCCTTGACAGTATAAATTCCCATTTTTAAATCGGATAATTTCATGAATTACTTACCTGTAGCCCTTTAATACAATGTCATTGGTATGTTTCCCACATACGGTCTCATTTTCTTTTTTTTCATAAAATTATGTACAGTATTATTCTAAGTTGCATTTGATGGCTAACAATTTTAAAATTGTGACATCTTTAATTAAATCTTTTCTTTAGATTATATTATTTTTAGCCAAGAAGCCAAAAAAAAAAACTTTTTATATGTGCAGTAAGTTCAGAGCAAATTCTGCTAAGTGAAGATATTCTTAACTGTAAACATTTTGTGTGTGTTGATATATATATATATTTCACCCCAAATGTTTTCAGTGATATTCACTTTTGGTGTCCTGTTAAGGTATATTCTTCAACAAATATTTTTTGCATGAAAAAAGTATATCAAATATATATATATATATAATTTATTGAATGTTTTACCAACTTCAGGTCCTGCAAAGTCATTGGCACTGTCAGTTGCATTGCATCCAGAACATAATTTGTCCAATTAAATATTAGAACTCCAATAACATAGTGCTTCTACCAGTCAACATACTTCAATGTGAAATTACAGAATTTCAGAATTACATCTTACATGCTGTTAAAACTACTATTGTTTCATTTCTCACTTCTTCTATTGCTTTTATAGGGATAAATGTCAGTGTCTTTCTCTTTCCAAGAATTGTGATTTAATAAAATATTTAAAAGATGGAATCTTTTAGCAATTATGTTTATTGTATATTTTTATTAAGGGTTTTATATTGATTCTGAAGAAAATGAACCCCAAATCTAAAGGACTCATGAAAGGTTCAATATCATTGTAGGACTCTTCAGTTGAATTATACAATAGTTCTTTAAAGGAAAAATATTTCTGAAATATTTTTCAGATTGATGATGGGCAAGAAAGAGAGAAAATGCTTACTGCCATGCTGAAGTATTGCTGCATTTTCAATCTCATCTTCATGCCCTCAACTTTGTAGTAGTTATTCTAACTCTGTTTACAAATATGTGTATGTGGGTTTGAAATTTAACAACTCCAGCTTCTATTTCAAGTTATAGAACATTACAGCTTGTTTGTATGCAATTACGAATTATGTATGCACTACAACCAATTCTAGGAATATTTCTGCCCTAAAGATTTCTTGATTTTATAAAGACATTGTTTTTACCAAAACACCATTCTTCATAAAATTTATACTATTACCACTGCAAAAACAAAAATTTGATTTTCTATGTTAAACTTTTAAACTAAATTTACAAGTGTTCATTAACATGTCAAATATGTCACCTTTAAGAGAATAAAATTCCTAAAAACTTTTCTTTAATTCCATGAAATATATGAAAAAAATTAGTATTATTTGAAGTATCTTAATCTATTATTGTTCTCTAAATAGGATCTGATTATGTTAATGTAATCTGATTTGTATAGTGTCTTTCTGCCAAAAAAAGTTAACACATAACAGCTATTGCTTAACCTGGAGAACATGTTAAAAACAAACTTGAGGTTTTGCTGGCAAGATGGCCGAACAGGAACAGCTCCAGTCTGCAGCTCCCAGTGAGATCAATGCAGAAGGTGGGTGATTTCCGCATTTCCAACTGAGGTACATGGTTCATCTCACTGGGACTGGATGGACAGTGGGTGCAGCCCACAGAGGGCGAGCCAAAGCAGGGTGGGCATCACCTCACCTGGGAAACCCAAGGGGTCAGGGGATTTCCCTCCCCTAGCCAAGGGAAGCCGTGAGGGCCTGTGCCATGAGGAATGGTGGACTCTGGCTCAGATACTGCGCTTTTCCAATGGTCTTCGCAACCTGCAGACCAGGAGAGTCCCTCCAGTACATATGCCACCAGGGCACTGGGTTTCAAGCACAAAACTGGGCAGCCATTTGGGCAGACAATTAGCTAGCTGCAGGAGTCTTTTTCATACCCCACTGGCACCTGGAATGCCAGTGAAAGAGAACCGTTCACTCCCCTGGAAAGGGGGCTGAAGCCAGGGAACCAAGTGGTCTGGCTCGGCAGTTCCCACCCCCATGGAGCTCAGCAAGCTAACATCCACTGGCTTGAAATTCTTACTGCCAGCACAGCAGTCTGAGGTCGACCTGGGACACTCGAGCTTGGTGAAGGGAGGGGTGTCCGCCATTGCTGAGGCTTGAGTATGTGGTTTTACCCTCACAGTGTAAACAAAGCCACCAGGAAGTTCAAACTGGGTGGAGCTCACCACAGCTCAGCAAGGCTGCTGCTGCCAGACTACCTCTCTAGATTCCTCCTCTCTGGGCAGGGCATCTCTGAGAGAAAGGCAGGAGTCCCAGTCAGGAACTTACAGATAAAATCTCCATCTCCCTGGGACAGAGCACCTGGGGGAAGGGGCAGCTGTGGGTGCAGCTTCAGCAGACTTAAACATCCCTGCCAGACAGCTCTGAAGAGAGCAGCAGATCTCCCAGCACAGTGTTCGAGCTCTAATATGGGTCAGACTGCCTCCTCAAGTGGGTCCCTGACCCCGGAGTATTCTGACTGGGAGACACCTCCCAGTAGGGGCCGAAAGACACCTCATACAGGAGATCTCTGGCTGGCATCTGGGACAAAGCTTCCAGAGGTCTTTGCTGGTCTTCAGCCTCCACTGATGATGCCAAGGCAAACAGGGTCTGGAGTGGACCTCCAACAAACTCCAGCAGACCTGCAGCAGAGGGGCCTGTTAGAAGGAAAACTAACAAACAGAAAGGAATAGTATCAACATCAACAAAAAGGACGTCCACTCAGAGACCCCATCCGAAGGTCACTGACTTCAAAGACCAAAGGTAGATAAATCCACGAAGATGGGGAGAAATCAGCATAAAAAGCTAAAAATTCCAAAAATCAGAATGCCTCTTCTCCTACAAAGGATCACAACTCCTCACCAGCAAGGGAACAAAACTGGACAGAGAATGAGTTTGATGAATGGAAAGAAATAGGCTTCAGAAGGTGGGTAATAAAAAACTCCTCCAAGCTAAAGGATCATGTTCTAACCCAATGCAAGGAAGCTAAGAACCTTGAAAAAAGGTTAGACGAATTGCTAACTAGAATAACCAGTTTACAGAAGAGCATAAATGACCTGACGGAGCTGAAAAACACAGCACAAGAACTTTGTGGAGCATATACAAGTATCAATAGCCAAATTGATCAAGTGGAAGAAAGGATATCAGAGATTGAAGATCAACTTAATGAAATAAAGCAAGAAGGCAAGATTAGAGAAAAAAGAATGAAAAGAAATGAACAAACCTACAAGAAATATGGGACTATGTGAAAAGACCAAATCTACATTTGATTGGTGTACCTGAAAGTGACGGGGAGAATGGAACCAAGTTGGAAAACACTCTTCAGGATGTTATCCAGGAGAACTTCCCCAACCTAGCAAGACAGGCCAACATTCAGATTCAGGAAATACAGAGAACACCACAAAGCTGCTCCTTGAGAAGAGCAACCCCGAGACACATAATCGTCAGATTCACCAAGGTTGAAATGAAGGAAAAAATGTTAAGGGCAGCCAGAGAGAAAGGTCGGGTTACCCACAAAGGGGAAGCCCATCTGACTAACAGTGGATCTCTCAGGAGAAACTCTACAAGCCAGAAGAGAGTGGGGACCAATATTCAACATTGTTAAAGAAAAGAATTTTCAACCCAGAATCTCATATCCAGCCAAACTAAGCTTCATAAGCAAAGGAGAAATAAAATCCTTTACAGACAAGCAAATGCTGAGAGATTTTGTCACCACCAGGCCTGCCTTACAAGAGCTCCTGAAGGAAGCAGTAAACATGGAAAGGAACAACCGGGACCAGTCACTGCAAAAACATACCAAATTGTAAAGACCATCGACACTATAAAGAAACTGCATCAACTAAGGGACAAAATAACCAGTTAGCATAAAAATGACAGGATCAAATTAACACATAACAATATTAACCTTAAATGTAAAGGGCTAAATGCCCCAATTAAAAGACACAGACTGGCAAATTGGATGATGAGTCAAGACCCATCAGTGGTGCTGTATTCAGGAGATCCATCTCATGTGCAAAGACACACATAGGCTCAAAATAAAGAGATGGAGGAAGATTTACCAAGCAAATGGAAAGAAAAAAAGCAGGGGTTGCAATCCTAGTCTCTGATAAAACAGACTTTAAACCAACAAAGGTCAAAAGAGACAAAGAAGGGCATTACATAATGGTAAAGGGATCAATTCAACAAGAAGAGCTAACTATCCTAAATATATATGCACCCAGATTCATAAAGCAAGTTGTTAGAGACCTACAAAGAGACTTAGACTCTTACACAATAATATTGGGAGACTTTGACACCCCACTGTCAATAATAGATCAATGAGACAGAAAATTAACAAGTGTATTCAGGACTTGAACTCAACTCTGGACCAAGCGGACCTAATAGACATCTACAGAGTTTGCCACCCCAAATCAACAGAATATACATTCTTTTCAGCACCACATCGCACTTATTCTGAAATTGACCACATAATTGGAAGTAAAACACTCCTCAGCAAATGCACAAGCATGGAGATCTAAACAAACAGTCCCAGACCACAGTGCAATCAAATTAGAACTGAGGATTAAGAAACTCACTCAAAACTGCACAACTACATGGAAACTTATCAACCTGCCCCTGAATATCTACTGGCTAAATTACATAATTAAGACAGAAATAAATAAGTTTTTGAAACGAATGAGAACAAAGACACAACATAAGAATCTCTGGGACATAGCTAAAGCAGTGTTTAGAGGGACATTTATAGCACTAAATGCCTATTGGAGAAAGCAGGAAAGATCTAAAATCGACACTTTAACATCACAATTAAAAGAACTATGGAAGCAAGGCAAACAATTTCAAAGGCTAGCAGAAGACAAGAAATAACTGAGATCAGTGTAGAACTGAAGGAGGTAGAGACACCAAAAACACTTCAAAAAATCAATGAATCCAGGAGCTGGTTTTTTGAAAAGATTAACAAAACAGATGGACTGCTAGCCAGACTAATAAAGAAGAGAGAAGAATCAAATAGATGCAATAAAAAATGATAAACAGGATATCACCACTGATCTCACAGAAATACAAACTACCATCAGAGAATACTACAAACAACTCTACACAAATAAACTAGAAAATCTAGAAGAAATAGATAAATTCCTGGACACATACACCCTCCAAAGACTAAACCAGGAAGAAGTCAAATTCCTTAATAGACCAATAACAAGTTCTGAAATTGAGGCAGCAATTAATAGCCTACCAACCAAAAAAAGTCCAGGACCAGATGGATTCACAGCCGAATTCTACCAGTTACAAAAGGGAGCTGGTACCATTCCTTCTGAAACTATTCCAAACAATAGAAAAAGAAGGAATCCTCCCTAACTCATTTTATGAGGCCAGCGTCATCCTGATGCCAAAACCTGGCAGAGACACCACAAAAAAAGAAAATCTCAAGCCAATATCCCTGATGAACATCGATGCGAAAATCCTCAATAAAATACTGGCAAACCGAATCCAGCAGCACATCAAAAAGCTTATCCACCATGATCAAGTTGGCTTTTTCCCTGGGATGCAAGGCTGGTTCAACATATGCAAATCAATAAATGTAATCCATCACCTAAACAGAACGTATGACAAAAACCACATGATTATCTCATAGATGCAGAAAAGGCCTTCAAAGAAATTCAATACCCCTTCATGCCAAAAACTGTCAATAAACTAGGTATTGATGGAACATATCTCAAAATAATAATAGTTATTTATGACAAACCCACAGCTAATATCATACTGAATGGGCAAAAGCTGGAAGCATTCCCTTTGAAAACCGGCACAAGACAAGGATGCCCTCTCTCACCACTCCTATTCAACATAGTATTGGAAGTTCTGGCCTGGGCAATCAGGCAAGAGAAAGAAATAAAGGATATTCAAATAGGACAACAGGAAGTTAAATTTTCTCTGTTTGCAGATGACTTGATTGTATATTTAGAAAACCCTATTGTCTCAGCCCAAAATCTTCTTAAGCTGATAAGCAACTTCAGTAAAGTCTCAGGATAGAAAATCAATGTACAAACATCACAAGCATTTTTATACCCCAGTAACAGACAAACAGAGCCAAATCATGAGTGAACTCCTATTCACAATTGCTACAAAGAGGATAAAATACCTAGGAATACAATTTTCAAGGGATATGAAGGACCTCTTCAAGGAGAACTACAAACCACTGCCCAAAGAAATAAGAGGACACAAACAAATGGAAAAACATTCCATGCTCATGGACAAGAAGAATCAATATCGTGAAAATGCCCATAGTGCCCAAAATAATGTACAGATTCAATGCTATCCCCATGAAGCTACCATTGACTTACTTCACAGAATTGGAAAAAACTACTTTAAATTTCATATGGAACCAGAAAAGAGCCCGAATAGCCAAGACAATCCTAAGCAGAAAGAACAAAGCTGGAGGCATCATGCTACCTGACTTCAAACTATACTACAAGTCTACAGTAACCAAAACAGCATGGTACTCTTACCAAAACAGATATATAGACCAATGGAACAGAACAGAGGCCTCAGAAATAACACCACACATCTACAACCCTGATTTTTGACAAACCTGATAAAAACATGCAATGGGGAAAGGATTCCCTATTTAATAAATGGTGTTGAGAAAACTGGCTAGACATATGCAGAAAACTGAAACTGGATCATTTCCTTACACCTTATGCAGAAATTAACTCAAGATGGATTAAAGACTTAAATGTAAGACCTAAAACCATAGAAACCCTAGTAGAAAACCTAGACAATACCATTCAGGACATAGACATGGGCAAAGACTTCATGACTAAAACACCAAAAGCAATGGCAACAAAAGCCAAAATTGACAAAGGGGATGTAATTAAATTAAAGAGCTTCTGCACAGCAAAAGAAACTATCAGAGTGAACAGGTAACCTACAGAATGGGAGGAAATTTTTGCAATCTATCCATCCGACAAAGGGCTAATATCCAGAATCTACAAAGAACTTAAACAGATTTACAAGAAAAAAACAACCCCATCAAATGTGGGCAAACGATATGCACAGACAATTCTCAAAAGAAGACATTTATGTGGCCAAAAAACATATGTGGAAAAAAATCTCATCATCACTGGTTAGACAAATGCAAATCAAAACCACACTGAGATACCATCTCACACCAGTTAGAATGGCAATCATTAAAAAGCCAGGAAACAACAGATGCTAAAGAGGATGTGGAGAAATAGGAATGCTTTTACACTGTTGGTGGGAGTGTACATTAGTTTAACCATTGTGGAAGACAGTGTGGCAATTCCTCAAGGATCTAGGACTAGAAATACCAGTTGACCCAACAATCCCATTACTGGGTATATACCCAAAGATTATAAATCGTTCTACTATAAACGCATGCACATGTATGTTTATTGCAGCACTGTTCACAATAGCAAAGACTTGGAGCCAACCCAAATACCCATCAATGATAGACTGGATAAAGAAAATGTGGCACATATAAACCATATACAACATGGAATACCATGCAGCCATAAAAAAGGATGAGTTCATGTCTTTGCAGGCACATGGATGAAGCTGGAAACCATCATTCTCAGCAAACTCACATAGGAACAGAAAACAAAACACCACATATTCTCAATCATAAGTGGGAGTTGCAGAATGAGAACACATGGACACAGGGAGGGGAATGTTACACACCAGGGCCTGTCGGGGGCTGGGAGGCTAGGGGAGGGATAGCATTGGAGAAATACCTAATGGAGATGACGGGTTGATGGGTGCAGCAAACCACCATGTCACATGTATATCTATGTAACAAACCTGCACCTTCTGCACATGTACCCCAGAACTTAAAAGTATAATAATAAAAATGATAATAATAAAAAAACTTGAAAATAAGCAAAAACCCATTTAGTAACTGATCTAAATGAAAGTTGAGCTTCTCAGAATTATACTTAGATATCTTCTAAATTTTCACATTTTAAAAGATTGCACATCTTTGGGTGCAATCTCCTTAAAATAACTACTAGAAAATGTTATTATTAATCTTTTGTGAAACAAATTCAGCCCTTAATTTTTAATTGAATGTAGATTTTTTTAGTTCATGTCTGCTAACAAGTGTTGGTTGAAAAATTAAAATGTTACCAAACAAGATATGAGTTGACAATTCTGAAACTATTAAGTACTTTACATGTATACTAGACTGGAACAAAGAAATCTATTGCAGATAATGACAGCTAAGTTTCTCACTTTCTGAGATGTTACAAATAAGCAAATGAGAGCTAGAATGAACTCTACTAATATTATTGGATTTTCAACTCAAAGAGGAAAAAAAATCCATGAATCCATAAAAGTACAAATAAATGATTGAATACATAAATGGGGAAAGGGAAAAAAAGTGTTACCAACATAGGTGTCAATTTTAAAGCCACTGTGCAATCACATTCAGATTATTCTCTACACTTTATGGCTGCCTGCTGAGCCTCCATTTCCCACACAAATTTCAAATACACCTAACCTGTAATTTCCCTTGTTTCCTACTGACTCCAGCAACCTGAGGTCTGGGAGCTCTGTGGATCTTCCAAACTATGGCAGGGCTACAGCACAACTGTGTGGTACACCATGTGACTGGCAAGAACAGCAGCATGAAATACATTCCTCCTTGTAGCTGGTGCCAAAAGTTTGCTTTCTCTAGCTGCATTTGTTACCACACACTGTTTTATCATTGAATGCTCTGCAGGTTGTCCTTGAATAGAAGGTGTAAGTTGCATTACTCATGAAAAGACTTGGGAAAAGACAGATTGTTGATGACTGATTTTGTGAATTAACCTCATGTTGAATGAAAACTAATTCACTGCACATACATACCACACACTACTAGATGAAACTGGTAGAAGCTAGAAGTACACAGTAGAGGGTTACCAAACCAATTCTGGTTTATTTTAAATTTAATTTAATAGTTTGGTAAAAAATCTGGGAAAAATACTAGCCAGAAAAGCCCAGGGAAAATACTAACCAGATTGGAAGGTGGGACAATGGGTAGAAGCCAAAACTGTTTTAAGCAGACTAGAATGTGTTGTCACCTTAGTTATAGATTGGAGACTGAGTTTGTTCCATAGATGAATTGTTTATGAAAATGTTAATGCCTTTAGCCAGGAGCATTTACTTTCAAATTTGCCATATCTTCTTACACCACAAAATGATTTCATTAATTTATTTGAGTGGATTGAGCATCTTTATACTATTTCCACTCATAATCATGGTGAATTTCATCAATTATTTAGGTGTGATGAAGAAAAGCACACTTAACAGATGTCAGCTAGTGACTGGTTGGTGACAGCTAGATGGCAGTGAATATAATGTTACAGAACCCCATCAGCTGAGGTCGTTGAGACTGTGATGGAGGGAGGCAAAAATAATGCCATTACATGATGACGTAGATCAACACAAGCAAATCACAAAAGTAACCAAACATCCCCTTTCCCAGCTAACGTGTGTGTGTTACTTCTTTGCAAGTTGCAGAATTAGCCTCTGTTCCTCATACCTTAGACAAAAATTGTTAAGATCGTCAGTGACCCCCCCACTCCCACCTCTGCTTTCTGACATCATCCAGAGAAAATTGTCACTTCTTTATGCTCTCCCCCAAGTCATTTAATACAAGCTGGAGTTTCAATTTAAAAAAACCGCCATATACATTTTCTTCCTACTGAGATGCCCCCATTCTTCCCCATGGCATGCAGTTTTCCTTGCTGAGTCAAATAATCTTTAAAATTGACAATGGGTCAGTTTGCCAGTTTGACAACAGGTCTGTTATCCTAATGGTCTTTGACTTTTGGACAATGATACGGGACTTCTGTGTACTTAAATAATGCCTTGAACTTTGGGATTGTTATGGGTCGAATTATGTCCCCCAACAGGTATGCATAAGTCGTAACCCTTAGTACCTCAGAATATGATGTTATTTGGAACCAGGGTCATTACAGATGTAATTAGTTAAGATGAGGTTGCGCTGGAGTAGGCTGGGCCCCTAATCCAATATGACAGGGGTCTATATAACAGGAAGGCCATGTGAAGACATGGAGACAAAGTGAGAAAGAACGCCAGGGGAAGGTGGAGGGAGAAGTTGGCATAATGCATCTATAAGCAAGGAACACCTGGGGCTATGAGAAACTGAAAGAGGCAAGGAAGGATCCTCCCCTAGAGGATTTGGAGGGATTATAGCCTTGCTCCTATCTTGATTTCTGACTTCTAGTCTCCAGATCTTTGAGACAATACATTTCTGTGGTTTTAAGCCACGCAGTTAATGCTATTTTATTAAGGTAGTCCCAGGAAATGAAAACAGGGCTTACTTACATATTTTTACACAGTTTTTTCCTAGGTATATTGTAATTTTTGTTGCTATTACAATTAGTATAATTTTCTATTATAAATTTTAATTATTGGTTTATTTTTATTTATTTAATGTATTAAAATTGTATATTTTAATATACAATTAAAACATGTATATTCCTTTTGATTTTTATATATTAATTTTATACCTAGTCATTTTGTTCAATTTTATTATGATTTCTAATTGTTTAGAGATTATCATATAGCTTCTTTATTGATAAACATGCTGTAAATAATTAACATTTCTTTTTTTTAGCAATTCTTATGTATTTATTATTTTTCTGGTATCCTTGCCTTGGCTAAGAACTAGTACAATGATGGATAATGATGAGTCATGGGTAATGATGGGCAACATTTTTTTATTTGTGACTAATGGAAATGTTTAAGTTTTACTGTTTATAAATTCCTTTTCTCAGAAAAGTGTTCGTTTGTCAACATGTAAATTGCATTGCAGTATCTTCTGAGGTTGAATTATTGTCGAATTCTTGTGACGAGTCCTCCTTGGTTACAATGTATTTATTAACACTGATGGATTTGATTTACAAAAGTTATATTTAGGTTTTTTGCACCTGTGCTACTACATGAGATTGTCTATAATTTGGGATTTTCTTGAATTCTGTGTCAGGTCTTATTTTCAAAGCAATATTAGTTTCCCAAAATTAATTTGTTAACCCACTCCCTAAATCTATTATGTACACCTGTTTATATAAGATCGGATTTGATGGTTAAGAAAATGATCCTGTAAAATTGCCTGAGCTTACAAATTTTTTTTTGAGGGAGGAATTTTAAACTGATAGTTCCATTTAACAAAAAATATGTATTGTATTATTTAGTTCTTTTCTTCTTAAGTTACTTTGGTAATTGACATTGACAGGTTTTCAATTTATTGGCAAAAAGTTGTCCTCAGAACCTGCCATTGATTTGTAAAATCTCTGCTGTATTTATGGCCATGTTCTCCTTCTCCTCTTGATGTTCATGTTTCTTTGTGCTATTTCTTGATAGTACCTACCCTATAGGGTTGCTGTGAAAATTAAACAAATTAATGTAATATAAAGCATTCACCTCAGTGCCTTGATAAGGAATTATTTTATTAGTCTTTTAAAGAAACATTCTGTTGCTCTTGTATGCATTTTTTTATTTCATTATTGTCTGCTCTTGTTTTTTTCTATTCCTTAATTTACTTTCTTTAAAATCTATTTCTCTTTTAATAGCTTCTGTAAGCAATTTGTTTTAATATCTGTTGTTATTAATACAAATGCACTTTATCTAAAGTTTCTTTCTAATCAATGCTTTATAAGCATCCCATTAGATTTGATATATAAGTTTTATGTTGTTTATTGTAAATTTGGATTAATAGGGCAGGCAGGACTTGGAGGGTAGTCAAGAAATATGGTCTTAGTTTACATAGCACAAAAAAGGGCCAACAGAAATGGCTTCCCGCCTAAAGGGATGTGTGTGTTTGTGTGTGTGTGTGGGTGTGGGTGTGTGTGCATTTGCACATGCACACATGCACACAGGATTGAAAAAGAGAGAGTGCGAGCATATGTGCATGAGAGGGTGGATACCAGTGTGTGAGGAAACAACCAGAAAATAAGACAATTTACTCAGGAATCATTAATGGCTGTTTCATTAGCAAGCAAAGACTGAGAGAGTACTGTTTCAGTAAGACAGAAATTAAGGACAAGTGGGTTAGCAGCAAAATGGTTCAAGAAAAATGCACTCCAGTCTGGGCGATGGAGTGATAGAGTGAGACTTCGTCTCAAAAAAAAAAAAAAAAAAAAAAAAAAGATCAAGAAAAAATGGCATACATGTTGAGAAATCTAGGTATAGGCTTGATGGTCCTGTTCCAGTCCCTGATACCCCTTAGGAGTCAACTCAGTGACCACTGCATATTTCTGAGCCTGAAGCCAAACAGGCATGTAGCCTTAGCCCTTGATTTTTCTGAGTTTCTGTTCAATTTCAGATGCATGGAGACTTTTATCTCTTTATTTAAAAAATATAGGCCTTATTAAATACATATGTATATTTATATATATCCATATATATATGAACTTTCAGATGTATATTAAATATATATGTATATTTTTATATATATTCATATATATATGAACTCTCAGAGGGATCTGGACTCCAATACACAATATATGCTTAATGCATGCCTAAGATTCATTTCTAGAGTAGAACATAGAGGAATGTTCTGGGTTGGGTACATTTCCTTTTTAAAATGTTTGCACATGAAAAGAGTTAATTTTAATGTGATTATTACACGTTGCATGCCTGTATCAAAACATCTCATGTATATGAATATATACACCTATGTGTACCCACAAATACAAATTTTAACTTTTTTTTTGTAGCTGTGAGGGCCTTGTTGGGCTGAGCCTGGTTAAGGGAAGCAGGGCTTCAAGCCCCCTCCTTTCACTTGGGCATTATTGAGTTGACAGCTAGGAGCATTACCAAGTGATAGAAATTGTTATTTTCTTTTCTTGTGCAACCTGTGAGGTTGAACTCAAGTGAATAAAATCCACCAATTCCACTTCTGAGTATATATCCCAAGGAAATAACATGACTGTCTCTAAGAGAGCTGCAATCCCATGTTCACTGCAGCATTATTCACAATAGCCACGATATGGAAACAACCTATATATCCATCAACAGAAGACAGATAAAATAAATTGAATAGATAAATATTATTAATCCATATAAAAGAATATCCTATTTACTACAACATGGATGTAGTAAGTAGGATATCTACCATTACCTAGCATAATCTAGAGGACATTATGCTAAGTGAAAGAAGCCAAACAGCATTTGTATTTGTACTTTTCTTTACAAATACTTGATGATCTCGTTAATACATGGAATATAAAAAGTCAAGCTCATAGAAACAGAGGGCAGAAGAGTGGTTATCAGGGGTCAGAGGTGGGGAAAAATGGGAAATGTTGGTCAAAGGGTACAAACTTAGAGTTATAAGACGAATGAGTTCTGAGACCTAATGTACAGTGTGGTCGCTATAGTAATAGTAATGCATTATATGTGAAATTTGCTAAGAGAGTAGATCTTAAGCATTCTCACCACAAAAACAGGTAACCATGTGAGGTGTGGATATGTTAATTACCTTGATTGTGATAATCATTTAACAATGTATACATATATCAAAACATCATGTTGTACACCTTGAAATACAAATATTATTTGTTAATTATATCTCAGTAAATCTGAAAAAAATAGTGGCAATACCAAATGCTGGTGAGGATTTGGAGAAACTGCATCATTCAAACATTGTTGGTGAGAATGCAAAATGGTACAGCCACTATGGGAAATCATTTGACATTTTCCTTAAAAAAATGAAACATGCAATTACCATATGAGCCAGAAATTCCACTCTGGGGCATTTATTCCAAAGAAATAAAGACATATGTTTAAATAAAAACCTGTTCAGGAATATTTATAGTAGCTTTATTAATAGTAGCCTCAAAATATAAGCAACAAAAAGTGAATGGCTTCACTAACTGAGATACCGTGGAATACTACTCAGAAGTAAAAAGGAACTGACTATTGATATACACAACAACTTTATAGGTCACACACTGTGTATTATTCATAATTTATGTAGCATTGCTGAAATGAAGACGTGATAGATATGAGGAACACTTAGTGGTTCCCAGGGGTTAAGGAGAGGATGAAGGTGAGAAAGATGTGGAGGTGACCATGATAGGGCAATGTGAGAGAGCCTTGTAGTGATAGAAATGTTCTGCATTTTGGTTACATCAATGTCAGTATCCTACTTGTGATATTATACAGTAGTTTTGCAAGACGTTACCATTGTGGAAAACTGGATAAACGGTATACGGGATCTCATGATACTATTTCTTAAAACTATAATTGAATCTATAATTATCTCAAAATTAAAAAGTTTAATTACAAATAAAGTTAAAAAATCTGCATCAGAGCATATCAGGTAGTTCTCTTCCCAAAGAGGGCTACAGCCTGGGAAACTCAAAGTGGAATGTTGAAAAGGTAACATAGCAGCAATACACATTGAGTGCTTGCTCTGCATCAAGGCCTCGCAGGTCGGTGGTCTTAATGCTCAAAATTACCCTATGAATATATTATTGTCCTCATGATATGGATGGAGAAACTAACGGCAGCTCAGACAGTGCAGTTATACCAGGCCTGAACCAGAGGAGAAATTTAGTAGTGCCTGAACCTGAGCTAAAGCTCTTTTTCCACCAAATACCCTTCCCATATGGCAAATGTGATTTCCCACACATTAAAGGATAGTAGTGAAAAAAGGCTTTAAAAATCCACTAGGCAGAAATACTCTTTTCTCCTTCACTGTAGCTCATCCTCCCACATTCTAGTCATTGACTACTTTATCCAACACCTTTTACCCATTCCTCATGTTAATGAGAATACACACATCAGCCTGCAGGAAATAGTATTTGTTCCCTGGCAAATTTAGAGGTCGTGAAAACCAAACAAGAAGAAAATCCAGAGGGAATGGTGAGACCAAAAGGCTCAATTTCCTTTAATCACACTTCTGACTCTTTTTTGGTCCTTTAGCAGATGGACTTGGGTTTATTTAGGGGATTGTTGAAATCCCTAAAAGATGGGTGCCGTTGGGGTAGAGTTATCCACAGGGACAAAGCTTAGAGCAAAACAAATGTCTTACTTCCTAGGAACTGAAAATGTCAACAGGATAAGCTTAAAAATCAATCTGCTCATTCACAGAAAGGATCAGAAAAAGTGTAAAGTGATCACAGATGCTCAATTTTCAGAGCAGACATGGTGTGGATTGAAAGAAGAAAAAGTACTCTTGCTAACCACCCAGATTCACTTTTCTCTAGACTGAGGAAGCAGTGTTTGTGAGAAGGCAAGGCTAATACGTATTTCTCGAGAAAAAACTGAAAAATTCACTTGTTTGGCATAAAGGTCGAAAGAATACAACAATACTAATAAGAGCAATTGAAAATATATGTCAGGAGTGCTTCCCATATCAGGAAGTAGCTGTTTATATAACACCTCATTTAATCCTTGCAATACTCTATGTGAGGTACATATTATTGCTCCTATTTTGTGGACATATAATTAATGTTCAGGAAAGCTAGTAAACAAGAGTCTGAACTTCAAATCCTATCTGGACTTTTTGTGTTATTATGATTGCCATTCATCAGGGTTTTTCAATGTCAGTACAAGTGACATTTTTGGCCATATAATTCTTCGTGGAGAAGGATTGTTCTATGCATTGTAGGATATCTAGTATCATCTTTGTTTTTTATTAAGACATTTACGGTACTATGAAGAGATGGTAGTGATTCCACACTTGTGACAACCAAAGACACCTTCAAGCATTGCCAAATAACTCCTAGACAGTAAAATTACCCCCAGTTTAGAGCCATTTCCTGTATCAAACTATTACAAAAAAGAAGAATTGTAGGTAAAAATTAAACCTGCCCAGAATTATAGGCAGATTTGAGGTTTATAGATATTACAGGTTTTGTTTGGCATAGAAAAAGAAGGACGTATCAGTCATACTCAATAAGAATCCAGGCACTTGCTAAAGCCACTCACAAGAAAGCAACTTTGCACCAAGAACATCTACTGGGCTGTTTGGAGAGGTTATAGTCACACAAAAAAAGCCATGGCTCTATCCTCATCATGTAGGAGGAAATAACATGATATAGCAACAAAATAATAGGATTTGAAGTTTGATGAACCTGGGTTTGAACATATGTAGATCTTTTATTTATAGTCCTATTTGAGTGATCTTGGCAATAATTACTTACACCTGCCAAGCTTTTATTTCTTCATCTATAAATATGAAAACTTTACTCTTTTTCATGTTTCAAGTTTTTAGAGGCTTACATACAAACATGAGTGTATGTGATATACAGTATAGAAACTGGCATAAGTGCAAGCACTTGTTCCATCTATATTAATATAAACTGACTTATGACCAAGAATATTTATAAACTTGCTTCTGTATGTTATAACCCCAAATATTAAGACTGATATTCTCATTAGATGTTATGTAACAAAACTTAACAAAATTCTGAATCTGAACTGCTGTGTGTACAAGCAAAATTGGCCACATTCTTCTAAGTGACAAATGTTTCTGTAAGCAGAAGTCACAAGAGACAATTTTGACTTTGAGAACAGGGGGCAATAATGGGGTGTCACCGAGAACTTGGGAAAGAGGCATCAAAGTTGGCTTTTGAGAGTTAAAGTGTAAAATCACAATGGATCAGAGCATAGATGACCAAACATTTTATACAGCAAATGACTCCCAGGCAATCAAGACAAAAAACATAACCTGATTAAATATACTGGAAAGTCTAGAGATAAATAGCATGTTCTACCTTCAGGAAGTAGGGTGAGAATTTGTGGACCAGAAGAAGCACAAAAGGAGAATCATTTTGGTAGTGCCACATGTCTTGGGAGAGAAGAATTGACACCAGCAAACTCCAGGAGTTTTGGACTTATTAGCAAGGCTATCTCCAGAGAGGGATGCATAAAGCCATATTAGCATAATTCTTCCAACATTTCATTTATTCATTTGATAAATATTTATTGTATTCCTACTATGTATTGTTACTGAAATGCCAGTGGTTTGGTCTAGGTCCTGTTTGCTCACTGCATGGAAAGCCAATCACTGAGATGATGAGTATCACCAGGGAAGAAAGCTTTAATCGGGTCCTGTAGCCAAGGAGATGGGAGATCAATCTCTAATTTGTCTCCCTGCCTGGCTAAAAACAGGGTTTTATATAGCAGGCAAGAAAGGTAACAATGTGTGGGAAGGCAGGAATTAGGGAGGGGAAAGGAAGAGGAATTGGTCAGCAGAAAGCAGGTGATAGGACAGGCAGTCATGATAGGTGAGAGGCCTAGCATCACATTGTCCAGGTGTCATGATCTGGTAAGTTTCCTTGATACATCAGGAAACCTGATGGTTGGTTTCCTGAGAAAAGAACTCAGATAAGACAAATGTAGCTTTCTCAGGTTTTAAGACTGGGAGGATCAATTTCTACATTAATGTTTAATTTCTAGAAAAACTCTAATTTTATCCCTTAGAATCAGCCCTTACAATCTCACATGCCCACCTTTTCCACAATAGTCCGTGGGTCTGGAAGGATTGAATAGTTTTAATTTTTGGCCTGTGTTTTACAAAAGCAGTTCATTTTAATTGTCATCTTCTCCTGGTTCTAAAGAGGAGGCTTTGACTACTATAAAGGCTCAAGATTTAGCAGGAGTCAGTACCTCTTTTACAGTCAGAACTCTGTCACTTAACAGCACAAGGATTAGTTAACAGGACATTTATACAGCAGAAAGTCCTATCATTTTTCTCTAACATGTCACCAAACACTGATTTAGTGTCTAATCAGCACTTGAACCATTGTATTAAAGTGGTCAGGTTACTTCTTGCACATGTCCAATTACTAGCATTTCAGTGACAGAACTGTGACCAAACGCATTAAAAACATGTGATAGGTCCTATATCAAACTTATCAAAGTAAGACAATTAACTTTCCTCTCCATCAAAAAAAAAAGGTAAATGCAAACATCAGTTTTGGAAATTCAGTATGAGGATAAATAACCTCCTTTCACTTAAATACTGTACAACAGGGGCAAAGTAAGAACAAGCACACAATAATGTCTTTTCAGCTATTTTAAAACAGCATCATCACACACTTCCAAAATAGATTGGCTTCTAGGTATAGTACTGACAACTGATTAGGCAACTTTCACCATTAGAATCTTCAAACCAGTGCTACACTTGTACATATTTTATTTTCAGGTATACACATGAAAGCCTAATAGTGGTAAAAGGCTTGGGATCAAAAATGATGAGAAAGTCTCACTTTTAAAAATTACTACTTAATCCAAGTGAATTTAACTTAATTTTAATAATGGTAAACACAACTAAAGTAGTTTGAGAGATATCCTAGTCAATATAATTTCCTTAAGGACAAGTCTAATAATTTCTGAACATTAAAACTTTGTACCCATATCACAGTTTTTCTTCATTACTTGAAGGAAAAGATCTGAAACCACTCAAGTTATGAATTCAATTAAATTATCTTGGAAATAAGCACTATTTAAACATTTCTACTCTTAGCTACCTTTCCAAATAACAAAATAATAATGTACTATTTCTGCTCAGAACTTATAAAAATAAGTCTTTTATTTAATGTTTTTTGCCAGGAAACTTAAAGCTATTATAGGTCTCTAGATCATCAGAGGTAATAAAATCCAATCAGATTTGACATGGCTGTTGCACTCTATCAACTTTTGCAGGTTTGACAAAGGTAGCTTAGGAACTTTAGATAAATAGAGAAAATAATGAACTTTGGAAATGCATCTGGCTATTCATAGACCCAAATACAAGCCTTTCATTAGAAATTAAAAAACACCACAATGGTATTATATGTTTATATATGAGTAAAGCCCAAAGGAGAACAAACAGCAAAGAAATGAAATCAGTATTGTGAAAATGGCCATACTGCCCAAAGTAATTTATAGATTCAATGCTATTCCCATCAAACTACCATTGATATTCTTCTCACAATTAGAAAAAACTATTTAAAATTTCATATGGAATCAAAGAAGACCTCACATAGCCAAGATAATCCTAAGCAAAAAGAACAAAGCTAGAGGGATCATGCTACCTGACTTCAAACTATACTACAAGGCTATGTAACCAAAACAGTACGGTACTAGTACAAAAAAAGACATATAGACCAATGGAGCAGAACAGAGACCTCAGAAATAACACCACAGATCTACAACAATTTGATCTTCAACAAACCTGACAAAAACAAGCAATGGGTAAATGTTCTTCTATTCAGTAAATGGTGCTGGGAAAACTGGCTAGCCATACGCAGAAAACTGAAACTGGACCACTTCCTTACACTTTATACAAAAATTAACTCAAGATGGATTAAAGACTTAAATTTAAAACCCAAAATCATAAAAACCCTAGATGAAAACCTAGGCAATAGCATTCAGGACATAGGCGTGGGCAAAGACTTCATGACTAAAACACCAAAAGCTTGCAATAAAAGCCAAAATTGTCAAATTGCATCTAATTAAACTAAAGAGCTTCTGCACAGCAAAAGAAAATATCAGAGTGAACAGGCAACCTACACAATGGAAGAAAATGTTTGCAATCTATCCATCTGACAAAGGTCTAATATCCAGAATTAACAAGGAACTTAAACATATTGACAAGGAAAAAACCCCATCAAAAACTGGGCAAAAGATATGAACAGACACTTCTCAAAAGAAGATATTTATGTGGCCAAAAAACATATGAAAAAAAGTTCATCATCACTGATCCACAGAGAAATGCAAATCAAAACCACGATGAGATATCATTTCAAGCCAGTAAGAATGGTGATTACTAAAAAATCAGGAAACAATAGATGCTGGAGAGGCTGTGAAGAAATAGGAATGCTTTTACACTGTTAGTGGGAATGTAAATTATTTCAGCCATTGTGGAAGACAGTATGGCAATTCCTCAAGGATCTAGAACCAGAAATACCATTTGACCCAGCAATCTTACTGCTGGGTATATACACAAAGGATTATAAATCATTCTACTGTAAAGATACGTGCACACATATGTTTGTTGCAGCACTATTTACAATGACAAAACCATGGAACCAACCAAAATGTCCATCGATGATATACTGGATAAAGAAAATATAGTACATATACACCATGGAATACTATGCAGCCATATAAAAAGGAATGAGATCGTGTCTTTGCAGGGACATGGATGATGAAGCTGGAAGCCATCATCTTCAGCAAACTAACACAAGAACAGAGAACCAAACACTGCATGTTCTTACTCATAAATAGGAGTTGAACATTGAGAACACATGGACACAGAGAGGGGAACAACACACACCAGGGCCTGTTGAGGGGTTGGGGGAGAGAGGAAGGAACTTAGAGGATGACTCAATAGGTACAGTAAACCACCATGGCACACATATACCTATGTAACAAACCTGCATGTTTTGCACATGTATCCTGTTTTTTCTAAGAAATAAATAATAATAATAATAATAATAATAATAATAATAATAATAATATATAACCACAATATTATCTCACCTGAAAAAAAGGAAATTAAAAGCAAAAACAAATATATGGGAAACCAACCTCCAATTTTTCTCCTACTGAGTTTACCTTGGAGGCTACAGCATTAACCAGACCCTACAAATACAAATGATGAATATTTTGTTCGTGATACATGAATTCAAGTTTTTAAGTCCACCAACATCACTATACATTTTGTACAATTAAGAAATTTACTTCAGGTGTGTGACCAGTAAGTATTTGAGTGCTAGTACTATTTATGCACAATAATAAATACAGTATGAAACAAAGCAGTGCAAGCATTTATGTGAAATTTGGCTCCATGCCGAAACTGGCATCATGATTAACTATATTAAAAAATAATTGCTAAACTGCCAATGTATTTCTTTACAACTTTTCATATTTTACCTTCATTAAGATGAAGAGCTTTAACTATAAGCAATGTTAATTAGCCAAGTTTCTCCAATTTTCTGTCAGGTTTTAAAGAATATTTGATAATCTAAAATTTTTCAACTTTCTATTTTTCTGCATATGTACATAAGGATAGACACACAGAGAATCAGAAAAAAAATAAAATAAAATAAAAAACTGCATATGACTTACACAGACCATCTATGACATGCATGGACTTTCTGTTTTATCCTACGTTTTCTCTTTTTAAAATAACCAGTTCATTTTAGTTTAGGACAAAAATTAACCACACAAGATTTTTTTCTCATAAAAATATATTTTCTTTATAACCTTTCTTACCCAAATACATCTTTATATCCTTAACTAGAAAGTCACAATTTTGCAACCATGATGGTAATAATTGATTAAGGCAAGAATCATCAATGGATGCTAAGACTAAAAGTTGGGAGTTTAATGAGAAGTAGGGTATATACGTAGTCTCAAAGTATCTTCTCATCAATTATTTATTAATTGCAAAGGAAAAAGTGATAACTTTACAGGGAGAAAACTTGGAGGACATTACTTTAACAAAATGATCAGAGATGATGTATACCAATAATGGGACAAGTCAATGCTTTGTGCCACCTGATGAAGATTCACTGATGAGAACATAACATCACTTATGTACTCCTACCATACATGCAAAGCCCAAATCTCATCATGAAGAAAGCCTCATCCTACCAAAAAAAGGTCCTGTATTCTTTAAAAAGTCAATGTCATGAATGACAAATACAGTCTGAGGAACAATTCTACATTAAAGGAAGTATGACAGGTAAATGTATTCATGATCCTGGATTGGATTCCTGACCAGCAAAACAAAATTACTACAAAGAATATTATTGGAAAAAATGGTGAAATTTTCTTAATAATGTAAAATAGATAATGGTATTATATCAATGTTATATTTTCTGATTTTGATGACATCATTGATACAATATTATGATTATGCTGAAGAATTTTTCTTGGTCTGGGGAAATCCACAGAGAAGTAAAGAAGTAAAAGGGCTTGAGGTCCCTAATCTACTCTCAGTGGTTCTGGAAAATCCATGAATGACAGAAAGAGAGAAAGTGATAAAGTGTAACAAAATGTAAGCAGTTGGTGAATCTGGATAAAGGGTATATAGAAGTTTTTTGTACTATTCATGCACATTTTCTATAATTATAAAATTACTTCAAAATAAAAGTTTAAAAAATTATTGAGAATCAATGTATAGTAGTTGGAATGCTGAGGGAAGATCTTGCCCAGGGGCATAATGACTCAAAAACCAGAGAAGAAATGTTTTAAGGAGGAGGATGCCAAACTGCTGAAAGATCAAGCGAGGGTGGACTGAGAATTGGCCATGGGATTTAACAACATGGAGTCCTAATTGGAGTGGGTTCAAGAGAGAATGGAAGGCTGAGGAGACTGCAGAGACAACAATATAGACAACTCTTCAGAGTTAGGAAGGGAGAGCAGAACCATGGAGTTATTGGTGAAGGGAGATAGGTAATCAAAAAGCATATTATTGACTATTGGATTATTATGGTATATTTCCACACTATAACTGCTCATGGTCTGATTTCTGCTTACCAAGAACCCATCTAATATGTATTTAGCTTGCATGGAGGTCTGCATGCAAGAAATTTGAATATTTTGGTTTCATTGCAGATATTATTCATTGTAAAATAGCAAATTGTTATTCTAATTTTGTATATGAGCTGATAAATACGATTCTGTCCCTCAGCTATATATAAAATCAAATCATGTTTCTGCTGCACACAGAGCTTTTGGGGGTCAAGTAGCGGGATGTGTCTAATTTTGCCATGTTCTTTTAGAAGTGCATTGAAACTTTCAAAGGTACAGTAAGTTGGCTACATAAATTCTATAACATTAGAGCCAGTTCTACTTGTTCTGCAACAGTGTAAAAACAACTTTTCAAGAAAAAAAGACAACTACCACCTACGGTAATTACACCTCAGTAATTGTGACTTTTAAACACTTTCACCATAACAAGCTTATATCTGAGCATACAAGTTCATTGGTCACTCTTTGCACCATGGGGAAATCACTGGGATAATGAATGTCTCTTTGTGAAGCCTCTTGTGAGACAGTCTGCCTGCTTTTTCTTTTAGCAGCACCAGTCCAACTTCACTTTGAGGCTAGGATTTCAGAATTATTTTTCCACTGTAGACATGTGATGTTTGCAATATCTTGCAAAACCTTACTTGAAAATTTTTTAGTAAAAATTTTGACAGAAGCCTCAATGTTTTGTTTTTTTTTCTTTTATTTAACCAAGGAAAACCTTCATCGATACCATTATAAATTTACTTTGTATAATTTTAATATTCTTGTCTTACTGTATTATTAATTTTAGAATGATATAGTCATTTAAAAGAAAAAAATGTAAGTAAATTTAGAATAATTTACATAATTGCTACCTATTCATTGAGAATTTACCAACTGCAAAGAAGATACTATAATTTTTAAGGTATATCATCATTTCTCAGAAAAAAATCCTATGGTTTAGGTTGTTATTATCACATTACAAGAAATGAGATGATTGTGGCTTAACTTGAAGCAACTGAAGCACAATTTGAAATGAGCTGGCCCCAACTGCTTTTTCCACTCTGCACATTGCTTCTCTACCATAATAATTTGCCTATCCACAACTGTATCTAATCTGATTTTACTTCCTTACTCTTGCTCCTTGTGAATATCCACTGAGATTTTTACATTCCAGGAGAGAGAGCCTAAGATTCTTTTTTTTTTTTTTTTTTTTTTTTTACTTTTTTTTTTTTTTTCTTTTATTATTATTATTATTATTATTATTATTATTATACTTTAGGTTTTATGGTACATGTGCGCAATGTGCAGGTAAGTTACATATGTATACATGTGCCATGCTGGTGCGCTGCACCCACCAACCCGTCATCTAGCATTAGGTATATCTCCCAATGCTATCCCTCCCCCCTCCCCCCACCCCACAACAGTCCCCAGAGTGTGATGTTCCCCTTCCTGTGTCCATGTGTTCTCATTGTTCAATTCCCACCTATGAGTGAGAATATGCGGTGTTTGGTTTTTTGTTCTTGTGATAGTTTACTGAGAATGATGATTTCCAATTTCATCCATGTCCCTACAAAGGACGTGAACTCATCATTTTTTATGGCTGCATAGTATTCCATGGTGTATATGTGCCACATTTTCTTAATCCAGTCTATCATTGTTGGACATTTGGGTTGGTTCCAAGTCTTTGCTATTGTGAATAATGCGGCAATAAACATACGTGTGCATGTGTCTTTATAGCAGCATGATTTATAGTCCTTTGGGTATATACCCAGTAATGGAATGGCTGGGTCGAATGGAATTTCTACTTCTAGATCCCTGAGGAATCGCCACACTGACTTCCACAAGGGTTGAACTAGTTTACAGTCCCACCAACAGTGTAAAAGTGTTCCTATTTCTCCACATCCTCTCCAGCACCTGTTGTTTCCTGACTTTTTAATGATTGCCATTCTAACTGGTGTGAGATGGTATCTCATTGTGGTTTTGATTTGCATTTCTCTGATGGCCAGTGACGGTGAGCATTTTTTCATGTGTTTTTTGGCTGCATAAATGTCTTCTTTTGAGAAGTGTCTGTTCATGTCCTTCGCCCACTTTTTGATGGGGTTGTTTGTTTTTTTCTTGTAAATTTGTTGGAGTTCATTGTAGATTCTGGATATTAGCCCTTTGTCAGATGAGTAGGTTGCGAAAATTTTCTCCCATTTTGTAGGTTGCCTGTTCACTCTGATGGTAGTTTCTTTTGCTGTGCAGAAGCTCTTGAGTTTAATTAGATCCCATTTGTCAGTTTTGGCTTTTGTTGCCATTGCTTTTGGTGTTTTAGACATGAAGTCCTTGCCCATGCCTATGTCCTGAATGGTATTGCCTAGGTTTTCTTCTAGGGTTTTTATGGTTTTAGGTCTAACATTTAAGTCTTTAATCCATCTTGAATTGATTTTTGTATAAGGTGTAAGGAAGGGATCCAGTTTCAGCTTTCTACATATGGCTAGCCAGTTTTCCCAGCACCATTTATTAAATAGGGAATCCTTTCCCCATTTCTTGTTTTTGTCAGGTTTGTCAAAGATCAGATACTTGTAGATATGTGGCATTATTTCTGACGGCTCTGTTCTGTTCCATTGATCTATATCTCTGTTTTGGTACCAGTACCATGCTGTTTTGGTTACTGTAGCCTTGTAGTATAGTTTGAAGTCAGGTAGTGTGATGCCTCCAGCTTTGTTCTTTTGGCTTAGGATTGACTTGGCGATGCGGGCTCTTTTTTGGTTCCATATGAACTTTAAAGTAGTTTTTTCCAATTCTGTGAAGAAAGTCATTGGTAGCTTGATGGGGATGGCATTGAATCTGTAAATTACCTTGGGAAGGATGGCCATTTTCATGATATTGATTCTTCCTACCCATGAGCATGGAATGTTCTTCCATTTGTTTGTATCCTCTTTTATTTCCTTGAGCAGTGGTTTGTAGTTCTCCTTGAAGAGGTCTTTCACATCCCTTGTAAGTTGGATTCCTAGGTATTTTATTCTCTTTGAAGCAATTGTGAATGGGAGTTCACTCATGATTTGGCTCTCTGTTTGTCTGTTATTGATGTATAAGAATGCTTGTGATTTTTGCACATTGATTTTGTATCCTGAGACTTTGCTGAAGTTGCTTATCAGCTTAAGGAGATTTTGGGCTGAGACAATGGGGTTTTCTAGATATACTATCATGTCATCTGCAAACAGGGACAATTTGACTTCCTCTTTTCCTAATTGAATACCCTTGATTTCCTTCTCCTGCCTAATTGCCCTGGCCAGAACTTCCAACACTATGTTGAATAGAAGTGGTGAGAGAGGGCATCCCTGTCTTGTGCCAGTTTTCAAAGGGAATGCTTCCAGTTTTTGCCCATTCAGTATGATATTGGCTGTGGGTTTGTCATAAATAGCTCTTATTATTTTGAGATACGTCCCATCAATTCCTAATTTATTGAGAGTTTTTAGCATGAAGGGTTGTTGAATTTTGTCAAAGGCCTTTTCTGCATCTATTGAGATAATCATGTGGTTTTTGTCTTTCGTTCTGTTTATATGCTGGATTACATTTATTGATTTGCGTATATTGAACCAGCCTTGCATCCCAGGGATGAAGCCCACTTGATCATGGTGGATAAGCTTTTTGATGTGCTGCTGGATTCTGTTTGCCAGTATTTTATTGAGGATTTTTGCATCAATGTTCATCAAGGATATTGGTCTAAAATTCTCTTTTTTTGTTGTGTCTCTGCCAGGCTTTGGTATCAGGATGATGCTGGCCTCATAAAATGAGTTAGGGAGGATTCCCTCTTTTTCTATTGATTGGAATAGTTTCAGAAGGAATGGTACCAGCTCCTCCTTGTACCTCTGGTAGAATTCGGCTGTGAATCCATCTGGACCTGGACTTTTTTTGGTTGGTAAGGGTATCAGCCCTGGAAGATGAAATGAATGAAATGAAGCGAGAAGGGAAGTTTAGAGAAAAAAGAATAAAAAGAAACGAGCAAAGCCTCCAAGAAATGTGGGACTATGTGAAAAGACCAAATCTACGTCTGATTGGTGTACCTGAAAGTGACGGGGAGAATGGAACCAAGTTGGAAAACACTCTGCAGGATATTATCCAGGAGAACTTCCCCAATCTAGCAAGGCAGGCCAACATTCAGATTCAGGAAATACAGAGAACGCCACAAAGATACTCCTCGAGAAGAGCAACTCCAAGACACATAATTGTCAGATTCACCAAAGTTGAAATGAAGGAAAAAATGTTAAGGGCAGCCAGAGAGAAAGGTCGGGTTACCATCAAAGGGAAGCCCATCAGACTAACAGCGGATCTCTCGGCAGAAACCCTACAAGCCAGAAGAGAGTGGGGGCCAATATTCAACGTTCTTAAAGAAAAGAATTTTCAACCCAGAATTTCATATCCTGCCAAACTAAGCTTCATAAGTGAAGGAGAAATAAAATACTTTACAGACAAGCAAATGCTGAGAGATTTTGTCACCACCAGGCCTGCCCTAAAAGAGCTCCTGAAGGAAGCGCTAAACATGGAAAGGCACAACCGGTACCAGCCACTGCAAAATCATACCGAAATGTAAAGAACATCGAGACTAGGAAGAGACTGCATCAACTAACGAGCAAAATATCCAGCTAACATCATAATGACAGGATCAAATTCACACATAACAATATTAACTTTAAATGTAAATGGACTAAATGCTCCAATTAAAAGACACAGACTGGCAAACTGGATAAAGACTCAAGACCCATCAGTGTGCTGTATTCAGGAAACCCATCTCACGTGCAGAGACACACATAGGCTCAAAATAAAAGGATGGAGGAAGATCTACCAAGCAAATGGAAAACAAAAAAAGGCAGGGGTTGCAATCCTAGTCTCTGATAAAACAGACTTTAAACCAACAAAGATCAAAAGAGACAAAGAAGGCCATTACATAATGGTAAAGGGATTAATTCAACAAGAAGAGCTAACTATCCTAAATATATATGCACCCAATACAGGAGCACCCAGATTCATAAAGCAAGTCCTGAGTGACCTACAAAGAGACTTAGACTCCCACACATTAATAATGGGAGACTTTAACACCCCACTATCAACATTAGACAGATCAACGAGACAGAAAGTCAACAAGGATACCCAGGAATTGAACTCAGCTCTGCACCAAGCGGACCTAATAGACATCTACAGAACTCTCCACCCCAAATCAACAGAATATACATTTTTTTCAGCACCACACCACACCTATTCCAAAATTGACCATATACTCGGAAGTAAAGCTCTCCTCAATAAATGTAAAAGAACAGAAATTGTAACAAACTGTCTCTCAGATCACAGTGCAATCAAGCTAGAACTCAGGATTAAGAATCTCACTCAAAACCGCTCAACTACGTGGAAACTGAACAACCTGCTCCTGAATGACTACTGGGTACATAACGAAATGAAGGCAGAAATAAAGATGTTCTTTGAAACCAACGAGAACCAAGACACAACATACCAGAATCTCTGGGATGCATTCAAAGCAGTGTGTAGAGGGAAATTTATAGCACTAAATGCCCACAAGAGAAAGCAGGAAAGATCCAAAATTGACACCCTAACATCACAATTAAAAGAACTAGAAAAGCAAGAGCAAACACATTCAAAAGCTAGCAGAAGGCAAGAAATAACTAAAATCAGAGCAGAACTGAAGGAAATAGAGACACAAAAAACCCTTCAAAAAATAAATGAATCCAGCAGCTGGTTTTTTGAAAGGATCAACAAAATTGATAGACCGCTAGCAAGATTAATAAAGAAAAAAAGAGAGAAGAATCAAATAGATGCAATAAAAAATGATAAAGGGGATATCACCACCGATCCCACAGAAATACAAACTACCATCAGAGAATATTACAAACACCTCTACGCAAATAAACTAGAAAATCTAGAAGAAATGGATAAATTCCTCGACACATACACCCTCCCAAGACTAAACCAGGAAGAAGTTGAATCTCTGAATAGACCAATAACAGGAGCTGAAATTGTGGCAATAATCAATAGCTTACCAACCAAAAAAAAAAAAGTCCAGAGCCTAAGATTCTAATACATTCAATTTACAATGGTCTTTAAACTTGAATCTAAAGAAATTTGAGAGAAAAGAAATTCAAATGGTTCAATCAGAGGACTATATTGAAAAGGAAATCAAAACTAAGATAAAATCTCCATGTTGAGTGATATCTTCCACTGACCACTTGCCTTCTCAGCAATATTGAATTAATCATGCTATGCTGCAGGTGCAGATGTGTTAGACATTTATTTGTGGTATCTACCTAATTTTCAGGGAACAGTCTATAATTAGAAAGTATTAGCATTCTGTACACCATGCCAAGCAGATAAGATCCTAATGTACCTTTTCATTTGGGAAAATAATGGCTAGAAATATAGTTACTAAAAATGAACGGTGGCCTAGAATCATATTCATTTTCCCCTTTGTTAATAGTAGTTAAGCTCCATAGTCACAGTATATTAACTCGTGCATTTTCAGCTTCGCTACTGGGGATAACAAAACTCAAAAGATTCTCTGCTTCAATTAGCAAATTTTATATTTATAAAATAGAAAATGTTTGACAATTTTTGTCTTACAATTAACTCTTGCCGGAGAGACACAAAGTTACTTGTAGACTTACCTAAGCAATGATTTTTATTCAAAAATGTCCCAAGGTACTATTTTTTTGTGAGAAGAACTTAATAACAAGAAGCATCATAGTGAAAAAAATGAAAGAAAGAAATGCATTTATTACTGGACCAAAGAAAATTCAGCTGATCTAAAATGAAGTTATTATTGCCATACGTATGATTTTGTTTGTATTTGGTCAAATCTGTGTATATTTCAATTTAAGTGACAAATGAATCTTATGAAGGAGGTTTTTATATAAAAGCAAAATAAGAATTAATGATTATTAAAACAGTAAGACAGTTTCTATCTGACTTTAAGGTACAAACATGCAAACATGATAAACTAAGGTAGATTTTTGTTGACTTTTGTAAATTCTTTTTTCTGCTCAGTGTTTTAAACAATACCTTCATCATTTGAAAGTATTAATGTAGCTTTCAAAGATGACTGAATTACATCCAGGAAAAGATATACATTGAAAATGTCAAAATCTGAATTATGTAAAATATAAAATCTACATAGTTTACATGTTTTCTCATTTGTAGCTACTTAGCACAATCTAAATTTATGACTATAGCTTTATCATAGTTATCAATATAAACCAATTATTTAAAAATATTATAAAAACACAATATACAGTAAATAAAATAAATATTTTTTCATTAGAAAGTGTGGTCAATTATTTCAATTCCTCTCTCATATGCCATTCATAGTTCTAGGCACTTGGAATATGTAAGTGAGCCAAAGATAATGCTCCCTACTATCGTGGGGCTTACTTAAATTCCAATAGGAAGTGATAGGCAACTAAAAAAATATAACAAGGCTGGGTGTGGTGGCCTGTAATCCCAGCAATTTGGGAGGCCAAGGCAGGAGGATTGCTTGAGCCCAGGAGTTTGAGATCAGCCTGGGAGACCTGCTGAAACCCCATCTCTACAAAAAATTCAAAAATTAGACCAGCATGATGGTGCACACCTATAGTCCCAGCTACTTGGGAGACTGAGGTAGAAGGTTGGATTGAGCCTGGGGGGTCACGGCTTCAGTGAGCTGTGATTGCACCACTGTACTCCAGCAGGGAGAAATATATATATATACATATATATATATGTATATATATGTATATGTATATATATATGTATATATATACACACACATATATACACATATATATACACATATATATATCTCACTATATATATATGTAAACTTTATAATGTTCAAAAGCAATACATTCTATAGACCAAAATACAAATATAGCCCATAAGATGGATTATGATGGGAGGACAGTATTAACCTGGATGGCCAGATAAGGTCTTATTTAAAAGATTCCATTGGCGCTTACTTGAAAAAGGTGATGGATTTCTGTCAACTCTTGGACTAAGAGCAGACTGGGTAGTGGGAACAGGTAGTATAAAGACCTGCAGGAAGAGGCATACTAGCATATCTGGGTATAATAAGGAGACCTGCAGGGTTGGAGTGGAGTGAGAGAGGGAACAGCACTAGGTGATGAGATCAGAGATATGCATTTTGAGGGATGGAGACAGCATCGTGGATGGACTATCATGATAATTAGACTCTTTTCTTCTTGTGACCTGGAACCTATTACAAGATATTGAGCAGAAGGGTGAAATAATCCAACTTCCTTTTTAAGAGGATCGCTGTGGTTCCTGTGTAGAGCATGGACCATAGGGATGCCAGGGCAGAGGCAGTGAGGTAAATTAGGAGGCCCCGCAGTGATCAGATGAGAGGTTACAGTAGTAGCATGGAGCGGTCAAAGTCGTCCAATTCTGAATAGACTTTTTAATGAGACTTGTGTTGCCCTATGAGGAACAAGTTAACAGAGAGTTGTAATTTTGTGAAAACAAAATATATGCAAGTGAAATGATTTTTAAAAATGCAATATAACTAATAAACCCTGAAATAGCATTAGTTTTGGGGAGAGTATGTGCATGTGTGGTGGGGTGGAATAACCACTGAAATGTCCACTGGGTTCTAGTTGCAGCTCTGTCATTAACTAGCTAAGTGATTTGAGGCAAATAGTAACACAACGACCTCTCTTGGCTCCATTTTCTCATCATGTAAAATACTGAGTTTAGATCAATTTATTTCTAAGATGCCCACTATATTAAATGTTTTATAATACATGATCTAAATTGACTCATATAACAGGTATTTATTGATTATAGCCTATTAATAAGACATGGAGCTTATGGTTTTTATTAAAAATATGTGAAAGTGATGAAAATTTCAAGAACAAGGATACTTAATAGGAATGTGTTCATGCAGAAAGTCACTAGACCCATTTAAGTGATTTTTACTAACTCTTTAGACTTTTATACGGTTATATAAAACTAACATCTTAGAGTTGTATAGAAGTTTTGGTATTTTTCCAAAATATTATATGATGTGATGTTAACTTGATTAATTTCGGTATGATTCCTCAAAATCACGTATTTGCAGATTTCAAATCAAATTTTGTATACCTACCAAAATCATCAAAATTTTATTAAAATTAGGCTTATATAAAACTAATTTATATACGGTTATATAAAACTAACATCTTAGAGTTGTATAGAAGTTTCGATATTTTTCCAAAATATTATATGATGTGATGTTAACTTGATTAATTTTGGTATGGTTCCTAAAAATCATGTATTCACAGATTTCAAATCAAATGTGGTATACATACCAAAATCATCAAAATTTTATTAAAATTAGGCTTATTAAAATATGTTCATCTTAGAATATATTAATAACTTACTGTTTATGAAAAAACAAGTTCATATGCGCTACCCACTAATCTATTAAAATTGCATGAAAATTACATAATTTGAAATTGTTTTCACAATTTACTTTGAAAAATATAAATATTCATTACCTCTGGATTTAACATGTGGAATGTGGTAAACTGTTTAGCACTTCTCTAAAACTACATAACCATGTAGTATTATTTTTTCCAAATATCTTATGCTAAATAAACTATGTGTCAACTGGTAAAATACCTTACTTGTTAGCAATAATGGAGGAAGTGTACTTGTTCCATGTGTGACCATGTCCAACTTTTCAACTCCATTTCTGTTAATATGAAGATTCCAACATTCGTTAACACGCCTTGTTCTCCTTTCGTGAGCAAGCAGTTGAGTTCTTTTATATATGAACTCAAGAAACTCAGATTCTTACATGTTCATGAGATGTTCAGAAACTCTACATACTTTATATTTTTAATAATAGATTTCCCACACATTTTGCCAATTGTTTTTATTTTACATAAAATGATACTACTTGCAGAAAAATCCCTAATTTTTGTATCTTCCTACTTTCTTTAAATTTAGTTCTTAGAAAACCATAAATGCTTTATTTGTACATGCAAATATGTGTCTAATTTATTTTGATATTTTTTCTAATGTGCTGAGATGGTTTGGATTTGTGTCTCTGCCCAAATTTCATGTCAAATTGTAATCTTCAGTGTTGGAAGGGGGACATAGCGGGAGGTGATTGGATCATGGGGGCAGATTTCCCTTTTGCTGTTCTCGTGATAGTGAGTGAGTTCTCATGAGATCTGGGTGTTTAAAAGTGTGTGGTACTTCCTCCTTTGATCTCTTCCTTCTTCTCCAGCCATGTAAGATGCACCTGCTTCCCCTTCACCTTCCGCCATGACTGTTAAGTTTCCTGAGGCCTTCCCAGCCATGCTTCCTATACAGCCTAAACAACTGTGAGTCAAATCTCTTTTTTTTTATAAATTATCCAGTCTCAGGTAGTTGTTTATAGCAATAGGAAAATGGAATAATACATGAATATTAAAATTTTTCTAATGTGTAAAATTCGAATTTATAGATATTAGCTTGTTCTCACACTGCTAATAAAGACATATCTGAGACTGTGCAATTTATAAAGGAAAGAGGTTTAATGGACTTACAGTTCCACATGGCTGGGAGGCCTCACAATCATGGTGGAAGGTGAAGGAGGAACAAAGGCACATCATACATGGCAGCAGGCAAAAGAGTGTGTGCAGGGGAACTGCCCTTTATAAAACCATCAGATCTCATGAGACTTACTATCATGAGAACGGCATGGGAAAAATCTGCCCCCATGATTCAGTTACCTCCCACTGGGTCCTTCCCATGATAAGTGGGGATTATGGGCACTGCAATTCAAGATGAGTTTTGGGTGGGGACATAGCCAAACCATATCAATAGGCTCTTGATTTTCAGTGTAGCTGGGCACACATGGAAAAATGTTTAGCTAGCAAGTTATCTAACACAGTGCATTCTAGTTGCATTCTTATAGACCCAATATTACATCAAAAGTAGTTTTTAATTCCTCTTTAAAAAGTCAAAAATTACTTGATTTTGAATAGCCTATGTGTAAAAATATGTATGCATGCACATGTGTGTATGTGTATATATATATGCATGTATGTATATTTAGGATAACATATATTTCTTAGAACAAGCTTTCTAATATTTCAAATTTTCACATGAAACAAGTAAAATGTAATGTGATTTTATATTTTATTTTAATAAAAGTTTTCATTCCTAAAATAGAGTATAACAGTACTACATACTTGTTTATTTCTTGTGTCACTAAAATAAAATATAGAAATACCTCTTGTCTTCATGTTCTACTTATAAAAGCTGATATGTATCTATGTGCCAAGTTAATCTTTCAGTTGGTCTATATGAAATTTTAAAAGTAGGTGATGTATCAATAACAGGCTTTTATTCTGTCTTCACTAAAAACCTATGTTTTTTTATCAATGTGGAAATTGTTGTATTTTTATAATTATATATTATTATAAAACAAATAATTTTAAGAACTTTTACATGTATATGAGTAGAATTTATATGCATGAATAATATATGGAAGTCTGTGCTCACAGGTTTGAATTAGAAAGCTATAAGACATCCAAAAATAACCAGTCAATTCCCTTGACTACAAATGTGGCCCTACTTATATAGTGCCTTGAATATCTTTTGCAAAGGATATTTTAAATTTTTGTTAAATAATGAATTATTTTCAGTAATTTTCTCAAAATATCTAAAATAAATCTTTCCTGGTGCAGTTTGAATTATTTTTTTCTCCTCATTGTAACTCCCACATTCTATGGGCTTTCTTTTAATTTAAAAACTCAAACAGCCCTGGCCTTAATAACCTGTGACCCCATAACAGTTAAATTTCTAGAAATAATTATGATAATCTTAAGCCTCTCCTTATTTATGCTGCAATTTTCCCTCCTTAAATTGTACATCCCTCGTCTTACAGAATTTCTCAGGGTGTTGCTCTGCGTGTGCTCAGAGAACAGTCCCCCATTTGCTACTTCTCTGGCCTCTTGCATAAATCTCCACTCCTTGCCCTGCTACTTCAATGTAACTACTGATCCCCCAGGTACAAACTTCCCTGCAGAGATCAGTTGTGTGGCTCACACAACCAACACTCTGGCCTGATGGATGGGGCTGTAATGGGTCCTTATGGCATCTTTATACTTCTGTTGCAGTCATGGTTCATGATCTTTCTTAATGCCCACAGTGAATTAAATAAGACTATACTATATCAAACCATTTACTCAGGTTTAGAGTAACAGAGACTAAGTATCATTTTAAAATGCTATTACGTGTAACAGGTATATCTATGGTCAGAGCCTGGAGGGCAAGATCATCCCTAATTTTCTTTATTGGATGTCTCCCATCCAGCTTCCAGTCTAACTGCAGCAGGGGCCATGAGGAGAGCTCTAAACATGTTTGTTCCTTGGTGCCTTGGAATTCCTAAGACTTAGAGGAAAAAAACGGGGGGCCTCCTTTCTCTCTAACCTATGGCTTTCCTTTTAAGCTCTCCATTGCTGACCTAAGATTGTTCTCTTCTCTGAATGATTGACATTGGGAAGGTCCATTGCCTTCAGAAAAATTCCAATATATAAACCATACATGTCTTTTCTTGTGCTGTGACTCTTGCTAGAAAAATTATTTCTATGCTTCATCATACACATTAGTAAATCCCACCAACTTAGTCTTAAAAAAAATCATGCAGGATAGCAACTGAGTAGCCCCATTGATTTCCTTTAGTCCAATACCGTTCATATTTGTGAAGCTCATGCTTGCCTATATTATCTGCAGTCTTCTGCTTTTTATTCTGTTTACCTATGAACAAATTTTTGACTGAGAACTATCTCTACAAGGACAAGCCATACAATGATTCCTTGATTCTAAGGCATCATGGACTGAAAGCAAACCGTAAAATAAGGATTTAAATGCAAGTCATTTATTTTGGAAGTGATTTCAAGAAACACTGCTAGGAGACAGAATTGAGGCAAGGAAGGGAAGAAAGTCAGGAAAGCATTTTTTTTTCTTTTTTTTTTTTCTTCAATCAAGTTGCTGATGTGGAGAAATTGTCCTCAAAACCACTGGGGAAACTGGGTGACAGTATAAAACATATCCTGGAGTTATCCTTGCCAAGTGGATTTACCCTAGCCATCCATTCTTATTTGCTGCTACTCTGGAATAATTGCTCCCAATACTTATAACTTGAAGGGCACAAAGACTGCTCCTGTGGCTGGATACGGTAAAAGTCCTCAGGCAGAGATGAGGTCTTTGCAGTAAACACTTCAATATGTACAAATGTGTGCCAGTGGGATAAGAGACGGACACTGACTGTGTCGCACCAACCAAATTTACTTGTGTCCCAAATTAAGGCTACTCAGTTTTGTCACTGATTCTCTAGGTAATTACTGGTCACAGTTTTCCATAAAAAAGACTTCTAGCAGGAAGATTCTGGGAACAAACATTTTATCCTATTGCAATTGGTCTGGAGACCGTAATTGGTATTTACATTTTCTCCTTTACCACCCATTTTATTATCTTTTACCCTTGGCCAGCTTTTTTGTTAATCTAAGTAACTCTCTTTGTAAGGTAATCTAGACCTTTAGCTCTGAGGGGTCGGAGATCCTGGTTAAAGCTCCAGAGTCTAGTCATGGATGACCTATTTCCCTGTTCATAGGAATGGGAAACATGAAAGTACCAAGAGGGGCAACAGTGAAGGGATTCCAATGGAATAGTTTTAGATATGTATTCTAGATATTCTGTTTTCAGGTCACATCATACAGTAGCAATTTTATCCTTCATGATCATCAGGGTCAACAACACTGGTAGTCTGCCAACTCCTTTCCCACTTACTGCTCTATTGGCACAAGGAGCCCAAAACTATTTAGTGAAATCCTTAATGTGTTTCCTCTGGAAGTATCCCTCTTCTGGGAACCAGACCTATTTTCTGCAAGTGGGTCACTGAGAGTGGGATGACAAGGTCACTCTTATTTCTACCCTTTTTTTTCCCCCCAGACCACATGTTCTACCTTTCAAAGACACAGTGCCATATAACAGCTGCTTCAAAATATAGACCACATATTGAAGGACAAGTCCAACCTCATAGGGTATCATCTTCAAGCAGGCATCATAGATGTACATTTAAAAGATTATTACGTTTTCATTCTGACGGTTTCAGGATGAGGTGGTAATAGTAAGAATAGAAGATTGCACAGTCATGTACTCACTGTCTTATCTTTTCCACTATAACGTTAGTCCAGGGTAATGTTGCATAGGATTCCTTGATGGTAGATAAATCAGACACTTTGTGAATCCTTTTATGGTGGTGCTGGCTAAGACAATAAAGGTAAGAAAGACAAACTCATACTCAGAAACTGCATTTATCTCAATAATTCTGAATCTCTATCCCTTTCAGGAAGGAAATGGCTCAATGTCATCATCTTTCTTCCACATGATTCCTTGGTCTCTGCTATGGTTTGACTGTTCCCTCGAAAACTCCTGTCGAAATGTAATTGCCAATGTAATTGTATTGGGAGGTAGGACTTTTAAGAGGTGATGAGGTCATGGGGACTCTTCCTTATGAAAGGATTAATGCTTTAACTTGGCAATGAGTTAGTTAACATGGGAGTGGATTACTCATAAAAAGGTTTTTGGCTTCCTTGTTTTCTTGCTCACTCACATCCTCCTCTCTCTCATGTACTCACCACGTGATGCCTTCTGCCACGCCCTCGCCAGATGCCAGTATCATGCACTTGAACTTTTTGGCCTCCAGAACTGTGAGCTGAATACACTTCTCTTCTTTATAAATTATCTAGTCTGTGGTATTCTGTTATAGTAGCAAAAAATGGACTAAGACAGTCTCGTTGAGGGAGGATTCTTTAGAGAATTCCATCTGGCAGGAATAGCCATGAAACACAAAGAACTGCAGATTCTGCTTGCATTTTCATAGGGCCAGCCACGGACTTCTTTGTCTCTAATTTTTCAATCATTCTTTTCGTAGGCCTTCTGATCAAACAACCAACCACGCCATTCACAACTGTCCAAGTATACCCATACCTCACAAGATTGATGATCAGCTATACTGCTTAAAACTCTGCCCACTGAAATATTGTCTCTTGCCAATGCTTTCAGGACCACCCCTGAGTGGTGCTATGCTGCCATAGTGCATTTGCAATTCAATTTTGATTGTCACAGATGCAACAATACAGCTCATCTGTGAAATAAGTTAGGTTTTGTTCCATCCCCTTCATTATCTAGTCTAGACAATCCTCAACAAAGCCACTTTTGTGAGCTAATAGAGAAAGGGTTAGTTGCAACAGAGGTAGGTGACCTAGTGGTGTGGGCCACCTGTTCACATAACTTGCTTTTGCCTTTCTGTCCTGATTAAATCTCATTACAAATATGCCATTTCTGTTGACTGATTGATTGCTTCTGTGCCCATCAATCTTATGAGCTGATGGTCTGGCAATACCCAGCCCATGATAAGAAGCTCCAGTTATATAGTCACTCTACTGAAGCATAGTCGCATGGGAAGTTCACTTTTTCAATGTTGACAATATGGCCTTGCTCCAGAAATCTAGGGGAATGCATTGTGATTTTGCTCTCAGGGTTTGCTAGCAAATCCATATGATGTCTTTATCCACCATGGGTAGCCCCTCTAGTAACCTAAGACCTTTCATGTCATGTGGCCAAATAGCAGGATTGTTTGTACTACAGTCTGTATCTGCTACAGAACCCTCTTGTGGCTCCATATAAATTACCAGGCTTCCAAATCACTTGATAAGTGGGTCAGGGCTACATTCCCAAATGTTTGATGTGTTGTCTCCAAAACTCAAAGTAAGCTAATATGCATCATGCCTGTTTCTTAGTTGCAGGTAATACAAGGTGCAAAAACTTGTTTGTTATTTATGTGGCAGAAAGCAGGAGAATTAGCTTAGCCCTGAAGCAAAACCAAGAATATCTACTGCTGTTTATCTTAGGTGAATGTAGATTGCTTCAGAATCTCCTTCATGGTAGGAATTGAAAAAAAAAACACAATTACTAGGTCAATAGCCACACACTGTTTTACTTTCTGTGGTTTTAGTTACCCATGGTCATCCATGGTTCAAATATATTACATACAGTAAGTCATTTTGAGAAAGAGACATCACATTCATATTTGGTTTATTATAATTCTTTTATTTTATTATTAGTTATTGCTGTTAATCTCTTACTGTGCCCAATTTATAAATTAAACTTTTTCAGCCAGGCGCAGTGGCTCATGCCTGTAATCCCAGCACTTTGGGAAGCCGAGGCAGGTGGATCACGAGGTCAGGAGATTGAGACCATCCTGGCTAACACAGTGAAACCCCGTCTCTACTAAAAATACAGAAACAAAATTAGCTGGGTGTGGTGGCAGGCACCTGTAGTCCCAGCTACTCGGGAGGCTGAGGCGGGAGAATGGCGTGAACCCAGGAGGTGGAGCTTGCAGTAAGCAGAGATCATGCCACTGCACTCCAGCCTGGGCGACAGAGTGAGACTCCATCTCAAACAACAACAACAACAACAATCAAAAACAAAAACAAAAACACTTTATCATAAGTATGTATGTGTAGGAAAAAACATAGTGTATATAGTGATCAGTACTATCCATAATTTCAAGCATCCACTGGGCATCTTGGAACATATCCCCCGCTGGATAAAGGGGAACTACTGCATTTCCAGAGGCTGTGTTGATGTGTTCCAGTAAATATATTACATCTTGCAGAGCAGCTGCATTTGGGGCTACTATTTATTTAAGTTCTCAGCAGTTGGGTCTCATCTGTCATGATTTATTTCGTTTTTCAAGGCACCAGACTGGTGAATTTCATGGAAATATAATGGGGCCACTACTTCTGCATTACTTACAATCTTTGTAGGAAACACGAATCTTGTATTTACTGAAGATGTGTTTTTGCTTCTGCTTTGTGATTTGGGCTGGGTCTGGGGTTGTTTCAAGAGCTTTTTCTTGTTTGTTATTCTACCTATCACTATAGCCTTTATTGTACACATTAGGAAACCAATGTGTGGGGTTCTGCAAGTATTGATTATACCCATGCTGATTATACACTCAGAGATTGGACAAATAACCACTGAGAATGTTTATAGACTTCATTTATCACTAGGCCTCCCAAAGTTGAACTCTATCAGGGAGCCATGTGGGACTTTTGAGTCGTCTAGCTATCAGTGTCAGGTCATTCCCTTTATCCAGCAACCCTTAAAATATCTGGGTACAATCCCTCTGATAAATGTCTGTATGTTTCTTTGGGGGTAAATTGGAGAATAAATGCTATGAATATTTATTCAGACATTTGTAGATTTCTTCCTCAGACTACCTCACCTTCCCTTCAGTCAATGATCTTTGGGTCTGAGAGCCGATTTATGTCTAATAACTGGTCAAATAATCATGTTTTTCTACTCTATTGACTGACATCAGTATTTTCTTACATTTGATTTTTTTTGGCAGGGATATAGAAGTTAAGCAATACATTTGTTAGAACTTTATCTTACCTCTCAAAACACTATGGTTTGTTTGCCATCACAGATATCTCATGGTTGGTTCCCCTTGGTAACATTATGGCTTTTCTGCCCATTATGATAATTGGCTCCAATGATAAAGTGACATTATTTGACTTGCATTATCATAGAAGTCTATCATTTTCATTGACATCATAGGGACTAGTTACTTAACTGTATCATCTATACTGACTGCAAATGATAGCCATTACGGAATTTCTCAGTGTTATCAATTCCCCCTTACTAACCTATTTCTTATCATTTGAATAAAGGGAGTTTATTAGCCAGGGTTCTCCAGAGAAATAGAACCAACAGATGATACTTATTTATTACAGGAATTGGCTCATACAACTGTAGAGGCCAAGAAATCCCATGATCAGCCATCACAAGCTGGAGAACCAGGAAAGCTGCTGGTGTAATTCAGTCCATGTTCTGAAGGCCTGAGAACCAGGGGAAGTGTTGGTTGTTAAATCCCAGTCCGAAGGCCTGAGAATGAGGAGCAAGATTCCGGAGAACAGGAGAAGATGAATGTCCCCACTTAAGCAAATGGGAAATTTGCCCTACCTCCACCTTTTTGTTCTATTCAGGCCCACTGAATAGAGAGATTGGATGAATCCCACCTGCAATGGTGAGGGTAGATCTTCTGTACACAGTCTACTGATTCAAATGCTATTGTATGTGTGTGTGTGTGTGTGTGAGAAACACCATCACAGACACACCAGAAATAATGTTTTGCTAGATATTTGGGCATCCCTTAGCACAGTTGAGTTGACACATTAAATTAACCATTACAAGGGGTATTCCTTGGGCCCTCCTGGAGAAAACGTTCCCCTGTGTCTTACATGATAATCCATTCTAGCATACCCACCTCTCTGAGCCTTTGATCCCTTCCTGAATAGTTTGGCAGGGCAGTTCAGATATCTTCACATCAATTACCATCATTTGTCCTATGCTTGAAATAATTAACCCATCTGTTTTTTTAGGTCTGGCTGTAGGTGACCTTACCAGGATGCTGAATCTTACCTCGTATGAAAGTGCTTCTTTATCAGTGAACTCTCTTTATTCAACCTTTTATCCAGCAGCCTTGGGCTGTCACTCACAATATCCATTCCCAGTCATGTTCTCCTCATTCTTTTCAGAATATTCTGGCCAGATCTCAAAGCTGTTTTGGTGATAATCCTTTTCCTCCAATAACAGAGACTTTTTTTTTCCATCTGACTATGCTGAGCCTTATCTCTAGTTATTTATCCAGAAGAACTGAGCAAAGATGGGGACAGATTTTCAGAAGGGGAGTCATAGTCTTGTGAGACATCTGCATCAGGTGAAACATTTACATGCTCTCCAACAAAAGGATAATGACATTCTTTAGTAAAGGAGAGGAGTCCTCGTCTGGCCAGCCCAATAATTTCAGGAGAATCTGCAGATTTATGCTTCTCAAATGTATTCACCCAAATGTTCTGATTTCAAGAACTCTCTGAGGACCCTAACTTTAACAAAGGAAATTTGTAGGTGATGGGGTTTTAATCTATTGCAGTTAGCAATGGTCAATATACTTTGCAACGCTATATTACTGTAGATTCTATATCGTTTAAGACTAGAGGTTTTGCATAAGCCAGGAATTCCCCTCTAGCTGTAATTCATCTCAATTCACCACACATGACAGCCTCAGTAATTAAGGTGCTACAGCACATCAGGAGTTGTAACCACTCACTTACAGCCATCAATGGTGCCCTTAATTGCCATCTGATTGATGAATGATTGAATTCAAGAGTATCATACTGAGAGACTGTTTTCTCAACAAATTCCTGTACTTGCTATTTTAATCTTAGTTCCTCAAGAAGCAGATCCTGAGACAAGGATTTGAGTGCAAGTAGGTAATTTTGCAGGTGATTTCAGGAAAAAAACAAGTTGGGAGAGTGATGAAGTGAGGCAGGGAAGGAAGTAATAAAGGGTGACTTAGCAAGCCAACTACCACCATGGACAACTGGGGCTTAATTCTTTCCCCCATTAAAAGAAAGAAAACAACTTGGGAACTCTAGAAGACTATGTAGAACACACCTCAGAGTTACCACAAAAAGATACAAGTGATCTGAGGCATTTATGTACTAGTTTCCTGTCACTAGATGATGAAGTAAGTGTGTGTGTGTGTGTGTGTGTGTGTAAACATCACTCACTCCAGGGTTGCCCTGCATAAAGTTCCAGTGTACACCCACAGCCAGAAAAAAAGAAGTTATTGGGTAGAGAATTTGTAGGTTTCTAATAATTCCTATTATTGAAGCACTCTCTTCCCTTTGCTTCTAAGGTGGCATACTCTACTGGGTTTGAGAGACCACCACCAAGGTCCAAATTTATTCTTCTAATCCAGTATTTCATGTACGCTAGATATTTGCCTGTTAGATAGTTCTATTTAGAGTACTCACAAGAATTTGAAATTTAACATATCCAAAACTGAACTCATCATCTCTCCACCTTCTAAAATGGTTCCTCCTTCTGGATTCCCTGAATATATGATTTGCACCTCCATACCCATAGTTGCCTAAATCAGAAATCCAAGGTTACTCTAGCCTTGTCTCCCTCACTGTCTCTTCCTACATTTACTAGTCACTCAGAGCCACCATTTTATCTTCTAAATATCTTTTTAATCCATATTTTTATCCCCCCCACCCACACTGTTATATTTCAGATCATCATTATTCTTAACTGGATTACTCTTACAAAGACATAATTTGTCTCTCTGCTCTCCATTCAAACTATTCTTCATAGTGTAGCCACGTAATGTTGCCAAGGGCAAATTTGACGAATTGTTTCTAGACTTAAAATCTGAAAGCCAATCCTACTGAGGTAGTGTTCAAGATCCTTTATGATCTGGCCCCCGCTTCTCTCTTTATGGTCAGTTCTTGTCACTTCCACTTTTAGAGACTGGAGTTCAGCTCCTAAACTTCTTTCAGATCCTTCCTCTTCTCCAAACTTTCACTCAAATTGTTTCTCTGCCTGTTACCCTCCCTTTCTGCTACTCACTCTGCCTTGGCCTTGTAACTGCTAATAATATATTAGGTCCCAGCTTAGACATTTTCTCATAAAAGTCTTTACTCTTTGATTATCTTGAATGGCTTAATTGGCCAGTTACGTGCTCCTGTTAGTAATCTTTACTTCCTTGTCAAAATTGATCACATTTCCTTGGAATCATTTTAACTCACTTCCTCTTATGCGAAACTACATGATCTGAAGGTCAGTGATCATGTCTTTCTTATTTGCATTAAAAATCTCAGCAATTAGCCATAGCTTCTTGGATATATTAGGCACTTAATAAATATCTGTTTATAAATAGGTTATTTTTTAACTCATTGAAAAGTTAGTATGTACAACATCATGTATTTTATAAGATATTTTTCTTAGTCATTTCTGTTTCTTCAGTGCTTAGTACAGTGCTTAACATGTAGAATGCACTTGATAAATGTTAATTGACTTGAGAAATTAAGATCTTATAACATTGATTAGTAATGATAGCAAACACTGCACATTACCAGTACTAGACAAAAATACTTAATGAGAAAATGTGTATGGTTATATTTGTGCTCAGGGTATATGTCATTTTCAGTTTGCTAATGGTATCCCTATTCATAATTACGTATGCAATGTAATAATATACCATGCAAATTTTATTTCTAAGTGAATGCAGAATGAAGGATTACTTGTTAAATAATATCTGTGAATATTTCCCTAGTTTTGTTGGGGAAATAAATAATTCACATACTCAAACTAAAAAAAATTTGACAAATCCCCATAAAAGCAATGAAAATCATTACCATTCCAAGATTCAGTGTTGTAGTTTAAGATAAGAGTTGAAGAGGCATCCTCAGGGAATTATCTTAGCAGGGAAACCAAAGAATTTCCCCTATAAAGTTTTCGCTCCATGGAGCTAAATATTAAATACCTTCATGGTTAGGAAATGTATTCTCCTTTCCACTAGCTAACTATTTCTCTGTGACTTGTATTATCATTTCCTAAATCTGTCATGACATGCTCCTTCAGATTGCAGCCCGAAGGTGCTTCTGTTGCTTTCCTTCTGCCTTGTGAGGAATATCTAATAACTTCCCACCAAATCCTTCATGTCTTAGTTTTCCATGCTGGAAAACATATGGTCTGTTTCAACCAAAGAGAGTTCCTGTCAGGCAATTGAGAGACCAGGATATCCTGTTTTAAACTGAGGTTATCTACTGGGAAATGACACTTTTTGAAAATATCTATTATTCAGTGGCTTGTCATGGAAATAGTCATGAAATTTGATGAGAGAAAGAGAATATGGTAATAGAGATTCATTTTCTGTTTTCACCATCCTGTGGTTATTGCCATTCTTTCTCCCACTAAAAGAAAGAAAACAAATGATTTTTTGGAAAAGTTCTAAAACAGTACTGTACTAAAGGATTTCAACTGATAGGTAAAGTTGTAAGACTTGGAAACTGGGTGATTGGACAGGTGAGGGGAGTCAGTCTCCTGAATGGGTCATTTAAGAAAGTGAGCACATATTGGAAGGATGTATTTTTGTCATTTCGCATAAGGCAAAAATCCAGGAAGCTTGACTGAGCAACAGTGTCTGCAGTCAGATACAGTATAGTTCTTTCATTAACATTAGATTGGATTCTGGAGATGGTCCAAGATCTCTTAATGGAGATCTGCATGAAAACCTGATTCACATTTGTTGAATTTTCCATGTGTTTCTAACTGCCAGATCTGGTATCAATGGAAGTGCTGTATATTAAAACCCCCAAAACTATTTTCCATTGAGATCAGACAGTCACCAACACCTTGAGATTTTTGTCCAATTGTGTCAGATGCCCTGAGAAAAGCAAAATGGCATCCTTTTATGTTAAAACTACTATAGTAATTTTCTTCACGAAAACTAATAAAGATCTATAGAATTCTCTAGTGTCCACATAGGGCATGTTTAAGTGAGTCCCCTTATTTAAAGCTGCTAGGCTAGCACACATACTACACAGAGATAATGAAGATTTTATTTGAGAAAAGAATACCAGTATTCTGGCAAAAAAGAAAAATGTTTTATACTATAGTATTTTGAAGAAAGTTCTAAATAAGTTTCTATTTGATTTTAAATTCTTATAACCTGCAGAGTTTTATTTTACCATGATTAGATTGCCCTTTCATATATTCAGAGTCCTACTGCCCTCCAAAAGCACCTGGGCATGTATCCAATGGTCTGTGGGTAACCTTGAATTTAGTAAGTGAATATTTTCAGAGAGTTTAATTCACTTCTAGGTATAATACAATATAAATGGTTAATGAGGTATTAACCATTGCGTTAACCATAATTACTGTTTTAAGCAGTGCTTCAGTATTTGCTTTTTTGTTGTTCTTTTTTTCAGTACAATACCAGTACCTTTTCTTTTTTTCTGATACGTGTCTACTCATATACATGAAAGTTATAATTCTACTAATTCAAATAGGTGTGAGCAATGTAGTCATAAGTCAAATTCCCATATGACCCCTCCAACTAAAAAAAAAATGTGTATTTCATTGTGTTTTACTCTAATGTGAATTGAGATGTGATAAGCCTTTTTTTTTCATTTTCTGGTTCTAATTTTAACAGCAACACCTGTGCACATATTCACAAATCTCTGGCATCCCATTTAAAGTGCATATGTTAGAGACTGAAATTCAGTATAGAATAGAGAAGTAGTTAAGTGACAGGGATTGGAGAAATGTAATTATTAAGAAAGTTATGTCAGCAGCTCAGTGCTCTTTCTTCAAAGTAAATCCACCACTAGTGAACATATGGGTTTTTTTTCCTTCTAAGATAAATTTGCTAATTCTGGACTGTACTTAGACAATTCAGTACAAGTTATTGGCTAATAGCATGAGCAGAAATATTCTTGGTAATTTAAAGCTATACATGCTAACTATTTCTATCTTCAAATATATAATTTACTTGCCATATGGAAACCTTTCATCAGCACATTGTATAGGACTGCAATAGATTTAATTTTAATTGTCTAAAGTCGTCTAAAATCATCTATTAAACTTAGAAGATTAACATTGGTATTTATGTGTTATATTTAATAATTCATTGTCAACTGGAAGATACTGAGTTTACATTTTTATCTTTATTCCAAACTTATCCCACGGGAAAGTTATTGAGGAAAATGTTATCTCACATCAACATTGTAGACTAAAACTGTCATACTCTTTACTTTCAAGGGAGATAGAAGAACCTATGAATATTTCATGGATTCTTTAATATAAAGTATCTGAGAATAATATTTTCTTCAGAATATTTATTTGAATTGAACAAGAACAAAGATGAGATGCTTATCTACTTCTACAGCATATGTATACTTCAATGAAAGCTATAGTATAATCTACAAAGAGGGACTCTGCAAGAGGAAGACCTTCAATTTCTACACTGTCATACTTTTTTACTCTGAGGAGGCTATTCATTCCTTTAAATCTTATCTCAGAAAGATGTTCAAGCTCTCAAACATCTAGCTTTGCTTCTCAGTTGAAATCCACACCATAATTGCAATAAAAATCAATGACACATTTATTTTACTTGAGGCTTATATGGTTGGTATGCATCCTGAACATCTTTCCTCATTTAATATTTTGGAATATTACAACACAGTCTAGAAATGTGATTCATTTCAATCTAAGCATTCTGACAAGCTTGACCTCAGAATGATCCTGAAATTTACAAGCTAAATAAAATAATTATATTCTAATCTTGGGAATGGGACCAAAACTGTATAGATGATGCAGAGGAAGGCAGATTACAGTTTCTTAGAAAACATGAGGCATAGAAAAATCAGGTTTTAGTGTGCTCACAATTACTGCTATTCAACATTGGAATTGCAGAGTCTATCATTGAATTTCAATGTAGGAGGTGCCATAGAGCTCATCTCAATATAATTGATTTTCTACTCATTTTTACCTCATTTTATGTTGTTCAGGCTAATAATAAATGAGTACCTACGAGGTATTTTTTCCTCCTGATACCAAATACATGGTGTTTTCCCAACACCACTTCTCAAACTCTGCAACACTCACTAGGTATGCAACAATTCAACCCAATTTTTACACTACCTGGAGTTAGTACAGGCTCCACAGTTCAAGGGCTCAGCCCCACAAGACTGCTCACTGACTTCATATGCCACTTGTAAGTCTAAGGCCACCTGGACTTCTTACTAACTGTCCATAAACCCAGAAGCTCTGTGAACTCCATTGCATAGGGTTTTTTCTGGAGGTCTCATTAGTAAGCCTCATTAATAAAATCACAGGCATTGGTGATGAACTCAATCTCTAGCTCCTCTCTCCTCCCCAGAAGTTGGAGGGTTCAAAGCTTTGAATCCAGCCATGACCATTCTGGTGACTAGCCCCCATCCTGACACTATCTAGAGGCCCACCAAGAATGCCCTCATTAGAACAAAGGCTCTCTGTCTTCCTTGTCACCCAGCACATCACTGTTCTCCCCAGTCCTTCTTCCATAGGTTTCTCCTACTTTTCTTAAAGCCTTTTGATATCCTCCAAATATAGAAGAAATCCAAACTGGCTCCAGGAAAAAAATAAAAATAAACCAAAATTATCATTTGCTCAACCTCATTGGTAACATGTACTTGGAATAAAAACAGTAACGTACATTGGAAAAGTTAAAAACAATGAGGGATGCTTTTGAAGGAATACACTTCATTCCTGTTGAAATTTTAATGTAGCATATAATTCTCTGTAGACGCTGTGAGGCAGACATTGTCCAGATTTCAGATTTTTAAAAATATCACATTACAGCAGCCAAAATGCTGTTATTTTGGTAATTACTAGCACCTCTGTTTTCTAGGATAATGGAATAAAATGTTGCCCAGACCACTGACCACAGTCAGTGTTGCCCTCCCTGTAGGCCACCTGTAGGGGATGGTTTGCCCCAAACCACAGGTTTAAACAGTTTGGTCTCTTTAGCAGTGTCTCAGTTGTGGTTTACACAACCATCTTCACTTATTATGATCTGTGTCCACCAAAGACGTTTTTAAATTTACCTAAAAGGTAAATTAATAAAATGTCATTTCAAATCTAAATACATAAGAAATAAAGTGTCATTTCAAATTGTGCACCAGCATCTGATGTTCAATTAACGTCATTATTCTCAATTAAATCAAGTCCCTGCAGCTATCCTCTTGCAAGTGAAATAGCACAATTCACCTAGATATAAGCAAAATAATTTCATATTTTTGGCAATATCATACTAGCACCTTTTAGTCACTCCATTTGATTTTACCACTCATCTTTCTCTCAGATGATAATCAGTGGTGTTTCAAGATTATTATAATAAATGTACTGAAGTTGGGTGATAAGCAATCTTCTCAGGAGTTAGCTCTTTAAATGTTTATGTATAGTAGAAGCATAGTGTTTGATCAAGATCTTTAATAATATGAAACATGTTTATACCAATGAGTTATAAAAATAAACATGATACATAAAAAGGAGAATAACATGATAAAATTCAAGTTTAATATGCACTAGGGAGGAAAAGTTTCTCAAGTATTCAGGCACATATATATCAAAGACTCCCAGTAATTTTAAAGCTTTCTTCTCCAAGAAGCTACAACCAGCTACCAAACCTAAAAAGGCCAGTTATCAGAATCATAGTTCCAACCTGGGAAAGCCAGTATTTCTGCTAAAAGTATTTCTTTCATATTAGCAGAATTGGAGTAGAGGAGAGCTCCAAGTCAGAGATGATTTGAGATGTTCTGTAATACAAATCTCTTATAATACAAAAGATAAACTTCCCACTCCTTTATCTGAAGCCCATAAGATAATGCTAATATCAAAACAATATACCAAAAAGAAAAAATGTTGATGAAAATCCTAAATAAAATATTAGCAAATAGAATCCAGCAGTACATTAAAAGATTAATTCACCATGGCCAAGTGGGGTTCAGTCCAGGAATCCAAAACTGATTCAATATTTTAAAATGCATTAATAATACTCAGCATACTAATAAGTCAGAGGAGAAAAAAACAAATGGTGTCTTTAACATATGCCAATATGACATTTGAAAATTTCCCTTACCCATTCTTGATTCAAGAGGAAAATCTGTTCGAGAAATAAGAATAGATATAAATTTACTTCAAGTGAAAAAATATTTATGACAACAAAAAGGATCATGGTGAAGACTGAAGCACTTGAAACATATTAATCAGAAATGTCATAGTGATGCCTACAATTACTGGTAATTTAAGACTAAAGAAGAAACATGTAACTTGTTGGTTAAATGGGAAAATATCAGTATTTTATCCACTTATTCCACAAACATTGATTGAGGGCCTGTCAATGCCAGTCATATATTACGGTATTATATACAATGGTAATTATTAGATACAGTTGACTCTTGAACAACATGGATTTGAACCTCATGGGCCTGCTTATACACACATTTTTTTCAACCAAACAACGATGGAAAATACAATATTCAGGCATGCAAAACCTGTGAATACAGATGGCCAACGTTTCCTATAGGCAGGTTCAACAGAGCTAACTTCAGGACTTGAGCATGAGTAGATTTTGCTGTATACAGGCGGTCCTGCAATCAATCCCCTGTGTATTCCCAGGGAAGACTGTACTGCCATGCAAAGATGAACTGGCTGCCCTCATGGAGTTAACATTCAAGGGTGGCAGCTTATTTACAGATTATGTTACGGCTGCATATCTGGAGGGAAAAAACACAATTTTGTATTTTTTAAATTTAGTTGGGTACAAGTTAAATATTAACCTGCAAATGTTAATAATCAGAAAAGATGACTGAATGAAAATATTCCAGTCAAAGAAATAACAAAAACTCATAGAAATATAAAAAAAAAATACACAGCACCTATTCTTAAAAATGATAAAACATAAGTGTGAGAATTGTATCTTTAAAATGGGGGAGACAATCTTTATTGTACAGAAAGACTCAATACTGTAATGATATAAATCATTAATCTATACAGTAAATTAAATCTCAATGTGAATCATAACATAGCTTTTTTTTAAAACTTCATACATTTTATCTAGATCTATAAATATCTGAGACTTATATGGAAAATGGTGTATGGAAGAATAATCAGGAGGAAATATTCATATCAGATTTTAAATTGTTTTTATAAAGCTACAGTAATTAAAATAACCTACCAGTAAGAGAAAAGATAATCCAATGCTACAGAATAATGAATCAATAAATTAAAATATTTATTAGAATTCACTGTATGATTAAAATGGCATTTCAAATCAGTGGGGAAATGATAATTATTCAATCACTGATGTTTTGAATAGTTATATAGTCATTCAAAAAATTGGAGTTGGATATCTACCTCAAACTTAACACCAGAATAAATTTCAGATAATTAAAGGTTTAGATGTTTAAAAAAAATACAATCATAGATGTATTGGGATGAGATGCAACTGATAATATGAAAATCTTGGCTTAAGGGAGCTTTTACAAGCCTGACATAAAATCTAGAAGTCCTAAAGAAAGGAATGGATACATTTTTACTATATACCATTTTCTTAATTGACAAATAAATATATACATATGTATATTTATAGTGTTCACCATGATGTTTTGAAATATGTGTATATTTCGGAGTGACCAAGTTGAGCTAATTTGCACATGCATTAGCTCACATATTATTTTTGTGTCATGAAGGCATATCATTTTTTTGTGGTGAGTAAAATCTACCCTTTTAGAGATTTTCAAGTATATAATACCTGAATTACTATAATTTGACTTGGTATGGGATGTAGATGTGTAAATTCATAGAGACAGTTGTACAGTGCTATACATCAGACTGAGCAGTTTTTATCCTAGGGAATTGGATTCAGAGGAGGAGGACTGAGCAGGGAGAAGAGAGTATTATATGTTCTACTTTATATCCTTTTGTAATGTCCCAGTTTTTAATATATAAGGAGCAATAATTATTTTTATTATTAAAAACTACCTACAAAGACTTAAAAATTATTTCCTAAAAAGAAATCTGGAAACAGAACTCTGTTTTCCATATTTTCTAATTCTCTTTGAGAAACTTTTTTTTTCATTTATCCTGGCATGCTGAATTTCTAGCCAAAGTTAACTTTATGAACAAGTTAATAATCTACATTTTGAATTATTTATATGCACTTTGAAGCTTTAAGGCAGGGAGGGCAGCTTCATGTTTTCCTCTCCTTCAGATCATAATCCTCCTTCTGACACCATGGTCTTCTCCATATTAATGAGGTCCATAGAGTGGAAAGAATGTTAGATTGCAGGTTCAGGGTGTGCTATCCCCTCTTATCTGTTACCTTTCACATGTTCACCATGAAGGGCAAAAGAAGTGAATTAAAACTGACAAATATGTAGTATTCTGGGCCTTAAAGGCAACATAGCACAGGAAAACAAATTTCTATAGATATTTTAGGAAGGATTCTTGATGAAAGATTTTTTTTTCCGATTTTGGCCTAGATCGAGGGATAGTCTTCACCCCTACCACCTCTGCCTCCCAGGCTTAGAGTCAGGTTTGATCCTTGGGGAGACCTGGGATTTGATTCCAGATCCTTCAGTGGACCGTCTTTGGTCCTGGTTCCTACTCAGGCAAGGGCGCCATTTCGAGTCTAGTGTAACCTGAGAAGGTTGTTTGTTGTAAAGAAGGGAGGCAGCTTTTATTTTGGCTACTTGCCATGAAGTTAGTTCCAAAGAGCATTCAAGTGGATCCAGCCCTGTGAAGTGATTCTTGTTTCCTTGTAGTTCCCCTGACCAGCCAAGACCCACAGCCAAGCAGCCCACCAGACCAGAAGCGTAGGTAGCCCCGGCCAGGCCTAGAATCTCATAGGTTCTTAAAAAAGAATTCACCTGTTCCTCTATCCATTGTGCTAAAATTTGCCTGAAGAAGAATAGCTGTGTGATTTTCTATTTTCTAGACTATGGCTCTAATCTATCAAGTTGTGTTTTGTCTGTGTGCTGAGCAGATCTCAGAATAAAGCAGTTTTTTAAATGTTTTCTAAACATTCTCATTGTTCATTCATTGCCATTCTGTCAAATATTTGGCACATCAGTTGCCCGGAAATCTGGCAGGTGTGATGGCATTGATTTGAGTTATTTCCCCCTCTAAATTCTTTGCCAGAGCTCTGATGTGGTAAGAACCATTATACCATGTCTCATCTGTTCCCTGTATTTCAAAAATGCATTCTTCTAAAAGAATGACCAAGTCCTCCAAAGGCTGGAAAAAGAAGTCACTGCTTCACTTCAAAAGTGATCAGGAAACAATAAAGACACTGGTAGAAAACAGGAGAACCAAAAAGAACCAAGCATGGCTTAGCATTGGCATTTTGCCATGGAAATACTGCCTGTTTCTAGTTTTGGAATTATGTGCTTCCAGGATGTAAAAGAAAAGACACATAAGATGGAAGGAACAAATTCTATTTTAACAACAGACATTGTTATTGCGGTCACGGCAGATGCAGAACTCTACATCAACACTTTTCTAGCTCTGGATAAGCATTTAAATATTGCAAGAACTCACTCCTTAGATGTTGTCATTGGGGACCTGAGAGACTTAAGCCACAGGGAGGTAATATAAAATAACACTAGTCTGATCGAATTTCCTTCTTTTTTTTTCCATTTCCTTACCTGAAAATCTTTAATAGTTGTTTTAGTGCAGAGATCATTTGATGGATTTACCTTGAAGAAAGAATAATGTGGCCAAGGCTTATATGTGTTTTCTTTCTTATTTCTGAAATCCTGTAAAACCACAGAGTGTGAAACTTTATATTGAGACAAAAACTACCAGGAAATGAGAATAGTCTTGTTGGAAAAACAGTAGCATAATAATATTGAAGGAGCAGGAAGCCTGACTACAGCATAGGGTTTAACAGGTGTATTAGTCTGCTAGTGCTGTTACAACAAAATTCTACAGACTGGGTGGCTTAAACAACAGGAATGAATTGTCTCACAGTTCTGGAGGTTGGAAGTCCAAGATCAAGGTGTTTGCAGGTTTGGTTTCTCCTGAGACTTCTCTCCTTAGCTTGAAGATGGCCATCTTCTCCCTGCGTCTTCACATGGCCTTTTCTGTCTGTGTGCATTTCCTTCGTGTTCCCCTTTCTTCTTGTCAGGACACTGATCATATTGATTATGGCCCCATCCTAGCAACCTTAATTTAATCACATCTTAAAGAGCTTATCTTGAAATACAGTTACATTCTGAAGTATTGGAGGTTGGGATTCAACGTAGGATTTTGCGGGTTGGGGGCACAATTCAGTTTATAACATGGGATGAGAGAACATGGCTCCAATAAAAAGACATTTAAAGAGGAAGAATGTGCCATTAGAGTTAGCAACATTCACAGGCACTAAGGAGAAACTGTGATGATTGATTAGAACCAGTGAATTGTAGAAGGGAATTCCCTGATTCTTCAGTCATAATATTGGCTCTTCAGCTAGCTGTGAACCTGGAGAATTCTTTAACCTCTTGCAATCATATTAGATACTTCATCAAAATAGGATAAAAATGGCCACTGAACCCACCAAGCATAGATCAAATACATTCTATATTTTAAATTTTAAAATGCAATCTTAAATATAAAGTATTTTTATAGCTGCCAATTCTCTGTGGAAATTCTCTGGAGGAAGTAAATGTTGAGGAACATTTTGGAAGAGGAGAAAAGGGGAAAGCTGCCAGAAAGAAAAGCACATTTTCCATGGGAAAATTATTTGTGTTCATAGAGCAAGTGTTTTTTTGAATAAGGGACAATTTAGAAGACTTGATTCTTTGGAATGAACAGCTCAATACACCATCTCTTTCTTAGGCCTTGCAATCTTCATTTTTTTTAATTTGGGGAACTGGGTAATTGATTAACTTGCTACATGGCCTTAGTCACAGTGCCTTAGTTTCCACATACATAGAATGGAGAAAACAACATCTGCTTAGCCAATTCACAGAAACTTAATCAAATAATAGATGAGAAATTTCTTCAAATTGGTAAAAAAGAAACTGTGCAGTTGGGAAGTGATAATATTTTAAATAACAGAACTAGCCGGTATCCAGCACCCAGCATATGGCAAGAGCTGAATAAATGTTCATTGACTGACAATGATGGTTTAAATAAAACACCAAATTTTTAAGAAGAGTGTAATTCCAAGCTGATACTTTTGGAATTGACTTTTCAGTGTCATGTAGGAAAGAGAAATGACAGAAACAGGATAGCCAACTGGGATGCACACAGGCATGATCCAGTTAGGGCCGATCTAAAGGCCATGAAAATTGAGGGGGAAGGGATAACATACTTTGAAAATTAGGGACATCAGCAGATAAGTATAGAAAGAATGTTAAACAAACCACCAGTCTTACAATGATAAGGCAATTTTCTTCATTATAGAATTAAAAAGTGTGTTTTTGCAGGCTTTCTTCAAATGCTTATGCAATGCACAATACATTGCTTTGTCTGCAAGATGATTCTAAAGAATAATAATTTTTACTCTTAGAACTTTTATGGAATTCTGCTCAAATTTTCTCAATTTCACTCTCCATTACCCCTAGTTATGCCCTAGATACCCACACGATAAAGCTCAAAGTACATTTTATTTTCCTTAATACTCAGCTCTTTTGTCTCTCCGTGCCTCCACCAACAAAAAGTGTCCCTTCTTGTATATTTTAATATTTTCCACAGTTTTATTTCTATCTTTATACCTTTATAATCTCTTTCTTGTGCTGAAAACTGACTTGGAGTAGATTTTTAGATCTCATTATAAAATGGGTGTGGAAAATTGCTTCTAAAACTGGTTATATTATGTTCTTTCCTATCAAAATATCCTTACTGTGTTACTTAGCAGTTCTTCCCATCAAGAGATGAATACAACCCTACCCATAGAATCTGGGCTGGCCTTGTTACTTGCTCCGACCCACAGAATGTGGCAGAAGTGAAAGTTCAGAAATTCCAAGTTTAGGCCCCAATACAGTCTTGATCCTTTGCTGTTTCAGAATTCTGACTTGCCAACATGTGGGCTAGCTTGCTGAAAGATAAGACCTTGTGTTGCAGAAATGAGCCATCCCAGCTGACTGTAGATTTATAAGTCCAGCCAAGCCCAGAAGAACCAGCCAGTTGAGCCTAACTCAAATTGCTGGCCCACAGAATCAGAAGCTACGTAAATACCATTTTAAAGTAGTTCTTTATGCATTGAAAGCTAACTATTACAGTGGGCTACCTGGGATGTTTATGAAGTCTCCTTCTCGTTTCTTCTGTAAGTAATATTTGCAGCAATTCTTACATCAATGTGCTACTGGATAAAGGATGAGTAATACCTTGAAGACATTTCAAACTCCTTAATTTTATGATGTAGTAACATCCAGATACATTTTTTTAATGACATTTGGAACATGCCAATATTCTTAAATATGCCAAAGTAAAAGTCCAGAAGTTATACATTTTCATTTAACTTTGCTCTTGCAAACATCTCCTGTGGGTTCAAATATAAAGAGGATCTGTCAGCGAACAGAATCCAGAAAAGGTTAATTTTCTTGATGCTGTCATGGAGAGATCATTGGCTTGGTGCCATTGCTGGTGTGGGGTCATAGCCAATCTGGGAATGAACAGCTGTTGTTATTCAGAAAAATTCAGACAATATTTGGGAAGACATTATTCAGGAGAAATAATTAAGAGAAAAATGGGAAAAAGGCAAACTAAATCAGAATAGTATTTTTAGACTGTAAAAATACCTAATGATTCCAGAATTGTTTAATATACTTTCCAATATAGTCCAGAGGGAAGGGAGGTAGAAATAAACAGAATTTGTAATGTCCCTAACAAGACATTTATTTGGAGAGCAACATGACGTAGTGACAGAATACAGGATTTGGAGTCAAGAGATGTTGATTCTAAGTTTTTGCTAAGGCAATAATTTTTTTATGTTTTCATACACATGGAAATAAGTAACTTTCAGCTCTGCTTATGACTGTATAACACACACCATCTTAAAATATATTCATGGTTTCTACATAAAGAATCATATATAATTGGTTTATTATTGTCAATTTAAATTTAAATTGAATTAAATATATTTGTTCTCAGTTTTAATTTCTAATATTGTAAATACTGATAGCCATAACCCATAAACAACAATTCTTTGGCATTTTTAATAACTTTTAAGAACATAAATGAAAACTGAGACAAAAAAACATTGAGAACCACTGCTGTAGAGAAAGTTAGGTCAGTTATAACATCCATGTTATAGATTGGGAACTAAAGCAATTAAAAATGAATTCCCTTGATGAGGGTGACTTATTAGAGACTGATCTAGCATGAATACCTTCTAACTCAAAGTTTCTTTCACATTTTAACTTTACTATTCCCAATACCATTTTAATACTAAAACAATTACATTGTTCAAAATAAATACAATAAAAATATAATTTTTAATTTGTCTGAATTTTTACACAATAGTTTCATATAACCATTAACATAATTAAAATACAAAACAGTTTCATCACCACAAAATATTCCCTCATTTACCCCTTTGTAATCAACCCCCTTCAAGTGATATGTTTTGACTTTTTGAGAATATCATATAAATGAAATCACATAATATTTACCATTTTAAGACTAGCTACTTTAGCTCAGCATATTGCCTTTGAAGACATCTAAGTTGTGTGTATCAAGAGTTCATTTCTCTTTATTGAGAGTAGTGTTCCATTGTAGGAATGTTTCACCGTTTGTTTATCTATTCACTCACTGATGGATGTCTTGGTTGTTTCCAGTTGGGCCAGTGCCAGTTTGGGCCAGTGTCCAGGAATGCAATTGCTGGGTCATATGGAAATCCTCTAAGAAGCTGCCAAACTGTTTTCCAGAGTGGATGTAACATTTTGCATTCTCACCAGCAATTTATAAAGTTCTAATTGCTCTGCATTCTCACCAGCCTTTGGTATTACCAATATATGTATATATATTTTTTATTTTTAGCCTATTTTACACTTTATACTAAGTATGTAATGGTATCTCAACATTGCTTCAATTGAGGATGTCTTGGATGTTCAACATATTTTAATGTGCTTACATTTCATGTATATATCCTTTTTGGTGAACTGTTGCTTCAAGTCCTTCGCTCATTTTTTAATTGGGTTGTTTGGTTCTTTTATTGTTGAGGTCTGAGAGTTCTTTACATATTCTGAATGAAAATGATAGCCTGGGCATATAATTTACAAGTATTTCCTAGTCTGGAGCTTATCTTTTCATTCTCTCAATAGCGTCTCTCACTTGCTATCCAAGTTTTTAATTTTGATAAAATTCTGTTTATCTATTTTTTAATTTGATGGATTACGCTTTTGGTGCCATGTATAAGTACTCTTGGTTAACCCTAAGTCATGCAATTTTATTCTATATTTGTCCTAAAAAATAAGTTTATATCAGTTTTATGTCTGACATTTATATCTATAATCCATTATGTGTTAATTTTTGTATAAGTGAAGGTTTAGGTTGAAGTTTTGTTGTTGTTGTTCATTTGATATACAATTCTTCTGACACTATTTGTGGAAAATACTATTCTCAGTGAGTTATCTTTGTTTTTAATTCTTTTTTTCTTTTGTACTTTTTAAAAAAATTTACTTTAAGTTCTGGGATACATGTGGAGAAGGTACAGATTTGTTACAGAGGTATACATGTGCCAAGGTGGTTTGCTGCACCTATCAATCCACCATCTAGGTTTTAAGCCCTGCATACGTTAGGTATTTGTCCTAATGCTCTCCCTCCCCTTGCCCCCAGCCCCCAACAGGCCCCAGTGTGGGATGTTCTCCTCCCTGTGTCCGTGTGTTTTCATTGTTCAACTTCCACTTATGGGAGAGAACATGAGGTATTTGGTTTTCTGTTCCTGTGTTGGTTTGCTGAATATGATGCTTCCAGCTTCATCCATGTCCCTGCAAAGGACATGAACTCATTATTTTATGGCTGCATAGTATTCCATGGTATATATGTGCCACCTTATTGCACTAACTAGGACTTCCAGTTTAATATTGAATATGGCTGGTGAGAGTAGAAATTCTTCCCTTGTTCTCAATCTGTACTGGGAAGGCATTCAATATTTTACCACAAACTATGTTAGCTGTAGTTTTTTTGCAGATGCTCTTTACCAAGTTGTAAAAGTTCCTTTGTTACCAGTTTGCTAAGAGTTTTTATCATAAATTAATCTGAAAGTTTGCCAAATTCTTTTTCCTCATGAATTAATGATCATGTTGTTTTTCTTCCTTAGACTGTAATATGGTGGATACCAATTGCTTTTTGAATATTGAAATTGTCTCACTTTCCTGGCATAAATTTCACTAGGTTGTGGTGTAGCATTCTTTTTATATATTGCTAAATTTGATTTGCTTATATTTTGTTCAGGATTTTTGTATTCATGCTATCAGGGATGTTGATCTGTATTTTTTTCTTATATTATCTTTATCTAATTTTATCAGAAAAATGCTGGTCTCATAAAATGAGTTGGGAAGCATTCTATCCTCTTCTATTTTTCATTAGGAAGTATGCAAAATTTGTTTTTGCTTTTTCCTTAAATGTTTGGCAAAATTCTCCAGGAAACCCATTAGGGCATGTATATTTCCTTTTTGGAAGATTTTTAAAAATGAATCAATTTCTTAATAGTTGTAGAGCTATTCAGTTTATTTATTTCCACTTGGGTGAGTTATGGAAGCTAGCAGTTTCAAGGGATTATGTCATTTTATTTACATTCTCAACGTTATGTGCATAGATTTGTTTTAGTAGTCCTTTGCTATGCTTTTATTGTCTTCAAAATCTGTAGTGATATAACCTGTTTCATTTCTTTTTTTTTTTTTTTTTTTTTTGAGACAGAGTCTCACTCTGTTGCTGGGGCTGGAGTGCAATGATGAGATCTGCTCACTGCAATCTCTGCCTCCCCAGTTCAAGCAATTTTCCTGCCTCAGCCTCCCAAGTAGCTGGGATTACAGGTGTCCACCACCACACTCGGCTAATTTGTATTTTTAGTAGAGACTGGGTTTTTCCATGTTGGCCAGGCTGGTCTGCAACTCCTGACTTCAGGTGATCCACCGCCCCTCAGCCTCCCAAAGTGCTGGGATTACAGGCTCATTTCTTTATTGGTAATTTGGGTCTTTATTCTTTCCTTGTCAGTTTTGCCTGAGATGTATCAAATTTATTAATTTATTATAAAGAAACAACTTATGTTTTCTTTTTTCTCTTTTTATTTTCAATTTTATTAACTTATTCTTTTTTATTTCATTCTTCCTGCTTTATATGAGTTTGTTTCACTTTTTTCCCTTAAGATAGAAGTTCATTAGCTTGAAGCCTTTCTTTTTTATCCAGTGTAAACATTGAATGCTATAAATGTACAGCTAAACACTGCTTTAACTGCCTCTCACAAATTTTGATATGTTGAAAATATTCTTTTTGTCTTTGAGATGTCCTCTTTGATCTGTGAATTATTTAGAATTATCTTACTTAATATTCAAGAGCTTTGAGATTTTCCTGTTAGCTTTCTGTTATCTATTTATAATTTAATTACACTGTGGCCAGAGAACACACTCTGTATTTACTAAAGTTTATTTTATCATCTAGGGTAAGATCCATCTTGGTCAATGTTTCATGTACACTTGAATAATAAAAAAAAATGTTGTTGGCTATGAGTTTTATAAATGTCAAATAGATCCAATTGGTTGGTAATGTTTTTCAGTTTTTCTATGTTCTTGGTGATTTTCTGTCTGTTGTTTCTACTGATAAACTCTTGTCTTAGATGTAGTCTCCAACTACATCTTCAACTACAATTCTAAATTTGTCTAATTCTTCCTTCAGTTCTGTTATTTGTTTTATGCATGTTGAAGCTTTGTTTTTTGGTGCATATTTAGAATTATTATGTATTCTTGGTAAATTTAATTTTCTATTATTATTTAATGTTCTTTTTTTCCTGGTAATTTTACTTGCTCTAAAGTCTATTTTGTATGATATCAATATAGCCATTCTTACTTTCTTTATATTGGTATTTGTACAGTATAGTTTTCTGATTCTTTTACTTTTAATCTAACCGTATAATCATATTTGAAGTAAGTTTTTGTAGGCAACACACAATTGGATCAGGTTTTCTTTTGTTAAAAAATTCTGACAATCTCTGTTTATTTTGTTTTTCATTAGCTCTCTTAGACCATTTTTGTTGAATGTAATTTTTGATATGTTTGAACTTGGGTCTACCACTTTATTATTTGATTTGTATTTCTTCCCTCTCTTATTTGTTCCTCTGATTCTAATTTCTTACCTTCTTTTGAGTTAATTGACCAATATAAAAATATAAAAATCCTAAAAAGTGTTCTGTTTTACTCTATTATATTTTTTTATTTCTTTGTACAAGATTTTAGTGGTTTCTCTAGAAATTATAATATATATAACTTTTCTCAATTTAAAATCAATAGTTTACCAGTTGAGGTAGAATGTAGAAAACTTGCCATCATTTAGGTATCCTTACCCCAGCCCCCTTTGTGATATAGTTGTGTAATGTTACATCTACATACCCTGAAAAATATATCAAGGAATGTTATAACTTTTGCTTTCTACTATCAAACATATTAAAAAGAATTCAATAGGAAAATAGCCTATTATATTTACCCAGTTATTTACCATTCTGTTGCAATTCCTTTATTTCTTACCATCCCCAAGTTTCCTTCTTGTATCGTTTCCCTCTCTCTGATGAACTTTCATTAGCAATTTCTTCAGTCCTGGTCTGCTCGCAATAAATCCTTTTAGTTTTTCTTCATTTGTTAATGTCCTTATTTTACTCCCATTTCTGAAGTTTATTTTTGCTTGATAGAGAAATCTGGGTGGGTTTTTGTTTTGTTTTGTTTTTGTCTCACCACATTATTGTTCTCACTTCTGTTTTTTCCTTATGAAAAATGCAGTCATTCAAATCATTGCTATCCTATAAGTAATGTGATTGATATTTTTATCTGGTTTCTTTTATGGTTTTTTTCTTTGCTTTTAGTTTTAAGGAGTCTGATTATAATACATCTCTGAATTTCTTTGGGTGTATTCTGTTTAAGGTTTTCTGCACTCCTTAAATCTATAGGTTTACATTTTTCTCCAAATTTGGAAGTTGTTATTTCTTCTTAAATACTTTTCCAGCATAATGCTCTTTTTCCTCTTCTATTGTGTCTTCATCGATACAAATTTTTAACTCTTTGGCATTGTACCACAAGTCCTTAAGACTCTGGTCATTCTTTTTTTACAAAATCATTTTCCAACCTATAATTCAGATTTGAAGTATTTTTTAAAGTCTATCTTCAAGTTTATGAACTCTTTGTTCTGTCATTTCCATTCTTCTATCAAGCTCATCCAGTGAGTTTCAAAATCTGATTAAATTTATTTTTCAGTTCTAAAATTCTCTGGTTCTTATTTATATATTTTATTTATTTGGTGAGACTTCTCTCTTTCCCTTCATTTTAATAGTATTTGATCTTACTCTCAAAGGACTTTTCTAATAGTTTCTTTGAAGTAATTGTTAGATAATCTCAACATCTGTGTCACTTCAGTGTTGGCATCCGTTTATCTTCTTCTACACACATTGACATTTTCCCAGTTCTCCCTATGCCAGGCAATTTTGGATTATATCCTGGACATTTTTACTATTATACTATGATTCTCTGAGTTTTGTGTAAGTCTTCTGGAGAATGTTGATATTTCTGTTTTAGCAGGCAATTGACATGGCTGGTTTCAGATTGCTAGTTCTGACAAGCCTTATAGGAGTTGTGGTCTTAATGTCGCTTCCTTGTGCCTTTGCAGAATTATTTGGATTTGCCCTATGTGTGTGACATCTGTAGTCATTCTGAGTTATGGGTGATCTATCTTGTAGTTCAGTTCTCAAAGCTGACGTTATGCTATTATGTGTCAAAGCCATACATGTGCATCTTGTGGTATTCCTTGAGTTTATAACTACTTTTTCTGGTCACTCTCCTAGCTCCTTCCTCTCTGTGATCGCCCCAGAACTTTTGGCTCCAGAGCTCCTCTTTTCAGTTCAGACAGAAATATGGGGCTTTATTTTTCAGCTCTGTCATGCACTTCCTGCAACTGTGATCATTTCTTGAGCCTAATTGCAGCAAGAAAAGAGAGAAATAAACAAGTGCTCACCTCACCCTTTGGGGTCCAATAACTTCTGATTTGAAAGAAAAGGTTTTTTCCTCACTCCATTAGGCTCCTATGCACCCCGTTATCATCGTTATTGCTGTTATTGCCACTGCCATCACGAATAGCGCTGGATTAGTTGATGATGGGGTGGAAGGTGGCATGTAGGAGAGAAAGGAGAAAATAAACACCAAAGGGGGATTTCTACCACTTTCTGAGCATTGAACACCTCCTTCCCATTTTGCAACCCAAAACTTGAGGGCTTCTCCTGTAGCTCTATGTAACTGCAAGGACATCTATTTCTGAGTTTGGGCTGCATTGAGCTCAAACTAGATATGTCAGAGAAAAAAATGATAAGATTATTGGTGATTTAGTGGCACTTAGCATTCTGGTCTTCTTTCCCAATTTGCCTACTACTGTTTACTTTTCAGAGTTCTCAAATACCTGTTGATGCATTCTGTCCATGTTTTATAGCTGCATTCAATAAAAGAGACAGGGTTTAATGTTCTTACTCCATCTTACCTGGGACCAGAATTTCAATGAACTTTTTCACAATCACATAAGGCAAGCACTACAAATGTCTAAGAGGATCTTCGGAGCATCCATTAGGGAAATATGCTAGTTGAAATTTATGCCACATTTAGTTCTCTGACTTCAGTCTCCATTTGTGATCTTTTACCTTTAATACCTAGTATTATGGTAATTTCTCAGAAGGAGTTTCCCTAACCTGAATCAGAAGTCAATTTTCCCCTCAACGTCTTACAGTACATTTGGTATCTAATTGGAATGTTTAAATAAAGTTTCATCCAAAGTTAATGATAAAAGAAATAAGTAGATATAGAGTAATATGTGACTAACATGATGGGTAGGCAAACTAAGGCCTTTTCATAAGCCACATTTAGCCATATCAATTCATTTATCTATTGTCTATTGCTGCTTTTGTGTTCTAACAGGAGAGATGAACAGGTGTGGCAAAGACTGTCTGACTTTTCAATGCCTAAGATATTTACTGTCTTGCCTTTACAAAAATGTTTGACAATTATTGAACTAGATTATCTGAACTGCAAGGTATAGATCATTATGGTCAGCTTGGCGCTCCAAGACATTCTTCTATTAAACTTCTAGCCTGACCTCCTATCTGTGAATGGGAGTGTACCCTCTAGATAGTCGTTTAGGGTAATTGGAAGTCTTTCCCTTTTCCTTCTAAAATCCTAATTCCATTCATTCCATTAATACCAATAAGATAACTATTATTTTTCCACACACTGCTAGATGCTTAGGATACAGTGTGACAAAAGATAGATGTCATTCTTGCCTTCGTGAAGCTTAAAATATAAAGTAGTTTATGTATATAATTGAAAGCAACCCATTTCTAACAGCTCTTTATTGATCCTAAATCTATTCTATTAGGCAACATAGAGAAACTCTAATATCTCTTTTACATAATAGCATGTCTGATCAGAAAATATGTTTTATGTTTTTTCAGAATCTTCTCTTTCCCAGGTAAATATTTGCTTTCTTAATTTGTGATCAAGAAATGATGTTAAAAATGCAAGTCTAGTGAGAAATATTCATGCTTGCTGATGTATCTTTGCATTATCTGCAAATGCAGAGAGTACATCTAATTTGTTAGTATGCTGTCCCAAAACATACATAGTGGATTATCCCTGATAATGGATGAAAACCTCCTTTAGTTTCAGAAACCGATAAACGTTTCCCATTACACGTTACATTTCCATTTACTTATGAAGAATAAAATTTTAAATATGCTTATTTCAAAACTGAGAGGCAAGTTTAACAAAACGATTGAGCAACAAAATCACAAGTTGAATTCATCTAACCCGTGAATTCTAATGACTGTCTGTTTTCTAGATATTTTATAGGCTCTTCTTGCCTATCAGCTTCTTCTCAACCATCAAATGGTAGCATTTTCTCTGTAGAAAATATATCCATAATGCAAATCAGGAATAAGTTAATAAATGGTCTAATGTCAGAAGTGCTATAAAGAGAGGTAGAAAGAAGATTGCTGTAGACTTTGTATATTTTTGCTGTTGTTAAACTTAATTATTTAATTATTTATTTTTTTCTTTACATTCATGAACCAGGAAAGTCAAGAAACCATTTTGTTGGGAGTGTTGGAATCTAGATTAGTTTGAGACTATAATTCATTTAATGGATCAAAGGTTACAAAAATGCCAAATAGCATCTGGATTGGAAAAAAGAGTCAAGTAAAAACATGACTAAACAAAAGCTGTAGGAAACAGCTGAAAGATGTTCTGTCTAAATTCATGTTGTTTGTAGTGTCCAGCTAAAGTATCTGGGTCTAGATCAGGAAACTTTTCAGGGCTATAAATGATTTTTTTGAAACTGTGAAGCTTTATTTTGTGGTCTGTCACTCCAAGAAGAAATGAAAATTTGGTCATGAATATAAAGAAAACAAAACAATTGGCATGAAGTTGCTTCAATATTTTCATCCTATGACTTCCCCCAAAATTCTCAGCACCATTACATGTTCTGTTTGAACACTATGTATTCAGAGACAGAGCTAAACACTGCCAGATTTTGAGACATGAAAATAATATAGATTACTTCTACTTATGAATTTGTCAAATTTTATTCACTGGCTCATTTCTACTATTTCACAAATGACTGTATTTCTCTTTTCATAATCTTTAATCATTTATTTAGTGGTTTTTACTCCTGATGATCCAAGAGAATAAATCAGAAATATGTAGCTTGATGCTTTAAATTTATTTATTTATTTTCCCACTGAATATTCATTTTAGAACAACCGTTTTGTTAATAGAAACACTAGGAATATGTGGCATTATAAAAGTGGGAGCTACATACAATTCTCTTACCATTACAAAAATATTAGAAAAATTAATATGGGTGACTGGGCATAATACCAATATGAAAATAAACAAGGTTTCATAATAGGACTGACACATACTCTTTTGCGTTCTCTGAAACACATGCTTTCCAGAGATGAAAGCAGTATAATTCATCATCATGGGTCCTTTTGGTTCTGGTGTCGAAGAAGCTCAGGGGCAAAGTTAGAGTTCAACTGTATAATTGAGTCAATTTTGCTAGTCTTTCTTTTAAAATACAGTGTAGCTGCATTCTTTCTTTCCCCTTATATCATATTTGCTGACTCTGTTCCCCCAATATTATTGTGTTTCTTGTTGCACCTTTTCTATAAATTACCTTAACTCATTTTTTCAAGAGTAAGGTTTAGACAAGTTAAATGTCGAAAAAAATATACAATGCAATGTCATCACTAGATCGTGACTCGAAGGCCTTGAGTTCAACCATAGAGGTTGTTACATTGAGAAATATTCCTAGCTACTTTTATGAGTCTGATCAGGACTACAGTTCTCTCTCTTCAGAGACAAAAACAGGAACTGAGTAGTAGAAAATACAGCTGGGAAGGATGATCTCAGAGCACTTCTAAAATTTTCTCTGAAAATAACACAAATGTTAAAGCAAACAGAAAGTACCAAAGCAGAATTCTATAAGCCTATTGGTACCTTATCTGATTAATTACCTAGGTAAGAATTCATCATCAGCAAATAACCAGAAATGGGAAAATGGCATGTGAATTGTAGTAAAACAAACAATAACTCATTTCATCCCAACATTTCTTATAACCCCTGCCTCTGCTGCCTCATAGACATAGAAAATTATAATGTAATAACATGAACTCAATTAAAATAGCAGAGTGTTTAGGTAGTTGTATGGACTTTAAGGTCAAAATGATGAGGGTTAAAAATTGGTTTTGCCTCTTACTTGTCATAATCCTGGGAATTTTTAAAGGCTTGAATGTTAACTTTTCTCACTATAAATAATAAGGATATTACCTTCATAAGATTGTCATGAGAATTAAATGAGGAGATGTATATATATACATACATATATATGTATGTTACTATCACAGTTTTAAGTGGTCAATAATATTAGCTGCATTCATCTTTATTTGGAAATACAGAAAAGCATAATCCATCTTTTCTTTATTGTAATGGAATCTAAAGATGTCATTTTTTAGTACAAAGTAGAAGAGAAAATTAAACAAACTTTTACACATGATTAATGGCTGAGGTGACTACAGGTGAGTTTTACAGACTGATCACAGACTGATCAATGTGGTTGATATTGCACTCATGTTGCTAGGACTGTCGAAGAAACTGATTAAAATATTGCTCCATAATTTATTAGACAACAAGGCCATCAGGAAAGGATGGCTTACTTCTTCTGAACTTAGACCCCTGAGAGAACTCTTTTGACACCTCTAAAATCAAACAGCATTTGACATCAGTGTCTGCAAAAATTAGTTCTAATTATTTACTAACAAAAAAAGAAGATTATTTCTTATTATGCCATGCTGAGAATTATTCTGTAATAAACCGGAAGGACAGAAGCACATTAGTATTCCAAAATTATCTGGTTCCTATGCTTATCTCACATCACCATGATTGTACATTCACCCAAAATGCTCTTCCTTGTCACCCTCAGGATCCATCCTTTCTCTGCACTCTCTCACTCTGACATGCACTCTCCCAGACCCCACTTTATCAATGTTTGATCATGTGTATGTGTGGATGGAAGCTAGAGTTATCCTCTGATATTTCTGAAAGCAAAACTGATAATCTTCCTTGCTAGAGATTCCTGGCCAATATCCTTTCTTTCAGAAAGCAGTGTAGTGTGAGCTCACAGGTGAACCTTTTCTGATCTTCCGATAGTTGGTGCCCTTTACCTTCACAGTAATTATGCTACCTTAGCATTCATCTTACTGAAAACATCTGGGGAGAACTTAAGTGTGAAAGGTGCAATATAAAACCCAATATTTTTCTTTCGAGGAATATCACTGATTGCAATTTCACAGAAAGGGAATATCTAGCAACTGCAAGTGGAAAAAGAAAAAAAAGTTTAGAAATATTTATTGAGTAAGGAAAGCCCTCAGAAATCTTCTTTTACAACTAGAGAAGAGCTTTAAGTTCTTTGACACAATGCAATATGACGAACTAAGTCCTCCAATTAAAAAACATTTCCCATTACAAAACTACAGATTATTTACTAAAATTACAGAACAAGCTCGGTTATTTACAGGAAACTACGACTCTGGTATATGTTTTCCCAACAGTTAAAAGGAGAGAAGAATCTATTTTGGTACTATTAGTTAGCTCACAGCTGGGTTTAATAATGAGGGGTGTTTGGGATATTCGATGTGGTATGTAAGACAAACCCAAGGAGGTTTATTTAACCATGGTCCATGGCCAGAGACAACAAAGATAATGACCAGTGGGAAATATCTATTTCATTCAATTTCCAGAGTCTAGGGAAAAGCTTATGTTATAGAACTTACATGTAATTTAAAGGAAACTTTTAGTCACAAATCAACACTTGCTATTTCTTCCCCGTGTTTTCTTATTAAAATAAATGGAACTTGCTAGAAAGAGGCTAAGTATCTCAGAAAAAGCAGAAAGAAAAATCCAAGGGAAGGAATAGGTCAGAACCACAAGATTAAGGAGAAAGTGTTGAGAATGAATACACTGATTTTCTTCTTTTAGAAACTTGATTCATTTAGCCAACATGCAGGAGCCCCTTAAATATTAAAAGCACATGAAGGAAAGATAAGCCCAGGTTTTATGAGTTAGATGTGCTGAGTATTCCCTTAAAAATACAGTTTCACATTATGGTACATACTGTAACTTAAACTGTAATAGTGATTTTATTTTAGAAATTCTAGGATTGCCTACTCTATTGAGAGATGAGAATAATTCACAGTTAATAATATTGGTTATTTTTATTAAAATGTTTACTCCTAATTTCTTGGGAAGTCGGTCTTTCATTGTTATTAGAATACTCCCTGCAGCTCCAACAATCTCATTCGCTCTTTTAAAATCTATTGGTTCATTTAGCAAAGAAAAGTTCTGTTCTGTCTTTTGTTGAATTATCAAAAGTTGTCATAATTCTTATCAGATTATGCTTTGCTGCTCTAGTTTCCAATTCCCCTTATCTAATTGGAAAGGGAAATGTTGTATCTTTCTTTTTTAAATGGCCTTACATGTAGTTTTGCCTGCTTTCTTGTCAAGAAGCTTGTGCTTCTCTCCCTGCATCTGGTTCTGTGAGGACGTTCTGCCTTATATCTTTTTGGTAGAAACAGTGATTAAATCCCCCTTCCCCCTCCTAGCTTTAGACAGACATAATCTAATCTGTGTCATACGAAAAGACCAATTAGTCTCGCCCACTCTCCAGCCTTCTGTCCCTCCCCTCTCAGCTGCTACCCTCTTGGCACTCCACCTCTTTTAGGAAGTAGTGATGGGAGCCAAATTTCTAAACTGAATTCATTAGATGAATATGCAGGTCCAGATTGCATAAATGTGCTCACATCCTCAAGTAGAACTCAGACTCAAGACTTCTGACTTTTTCCGTGCAGCACATTTCATGTTCATCAGATTTCCCACTGCAAAACCTCCTCACTGGCTAGAAAGAAAGAAAAGGTGCATGGACTTGAATGAGGGCAAGTGGAAAACCCAGAGCTGGACGACACAAAATACACACAGAGAATGTCATCTTTTCTTGGATGTACTAAGTTATTTTTTACAGCCTTTTACAAGTAGTAACCTGCCTACTTCTGACAGGCATAGGTGGCCTGCAGAGTCTAGATGATAAATGGACAAGGCAAACCATTCATAATTCATGTGGAGAGCACTTGCACTACAACCAGTAGGGTCAACCACAATCAGAACGGAACCCTGGAGACCAGACATGGAAACACAGCACAGCTGGTGGTGCACGATTCTGATGAGTGCTATTCTTATGTAGCCAGATTGGAGCCACCATGGCTGGAGACAGCACTGCCAAGAAAGCCTGACCCATCTAAATGTTGTGGGACCAAAAGAGAAAACATGTAAGATCGCTTCATTTTGTTTGTGTTGTCCGAAATGGTTTTCTACTAAAGGAGACATGAACATTCTACAGTAGCTGGTAGTTTAAATTTCAAAACAGATAACTATAAATATTATCTCATGTTACCTGACAGGAAGATCATAGTAACTGTCTCTGGGTCAATCACTAAAATAAACATTGGACTTTTTTTTTTTTTCCAATTTTACAGTGTCCATCAATAAAACCGAAGTCACACTGCAAATGGGCCTACTACTCCATGTTTATTAGGGAATACTATTGTTGACTTCCTGATGTTTTAACAACACAGGTAGACCCCTTTGGATTAACAGAGTTTCCTTATAAATACATAGATATGAGAGTGAGACACAAAAAGGTAGAGAAAGAAACAGAGAAAGAGTCTCACTCTGTTGCCCAGGTTGGAGTGCAGTGGTGCCATCTCAGCTCACTGCAGCCTCCGCCTCCCAGGTTCAAGCAATTCTTGGGCCTCAGCCTCCTGAGTAGATGGGATTACAGGCATGAACCACCATGCCCACCTAATTTTTGTATTTTTAGTAGCGACAGGGTTTCACCATGTTGCCTAAGCTGGTCTCTAACTCTTAAGTTCAAGAGATCCACCCACCTCAGCTTCCCAAAGTGCTGGGATTACAGGTGTGAGTCACTGCACCTGGCCTAAATGCCAAATATTATACATTTTTTTAATCTAGGGTTTGAGAGGACAGACAATATAATAATATTTGTTCTGTGTGTCAGTTTGCCCCTCACACTGCAAATTCTAGCTGCCAAGTTCATTGCCATCTGCTCCCAAATCACCACCCACAAGAAGCCCAAAGGTATTTAATGTGATTTCACAGCCCATGTCCTCATGACTAAGAAAATCTTGGCTGTGACACTATTGACTCTGTGTTCATACCTGCCGTAAATAGCAGACTTAGATTACTGACCTAATCAATTGGATGGAAATCCCCATTATATTGGCAGGAAAACAAAACTATTAGTAGAGTATCTTGAAGTCAATTTAGATGTGACCTGAGAGTAAAAACATGGCTACTTGGACATTGAGGCTGTTCTCGTGAAAACATTTCAGAGCACTGCCTCTTTTTCTAATATATTTGACAGTGTAAATAAGAGTCAGAATTATTTTCTTTCCATTTTTTTAAGTGGTTTTTAATCTTTTGTTGCTCAAATTTCAATTTAGTAAATTATCGATATGACCTGTGCAATAAAGTTTGTATGTAATCCCAGTGCAGTGGCAATCAAGGTAGCTTGGCCGTCTGTCTTTCTACAGTAATTCACCATTTCTCTGCATTTTCCATACTGTGACTTGTGCTGCATTACAGGAGCTGCTGAAGCCAGCTGGATCCTTTGTCTTCCCTTGACTTCTGGCCAGCCTCCATTCATATTGCTGCTACCAGAAGATTAAAAAAAAAAAAAAAAAAAAAAAACTCGTAGGTTTAAACAGTCTATAAAACTATGACAGAAAATTATACTTAAGATGGCCGAATAGGAACAGCTCTGGTCTACAGCTCCCAGCACGAGCGACGCAGAAGACGGGTGATTTCTGCATTTCCATCTGAGGTACCGTGTTCATCTCACTAGGGAGTGCCAGACAGTGGGCGCAGGTCAGTGGGTGAGCACACCGTGCGCTAGCCGAAGCAGGGGCGAGGCATTGCCTCACTCGGGAAGCGCAAGGGGTCAGGGAGTTCCCCTTCCAGGGGTGACAGACGGCACCTGGAAAATCGGGCCACTCCCACCCGAATACTGTGCTTTTCCGAAGGGCTTAGGAAACGGTGCCCCAGGAGAGTATAGCCCGCACCTGGCTCAGAGGGTCCTACGCCCACGGAGTCTCGCTGATTGCTAGCACAGCAGTCTGAGATCAAACAGCAAGGCAGCAGCGAGGCTGGGGGAGGGGCGCCCGCCATTGCCCAGGCTCGCTTAAGTAAACAAAGCAGCCTGGAAGCTTGAACTGGGTGGAGCCCACCACAGCTCAAGGAGGCCTGCCTGCCTCTGTAGGCTCCACCTCTGGGGGCAGGGCACAGACAAACAAAAAGACAGCAGTAACCTCTGCAGACTTAAATGTCCCTGTCTGACAGCTTTGAGGAGAGCAGTGGTTCTCCCAGCACGCAGCTGGAGATCTGAGAACGGGCTGACTGCCTCCTCAAGTGGGTCCCTGACCCCTGACCCCCGAGCAGCCTAACTGGGAGGCACCCCTCAGCAGGGGCAGACTGACACCTCACACGGCCGGCCAGGTACTCCAACAGACCTGCAGCTGAGGGTTCTGTCTGTTAGAAGGAAAACTAACAGAAAGGACATCCACACCAGAAACCCATCTGTACATCACCATCATCAAAGACCAAAAGTAGATAAAACCACAAAGATGGGGAAAAAACAGAGCAGAAAAACTGGAAACTCTAAAAACCAGAGTACCTCTCCTCCTCCAAAGGAACGCAGTTCCTCACCAGCAACGGAACAAAGCTGGACGGAGAATGACTTTGACGAGCTGAGAGAAGAAGGCTTCAGACGATCAAATTACTCCGAGCTACGGGAGGATATTCAAACCAAAGGCAAAGAAGTTGAAAACTTTGAAAAAAATTTAGAAGAATGTATAACTAGAATAACCAATACAGAGAAGTGCTTAAAGGAGCTGATGGAGCTGAAAACCAAGGCTCGAGAATTACGTGAAGAATGCAGAAGCCTCAGGAGCCGATGCGATCAAATGGAAGAAAGGGTATCAGCCGTGGAAGATGAAATGAATGAAATGAAGCAAGAAGGGAAGTTTAGAGAAAAAAGAATAAAAAGAAATGAGCAAAGCCTCCAAGAAATGTGGGACTATGTGAAAAGACCAACTCTACGTCTGATTGGTGTACCTGAAAGTGACGGGGAGAATGGAACCAAGTTGGAAAACACTCTGCAGGATATTATCCAGGAGAACTTCCCCAATCTAGCAAGGCAGGCCAACATTCAGATTCAGGAAATACAGAGAACGCCACAAAGATACTCCTCGAGAAGAGCAACTCCAAGACACATAATTGTCAGATTCACCAAAGTTGAAATGAAGGAAAAAATGTTAAGGGCAGCCAGAGAGAAAGGTCGGGTTACGCACAAAGGGAAGCCCATCAGACTAACAGCTGATCTCTCGGCAGAAACCCTACAAGCCAGAAGAGAGTGGGGGCCAATATTCAACATTCTTAAAGAAAAGAATTTTCAACCCAGAATTTCATATCCTGCCAAACTAAGCTTCATAAGTGAAGGAGAAATAAAATACTTTACAGACAAGCAAATGCTGAGAGATTTTGTCACCACCAGGCCTGCCCTAAAAGAGCTCCTGAAGGAAGCGCTAAACATGGAAAGGCACAACCGGTACCAGCCACTGCAAAATCATACCGAAATGTAAAGACCATCGAGACTAGGAAGAGACTGCATCAACTAACGAGCAAAATAACCAGCTAACATCATAATGACAGGATCAAATTCACACATAACAATATTAACTTTAAATGTAAATGGACTAAATGGTCCAATTAAAAGACACAGACTGGCAAATTGGATAAAGACTCAAGACCCATCAGTGTGCTGTATTCAGGAAACCCATCTCACGTGCAGAGACACACATAGGCTCAAAATAAAAGGATGGAGGAAGATCTACCAAGCGAATGGAAAACAAAAAAAGGCAGGGGTTGCAATCCTAGTCTCTGATAAAACAGACTTTAAACCAACAAAGATCAAAAGAGACAAAGAAGGCCATTACATAATGGTAAAGGGATTAATTCAAGAAGAAGAGCTAACTATCCTAAATATATATGCACCCAATACAGGAGCAGCCAGATTCATAAAGCAAGTCCTGAGTGACCTACAAAGAGACTTAGACTCCCACACATTAATAATGGGAGACTTTAACACCCCACTGTCAACATTAGACAGATCAACGAGACAGAAAGTCAACAAGGATACCCAGGAATTGAACTCACCTCTGCACCAAGCGGACCTAATAGACATCTACAGAACTCTCCACCCCAAATCAACAGAATATACATTTTTTTCAGCACCACACCACACCTATTCCAAAATTGACCATATACTTGGAAGTAAAGCTCTCCTCAATAAATGTAAAAGAACAGAAATTGTAACAAACTGTCTCTCAGATCACAGTGCAATCAAGCTAGAACTCGGGATTAAGAATCTCACTCAAAACCACTCAACTACATAGAAACTGAACAACCTGCTCCTGAATGACTACTGGGTACATAACGAAATGAAGGCAGAAATAAAGATGTTCTTTGAAACCAACGAGAACCAAGACGCAACATACCAGAATCTCTGGGATGCATTCAAAGCAGTGTGTAGAGGGAAATTTATAGCACTAAATGCCCACAAGAGAAAGCAGGAAAGATCCAAAATTGATACCCTAACATCACAATTAAAAGAACTAGAAAAGCAAGAGCAAACACATTCAAAAGCTAGCAGAAGGCAAGAAATAACTAAAATCAGAGCAGAACTGAAGGAAATAGAGACACAAAAAACCCTTCAAAAAATCAATGAATCCAGGAGCTGGTTTTTTGAAAGGATCAACAAAATTGATAGACCGCTAGCAAGATTAATAAAGAAAAAAAGAGAGAAGAATCAAATAGATGCAATAAAAAATGATAAAGGGGATATCACCACCGATCCCACAGAAATACAAACTACCATCAGAGAATACTATAAACACCTCTATGCAAATAAACTAGAAAATCTAGAAGAAATGGATAAATTCCTCAACACATACACCCTCCCAAGGCTAAACCAGGAAGAAGTTGAGTCTCTGAATAGACCAATAACAGGAGCTGAAATTGTGGCAATAATCAATAGCTTACCAACCAAAAAAAGTCCAGGACCAGATGGGTTCACAGCCGAATTCTACCGGAGGTACAAGGAGGAGCTGGTACCATTCCTTCTGAAACTATTCCAATCAATAGAAAAAGAGGGAATCCTCCCTAACTCATTTTATGAGGCCAGCATCATCCTGATACCAAAGCCAGGCAGAGACACAATAAAAAAAGAGAATTTTAGACCAATATCCTTGATGAACATTGATGCAAAAATCCTCAATAAAATATTGGCAAACAGAATCCAGCAGCACATCAAAAAGCTTATCCACCATGATCAAGTGGGCTTCATCCCTGGGATGCAAGGCTGGTTCAATATACGCAAATCAGTAAATGTAATCCAGCATATAAACAGAACCAAAGACAAAAACCACATGATTATCTCAATAGATGCAGAAAAGGCCTTTGACAAAATTCAACAACCCTTCATGCTAAAAACTCTCAATAAATTAGGAATTGATGGGACGTATCTCAAAATAATAAGAGCTATCTATGACAAACCCACAGCCAATGTCATACTGAATGGGCAAAAACTGGAAGCATTCCCTTTGAAAACTGGCACAAGACAGGGATGCCCTCTCTCACCACTTCCATTCAACATAGTGTTGGAAGTTCTGGCCAGGGCAATCAGGCAGGAGAAGGAAATAAAGGGTATTCAATTAGGAAAAGAGGAAGTCAAATTGTCCCTGTTTGCAGATGACATGATAGTATATCTAGAAAACCCCATTGTCTCAGCCCAAAATCTCCTTAAGCTGATAAGCAACTTCAGCAAAGTCTCAGGATACAAAATCAATGTGCAAAAATCACAAGCATTCTTGTACATCAATAACAGACAAACAGAGAGCCAAATCATGAGTGAACTCCCATTCACAATTGCTTCAAAGAGAATAAAATACCTAGGAATCCAACTTACAAGGGATGTGAAAGACCTCTTCAAGGAGAACTACAAACCACTGCTCAAGGAAATAAAAGAGGATACAAACAAATGGAAGAACATTCCGTGCTCATGGGTAGGAAGAATCAATATCATGAAAATGGCCATCCTTCCCAAGGTAATTTACAGATTCAATGCCATCCCCATCAAGCTACCAATGACTTTCTTCACAGAATTGGAAAAAACTACTTTAAAGTTCATATGGAACCAAAAAAGAGCCCGTATCGCCAAGTCAATCCTAAGCCAAAGGAACAAAGCTGGAGGCATCACACTACCTGACTTCAAACTATACTACAAGGCTACAGTAACCAAAACAGCATGGTACTGGTACCAAAACAGAGATATAGATCAATGGAACAGAACAGAGCCGTCAGAAATAACGCCACATATCTACAAGTATCTGATCTTTGACAAACCTGAGAAAAACAAGCAATGGGGAAAGGATTCCCTATTTAATAAATGGTGCTGGGAAAACTGGCTAGCCATATGTACAAAGCTGAAACTGGATCCCTTCCTTACACCTTATACAAAAATCAATTCAAGATGGATTCAAGACTTAAACGTTAGACCTAAAACCATAAAAACCCTAGAAGAAAACCTAGGCATTACCATTCAGGACATAGGCATGGGCAAGGACTTCATGTCTAAAACACCAAAAGCAATGGCAACAAAAGCCAAAATTGACAAATGGGATCTAATTAAACTAAAGAGCTTCTGCACAGCAAAGGAAACTACCATCAGAGTGAACAGGCAACCTACAAAATGGGAGAAAATTTTCGCAACCTACTAATCTGACAAAGGGCTAATATCCAGAATCTACAATGAACTCCAACAAATTTACAAGAAAAAAACAAACAACCCCATCAAAAAGTGGGCGAAGGACATGAACAGACACTTCTCAAAAGAAGACATTTATGCAGCCAAAAAACACATGAAAAAATGCTCACCATCACTGGCCATCAGAGAAATGCAAATCAAAACCACAATGAGATACCATCTCACACCAGTTAGAATGGCAATCATTAAAAAGTCAGGAAACAACAGGTGCTGGAGAGGATGTGGAGAAATAGGAACACTTTTACACTGTTGGTGGGACTGTAAACTAGTTCAACCCTTGTGGAAGTCAGTGTGGCGATTCCTCAGGGATCTAGAACTAGAAATTCCATTCGACCCAGCCATCCCATTACTGGGTATATACCCAAAGGACTATAAATCATGCTGCTATAAAGACACATGCACACGTATGTTTATTGCCACATTATTCACAATAGCAAAGACTTGGAACCAACCCAAATGTCCAACAATGATAGACTGGATTAAGAAAATGTGGCACATATACACCATGGAATACTATGCAGCCATAAAAAATGATGAGTTCATGTCCTTTGTAGGGACATGGATGAAATTGGAAATCATCATTCTCAGTAAACTATCGCAAGAACAAAAAACGAAACACCGCATATTCTCACTCATAGGTGGGAATTGAACAATGAGAACACATGGACACAGGAAGGGGAACATCACACTTCAGGGACTGTTGTGGGGTGGGGGGAGGGGGGAAGGATAGCATTGGGAGATATACCTAATGCTAGATGACGAGTTGGTGGGTGCAGCGCACCAGCATGGCACATGTATACATATGTAACTTACCTGCACATTGCGCACATGTACCATAAAACCTAAAGTATAATAATAATAATAATAAAAGAAAAAAAAAAGAAATTAAAAAAAAAAAAAAGCTCCCTTCCACCTCATTTTCCTTTCATTAAGTCCATTTTTCCTCAAGCTAAAATTCCAGGCAAATTAATAAAAGAATTAACTTTCTAATTTAAAGAAAAAAAAAAAGGAAAATTATACTTGAGGTATTATTTATCAACTAGCTCCTAGGAAGCTTCTAACATGTTCTGAACATGCGAAGCGCATCATGGAAAACAAAAATGTGCATAGCCAAGTTCTTGCCCCCATGGAAGTTTCAACAGAATTGATGATTTGAGGAAATAACCCCAATTTATTATGCGTTTGAGCTTCCATAGAAGAGGTGACACATGGTCTGGAGGCCTTCAAGAATTAAACTGCCCACTTGAGGGTGTAAAAATTGAGAGTCTCTCTGAAAATCTGTCATCAGCTTTTATCTAAGTTCTGAAAAATGTTCATAGTCTTTGACCAATAATTCCAATTCTAAGAAACAAAAATGAAATAACCTACAATATACAGAAAGAATTATATACAAAGAGGGTCATCATAACACTACTCAGCAGAGTAAAAAGTTATAGCAAGAAATTAAATGTGAAATAACAAATAGGAGAAAAGTTAGATTGTGGCAAATAATATATTTCTGTATATACACCTAGCCTGGATCTTTGCATTAGAAATATATAAAAATATGAGCTTCAATCATTAGATAATATTTTATAATGTTGTTTTAAATAGCCCCATATTTAGGATCTGGGCAAGGGTGAGGCAAAATAAGTACCTTGGTAGCAACATTTAAGGCAGTGCTCACCCTCTGCAGTATTAGCACTTGGACAATGATGAGAGTGAGTCCTTACATTTTGTGACCTGAGCATCTCTCTTGCCGCATCTCAGTTTCAGACTTGCACAAAGTATTCTGCAGATGTACCACGATGTTCATAATTGTTGCTCTACTGTTGGGCACTTAGGTCATTGTTAATATTTTGCTGTTATAAATAACACTATGATGATGTGGAAACATTATAGACATTAGATTTTATCATTGCAATACATTTAAAGTCATAGGGTTTCTTCTTAAAAGGTTTAAGGATTTGATCTATATTGACACATTTCCTCCAGGAAGTTGATAGACATGGAAGTATATATATTCTTCTTCTAGTAGTATATTAGAGTGCTTATATTTTTTACATATTTTAATCTTTGCAATCTGATAGGATAAAAATATGGTTGTTTCCCTTTTCATTTTTAGTGTCAGTGATATGAAATATTTAAATGCTTTCTTTTCCACTGTATTTTCATGTGTGCTTATTAGATGCTTATGTTGCTTAGCAATTTTTCTGTCAGTGTCTTTGATTTTCTCTTAAAGATTTGTACATTCTTCACAAATTAAAGCTATGTACTCTGCCTCTCAGATATGTTATAGACATTTTTTTTCTTTTGCCATCTAGATTTATTTGCTGTGTTTCGCTGTGCTCTATAAATATAGTAAAAAATAATAATAGTTACTACTTTGAGCATTTTGTGTCAGGCACTGTTTTCATTCTTTAAGGGTACATACAATTATTATTATTTTACATTGGATGAAACTGGAGGTACAGAAAGGTTAAGAGGTAAAAGAATATGCCCTAAGTCATTCAACTACTTAGGGGCAGGCCAAATTTCTTATCTAGGAAGTTAGGCGCCTGGTTCTGAACTGTTAAGTGCTACCATACATCATCTCATATGGTAGGATAGACAGTAAGAAAACTACAATTCATCTATTGACCATTTATGTTTTACTATCTCTATTGTTTGCTATTTTCTTTTTTTATGGTTTACTCTTCAAATAAGTAGATTAAAGATAAATTATATAATCAATGATGTTGGGATATTTGCTATACTCATCTTTTAATAAATTAAATGCTTCATCTTATTATATAATAAAGTTTATTCCAGATGGATTAAAGAGTTAAATGCCAAAAAGTTAAATAAATTATGTCTTCTTAGAAAATTATACATTGTATCAACATTATCATTTAATTATATGTAAATTTTTCATAATCTTTTTGTGATCTTTTTATCTGTGGTTATCTGTCTTTTAACAGCACACCTTTCATGTCAATTTGTGAGGAAAACATTAATCTTATTTGTGCCCTATTTGAAAAGGACTGACATTGAACAACAACAACAATAGCCAACACCATAAACATATTAATTGGTTCAGTTTACACAATTCTGACTGAAAAATTAAAGTTGAGCAAATTTTTCACCAGATAGATGCCAAAACCATTGTACCCAGAGCAGCTGCAGACAAAAGTAGAGCTTTCCATGGAAATATCAGGAACCTGAAACATTTCTTTGAAAAACAGTAACAGAAGATGAAACATGGCTTTACTGGTACAATCCTGAAAAAAAAGCACAATCAAAGCAATGGCTACCAAGAGGTGTAAATGGTCCAGTCATAGCAAAAGTGAACTCGTCATGAGCAAAGCTCACGGCAACAGATTTTTGGGTTGCTCAAGGCATTTTGCTTGTTGACTTTCTGGAGGGCCAAAGAATGATAACATTTGCTTATTATGAGAGTGTTTTGAGAAAGTTTGCCAAACCTTTAGCAGAAAATGCCCAGGGAAGTTTCACCAGTGTCTTTCTGCACTATGACAATACTCCTGCTCATTCCTCTCATTAAATGAGGACAATTTTGCAAGAGTTTTGATGGGAAATCATTAGGTATTCACATTATATTCCTGATTTGGCTTGTTCTGACCTCTTTTTTTTCCTAATCTTAAAAACATCTTTAAAGGGCACCCATTTTTTCTTCAATTAGTAATGTAAAATAGAACACATTGATATGACTAAATTCCTAGGACATCAGTTATTTAGAGACAGACTAAATGGGTGGTATCATTGCCTATAAAAGTGTCTTGATCTTGATGGAGTTTGTGTTGAAAAATAAAGTTTATGTTTTTAATTTTTATCTTTTAATTCAATTTTCCACAAACTTTATGAAGACCTCCTTGCATACCTTCCATGCTTTCCAATTTTCTGTTTTTCACTTTTCATTCAGGCCATCCAGCTAGTGTTTATCTTAGATTATTTTATTCCTTTAAAAAAATTCAAATAATTAACCCTTGGATTTATATACCACTGGCAGAGTTGCTTAAATAATCATGAATTATTTCTTAAATAAATCTTGGCTTCTGTTTACCCTGAAACATGTCACACTGAGTTGTACAGATAAGTTGCCGAGCAATTACCAATCAGTATACGTAATTTAGAGCATCTGTCTGTGTTCAAAGCCAATTCTCTATAGGTCTTTCTCATTTCCGTACATATTGTTAGCATAGGTACAGGGAACCTTTGTTCAGGACCATCTTTTCAAGAATGTTTGTACAGCAAACAGCTTTGAAAAACAGAGATAATGTCTCCCTCTGAAACAGAGGTGAGATTTGTTTATTGTGTAGCAAAATAAAGAATATCTCCCTTTGGAACAAAAGTCAGGCAGGTTTCATGGCAGCCCATTATAAAAGATTTGGGTTTGGCTCAGGGTTCTTCAGCTGTGAAGTAAATCCACTGTGTGCACAGTATCCATCTGGCCCACTCTACATCTCCCCAGTAGGACTTGGGGTGCAATGAGAACTGATGCAAACATGGAAGAACGCAAGTCCTTTGGGTCTTGCATCTTCTGCCATCATCCATGGAACTCTGGTAGGCTAACTTGCTATTATGAAGGTAGGATAAAAATCTCAGACTCCTTATAGTTCTTGATCCTGTCTTTATGATTTGTTATTTTATACTTACATTGAAATGGCCTATTTCTTTATCTGTCTATTATATCTTAACATGAATGGCATATTTCTCCTGTCTTGAAGTCTATGCATCACTCATTATGCCTCAGCTCCAGTTGCTTTGTACAATTATGAACT